>NC_089582.1:24561418-24914102 GCF_019320115.1 Miscanthus floridulus | reverse complement strand
TGCCCCCGGGACTAAAAGGACCCTTTAGTCGGGTTGGTAATACCAAACCGGGGACTAAAGGTCCCTGCCAACAGTTCTCCGCGGGGCAGGGATCTTTAGTCCCGACTGGTATTACCAACCGGGACTAAAGCTTTTAGTCCCGGTTTGGATGATGCCTCGGGAATAAAGATTAATCTTTAGTCCCGGTTGGACTCCTAACCGGACTAATTATCCGGCCTATAATTCAGCTCATTTCTTCCTTCCCGAGCCCGAGCCATTGTATTTAAACTCACTGCCTCTGTTCTTCAGCTTGCTGTTGTCTTGCTCTCTCCCCCTCCATTGGTGTTGCTCTTCGATTTTGGAGGTAAGAAACTTAATCCTCTTATGTTTTGTCAGTAGCTTATCTCATTTTACGATGTAGATGCATGTGTAACTTTATGTTGGACTTTATGATGATTTATATGTCATTTTTAGCTCAAAATCACATGATGATTTGCATATGTTTGGATAAACAAAAGTTAAATTAGTTCATCAAAATCACGCCTCGCTCGTCCCGCTGGAGCACGCGCCATCCTCGTCCCTGGTGGCTTACGTGATCTTAGAATTAATTTTCATGAAATGAAAAACTTAGAAAATTGTTAGAAAATTGTAGAAAATCCGTACTAGTTGAACTTACGGACCGTGTTTATCTCGGCGAGCATGTTCTCTGCCGAGCGGGTAACGGACATCAAGGAGGAGCTTTCATTCTATGAGGGAGAGCGGCAAACGGTCGTGGAAGACCGTGTTCCCTTTCTCGTAGAATCGGAGCTCTTCCTTGGCCAAGTACGGTGCGTCTGGTGGAGAAATGTCGCGAGATGATCACATAAGCAACGTCAAACTAGTACGGATGGTTATTTATTGAAAATGTGAAAATCCGTACTAGTTTAGGTTAAATATATCATTTTAGAAAATATGAAATTTACACTAGTTTGCAAAAATAAGTATAGAAAGTAGATGACAACTGGTACCGGATCCTCGGCCTCTCGTTGTTGCGAAACGAATGAGGCCAGAACTCCCTCTCATTATCTGCGGCAAGTGTAAGCAGAAGATTGTGATGGAGTACCGAGTCAAGAGACAGGGACCCAACAAGGGTCGTGTTTTCTACAAGTGCCCGGATCGCGATGTGAGTTCTGACGCATTTTTATTATGGCAATTGACCTGCTTTTCTTGAATATTTTTGACTAAATATTTTTGGCTTTAATTCAGTGGGAGGGCAATGGATGCGATGGTTGGTACTGGGAGGAAGATTATGCTACTTACGTGCAGAATTTGGGTGCGCTTGAGGTAGCGGCTGCTGCTGATGAGTCAGTGAGCCAGCAGGAGAAGCTTATTGATATTCAACAGAAGAATGATTTGTCTGTTTTAGTTGCGTACGATCACGAAATAATTATGTTACTGAAGTGTATTGTAGTTTTAGTTTTGTTTAGTGATAGTGGGATTGCTTACGTTGTAGCCAGGTTAGTTAATTAATCAACCGTGTGTGGTCATTTATGTTGTGTAATAAAATACTAAATTATGTTCAAGGTTTTCATAATTTATCGTGTATACAGATTATGTCACGCCATTGGATGTACAATGCCGATCGCCGCTCCCAAGACTTTATGAGGGCTTGCACTATTTCTTAGGTGTGGGCAAGGCAAAAAGCGGGATGGTTTTCATGTGCTGTCCATGTGCCCTATGTAAGAATTTAAACGAATATTCAAGCTCAATGAGTCTTCATTCACATTTGCTTAAGTCAGGTTTCATGTCAAACTATATATGTTGGACTAAGCATGGAGAAAGCGAGGTCATGAGGGAAGAAGGTGAAGGAGAAGATTTAGACATTGATGACATTATTGCTCATTATGGTGCCTTTGATGATACTACAATGGGGGGAGATGAAGAAGATGGTAGCGATAGAAGATGATCTCGTGGTGATGCTCTTGGCGATGCCATTCGTGATGCACAACAAGAATGGGAAAGTGAAAAAGGAAAGTTAAGTTCGAGCGCATGCTTGAGGATTATAGGAAGTTGCTATACCCGACGGCCGAGAGGGGGCAAAAAAAGCTGGGTACAACACTGGAATTGCTACCATGTGAGTCAGTGTTCTATGTGAAAGACATGTCTACAAAATCAAAGAGAGGAAAAAACGAAGACATCAAACTCAATGATAATGAGCCAAAGCGCCACATAATTCTTCTGGGAAAATAAATATAGTGGGAATTGAAGACAAGTCAGACATGTCAGAAGATTACGAAAGAAATGTCCGAATTCCACCCTTCATAGTGAAGAAAGATCCAGCATCATATTAAATGATGAAGACACTCCATGGTTACGACAAGATCATAACCAAGGGTCATACGTCAAGAAGAAATTCACTGTTGTGCCGCATGATACAACGATGCATGTTTAATATATTATGTTTTAGAGACGGATATTATGTAATATGTTATGATCACAATTGTAGATCTTGCTGAGATGATCAACTTGTATTCAGAGTTTTTCATCTGAGGTCATTTAGTGTCTCATTTGACTCTAGTATTATGAACTCTAAATGACTTCAAACTGAAAAGTTTTGAATACCAAGTTTGTTAAACTCAAAAAGATCTACAATTGTAGTTTTGGTCAACTTTCCATTTGAGAAAGTTTGGACGGTTCAAAATTTGTGATTTTTAAATTTCGACGCCTACAAACTAGTTTTCAGGACCCTAGATTGTCTCAAATTGAAAAGTTTTGAATACCGAGTTTGTTAAGCTCATCAATATATACAATCCTATATATGCCATTTTTTCATTGAGAAAGCTTGAACAAAATGTAGTTCAAATTTCACAAGTGTGTGACATAGTTTTAGAAAGTATATATGAGATTCAAGAAGTTGTGACTAGTGTTGATAAAAATTTCTCAAATGGGAAAATAAGCGATGTAACAATTGTAGATCTTGCTAAGACGATCAAACTTGGTATTCAGAGTTTTTCATCTGAGGTCATTTAGTGTCTCATTTGAGCAAGTTGACCAAGTCAAATTTGGTCAAATAAAAAAACACACTTTGACTCTAGTATTATGAACTCTAAATGACTTCAAACTGAAAAGGTTGAATACCAAGTTTGTTAAACTCAAAAAGATCAACAATTGTTGTTTTGGTCAACTTCCATTTGAGAAAGTTTGGATGGTTCAAATTTGTGATTTTTAAATTTCGACGCCTACAAAACTAGTTTTCGGGACCCTAGATTGTCTCAAATTGAAAAGTTTTGAATACCGAGTTTGTTAAGCTCATCAATATATACAATTTTATATAGGCCATTTTTTCATTTGAGAATGCTTGAACAAAATGTAGTTCAAATTTCACAGTGTGTGACATAGTTTAGAAAGTATATATGAGATTCAAGAAGTTGTGACTATGGTTTGATAGAAATTTCTCAAATGGGAAAATAAGCTATGTAACAATTGTAGATCTTGCTGAGATGATCAAACTTGGTATTCAGAGTTTTTTCATCTGAGGTCATTTAGTGTCTCATTTGAGCAAGTTTGACCAAGTCAAATTTGGTCAAATAAAAAAACAACACTTTGACTCTAGTATTATGAAACTCTAAATGACTTCAAACTGAAAAGTTTTGAATACCAGGGAAGATGTACTCGCAATGGTCAAGGATGTGAAAGTAGTATTTGGAAAGGGACAAGACAGCGAATCTGTTCCCAAAGATGCTAAGGGACACGCACATGTGGAAGAAGAAGTCCATCTTTTGGGAGCTACCCTATTGGCAAGTCCTAGAGGTCCGCAACGCAATCGACGTGATGCACCTAACAAAGAATCTTTGTGTGAACCTGTTAGGATTCATGGGTGTGTACGGGAAGCCAAAGGATTCACTTAAAGCATGCTAGGACTTGCAGGGCATAAAAGAACGAACACCTTCATCTAGAGAAGAAGATGATGGACATCATTACTTAAGTCCTGCTAGCTACACGCTTAGCAAAGAAGAGAGGGACAGCATGTTCGAATGTCTAAGCAGCATCAAGGTCCATCGGGATTCTCTCCAATATAAAGGGTATATAAATGTGCCAGATAAGAAATTCTTAAACTTAAAGTCCCACGACTGCCACGTGCTTATGACGCAATTGCTTCCAGTTGCTTTAAGAGGAATTCTACCTCCACATGTACATCTAGCCACCGTGAAGCTATGTGCATTCCTCAATGCAATTTCTCAGAGGCAATCAATCCAGTGGAAACTAGTACTCTATAGATGATGTGGTTCAATGTCTTGTCAGCTTTGAGTTGGTGTTCCCTCCATTCTTCTTTAATATCATGACACCTCCTAGTTCATTTGGTGAAGGAGATTAGTATTCTTGGACCTGTGTTCTTACATAACATGTTTCCCTTCGAGAGGTTTATGGGAGTCTTGAAGAAATATATGAAAGTCCGTTCTAAGCTGAAGGAAGCATCGCCCAGGGCTATGGAACAGAGGAGGTCATTGAGTTCTGTGTTGACTTTATTCCTGACCTTGCCCCGATTGGCGTTCTCGAATCACGACACGAGGGGAGACTCAGTGGTAAAGGAACTTTAGGGAAGAAAAACATATATCGGCATGGAAGACGATATTTCAATAAAGCACACTACACAGTTCTTCAAAACTCGTCATTGGTGCATCGTACATCGAGATACATAGGAGTTTTACGATCCAAGTTTCCAGAGAAGACTAAAGCTTGGATTAGGCGTCAGCACATGGAAAGTTTCAGTGGTTGGTTGCGGAAAAGAATGTCAAGGCGATGACAATATGATGAGCAACTGTATTTGTTGGCTAGGCAGTCATCGTGGCATATCCACGTACCAAGGGTACGAGATAAATGGGAATATATTTTACACAGTTGCCCAAGATAAAAGGAGCACCAATCATCAAAATAGTGGTGTTCGCATAGATGGCCACAGATCCAAATGGAAATATACAAACATATTATGGCCGCATAGAAGAGATATGGGAACTAGACTACGCACCTAATTTTAAAGTCCCTTTGTTCTGGTGCCAATGGATGAAGCTGGCCGGAGGAGGGGTAACAGTCGACAAAGATATGGAATGACAACAGTGGACTCAACAATATTGGGTACAAAGAGGAACCATTCGTCCTTGTTGCCGATGTGAGTCAGGTGTTCTATGTGAAAGACATGTCTACAAAATCAAAGAGAGGAAAAAACGAAGGACATCAACTCAATGATCAATGAGCCAAAGCGCCACATAATTCTTTCTGGGAAAATAAATATAGTGGGAATTGAAGAAGTCAGACATGTCAGAAGATTACGAAAGAAGAAATGTCCCGAATTCCACCCTTCATAGTGAAGAAAGATCCAAGCATCATATTAAATGATGAAGACACTCCATGGTTACGACAAGATCATAACCAAGGGTCATACGTCAAGAAAGAAATTCACTGTTGTGCCCGCATGATACAACGATGCATGTTTAATATATTATGTTTTAGAGACGGATATTATGTAATATGTTATGACTTCACAGTAGTCTTGCTGAGAGATGATCAAACTTGTTATCAGAGTTTTTTCATCTGAGGTCATTTAGTGCTCATTTGACTCTAGTATTATGAACTCTAAATGACTTCAAACTGAAAAGTTTTGAATACCAAGTTTGTTAAACTCAAAAAGATCTACAATGTTGTTTTGGTCAACTTTCCATTTGAGAAAGTTTGGACGGTTCAAATTTGTGATTTTTAAATTTCGACGCCTAAAACTAGTTTTCGGGACCCTAGATTGTCTCAAATTGAAAAGTTTGAATACGAGTTGTTAAGCTCATCAATATATACAATCCTTATATATGCCATTTTTTCATTTGAGAAAGCTTGAACAAAATGTAGTTCAAATTTCACAAGTGTGTGACATAGTTTAGAAAGTATATATGAGATTCAAGAAGTTGTGACTAGTGTTTGATAAAAATTTCTCAAATGGGAAAATAAGCTATGTAACAATTGTAGATCTTGCTAAGACGATCAAAACTTGGTATTCAGAGTTTTTCATCTGAGGTCATTTAGTGTCTCATTTGAGCAAGTTTGACCAAGTCAAATTTGGTCAAATAAAAAAACAACACTTTGACTCTAGTATTATGAACTCTAAATGACTTCAAATTGGAAAGTTTTGAATACCAAGTTTATTAAACTCACAATATCTACAATTGTTGTTTTGGTCAACTTTCCATTTGAGAAAGTTTGGATGGTTCAAATTTATGATTTTTAAATTTCGACGTCTACAAACTAGTTTTCGGGACCCTAAATTGTCTCAAATTGAAAAGTTTTGAATACCAAGTTTGTCATATCATCAATATATACAATCCTTATATAGGCCATTTTTTCTTTGAAAAAGTGTAGAACAAAAAATACTACATTTTCTTATTTTTATAGGTTCAACAAAAATTTCCTGTCAATTTTGGTCAAAAACCGAGAAAAAATTGAAACTTGACGTTACAATAATGTGATAATAAATTTCCTATCGAATAATATTAGTTTTATTAATTTTAAGTACAAATATATTTTGCATTAACAAAATACTTAGTATAGTAACATTTATATTCTATATTCATAAAAGAAATTAAAAACTTTAGGTTACAAATTTTCCTATTTACAATAAATAATTAGTTAATCAATAGTATTTTTTAAAATAAATATTGTAAAGTATTGAAGTTGCTATGGAATTAATTGATTAACCTAGTATTAAACAAAATCAAATCCTAGGCCTTCCAATTACGCTGGCGGGTTGCCAAAATTTTCAGGCCTTCAGTCCCGGCCCAGGCCAAGAACCGGGACTAAAGGGTGGGCGGCAATTTCGGTGCCCGCCCAAAAATACCTTTAGTTCCGGCTAGTAACACCAACCGGTACTAAAGCCTTTAGTCCGGCTTGTAAGGCGAGCCGGGACTAAAGGGTTGGACCTTTAGTCCCAGTTAGTCTTACCAGCGGGACTAAAGGGTCCCGGCCTATATATATCGAACGTCTGTTCTGTTCATCTTCGATCTCGCCTCCGTCGCTCAGCCCGCCCGGTCGCGCCATCGCCGTCGTCGAGCTCGTCTCTGCCGCGCCGTCGTCGTCTACCCCCGCCCGGCCGCGCCATTCTCCCGGCCCACATCGCGCGCATCCCGTCTCCGCCGCCGCACCCGACCCCACCCTCCGTCACCGACGCTTCCCGCGCGCCCACCGTACCTCCGTCGAACTCTCGTCTGCTGCTCTCGATTGGCCATGTTTTTTAGATTTTTTTTACAAAGTCTCGGCTGTATGTTAGATTAAAATGTATTAGATTTTAATTAGTAGTTTATTGTTAGTTTTTTAGTTATTTTTTAGATAGTTTTTGATATATGTTAGGTTTAAATGTATTAAAATTTAATTAGTATTTTATTTAGATAGTTTTTTAGATAGTTTTTGATATATGTTAGATTAAAATGTATTATATTACTAGTTTATCTAATTTCATGTTAGATTTATTTAATTGGATTTAATAATTATATTTCTATCTCTCTATATATATCTAGAGAGAGATTCTATATGTATACATATGTACTTAATTATTTCTATATGTATATATACATGTACTTATTTTCATGTGTTGAGAGAGAGAGAAAATTGTATCTAGAGAGACATTCTATGTGTTATCACATGCATCTAGAGATATAGACATATGCACTTATTTTTATGTGTTGAGAGAGAGAGAAAATATATTGTATCATTCTATGTGTATATATATACATATACTTATTTCTATGTTTTTGGATCAAAAGTGTTTTTGATTCGATTCCAAAACCTATACCTTATTATTGTTTATCCTTATGAAATATTATGTGTTATTATATTTAATTGGATTTAGTAATTCTGTATGTGTTATCACACGTACTTATGTTATGTACCATAGTAATTCTATCTATGTGTTATCTTGAAGATACAAATGGCTGCTCCGGATGATAACTTGAGTGATGATATCACTACTAGAGAACAGACTTTAGAACGATGTCCCAATTTAGCATTAGCCTCGGCATTTTTTGCCCCCGGGACTAAGGTCCCTGCCCAACAGTTCTCCGCGGGGCAGGGATCTTTAGTCCCGGCTGGTATTACCAACCGGGACTAAAGCTTTTTGTCCCGGTTTGGATGATGCCTCGGGAATAAAGATTAATCTTTAGTCCCGGTTTGGACTCCTAACCGGGACTAATTATCCCGGCCTATAATTCAGCTCATTTCTTCCTTCCGAGCCCGAGCCATTGTATTTAAACTCACTGCCTCTGTTCTTCAGCTTGCTGTTGTTCTTGCTCTCTCCCCCTCCATTGGTGTTGCTCTTCGATTTTGGAGGTAAGAAACTTAATCCTCTTATTTTGTCAGTAGCTTATCTCATTTTACGATGTAGATGCATGTGTAACTTTATATGTTGGACTTTATTATGATTTTATATGTCATTTTTAGCTTAAAATCACATGATGATTTGCATATATGTTTGGATAAACAAAAGTTAAATTAGTTCATCAAAATCACGCCTCGCTCGTCCTCGCTGGAGCATGCGCCATCCTCGTCCCTGGTGGCTTACGTGATCTTAGAATTAATTTTTCCATGAAATGAAAAACTTAGAAAATTGTTAGAAATTGTAGAAAATCCGTACTAGTTGAACTTACGGACCGTGTTTATCTCGGCGAGCATGTTCTCTGCCGAGCGGGTAACGGACATCAAGGAGGAGCTTTCATTCTATGAGGGAGAGCGGCAACGGTCGTGGAAGACCGTGTTCCCTTTCTCGTAGAATCGGAGCTCTTCCTTGGCCAAGTACGGTGCCGTCTGGTGGAGAAATGCTCGCGAGATGATCACGTAAGCAACGTCAACTAGTACGGATGGTTATTTATTGAAACATGTGAAATCCGTACTAGTTTAGGTTAAATATATCATTTTAGAAAATATGAAATTTACACTAGTTTGCAAAAATAAGTATAGAAAGTAGATGACAACTGGTACCGGATCCTCGGCCTCTCGTTCGGTTGCGAAACGACTGAGGCCAGAACTCCCTCTCATTATCTGCAGCAAGTGTAAGCAGAAGATTGTGATGGAGTACCGAGTCAAGAGACAGGGACCCAACAAGGGTCGTGTTTTCTACAAGTGCCCGGATCGCGATGTGAGTTTCTGACGCATTTTTATTTATGGCTAATTGACCTGCTTTTCTTGAATATTTTGACTAAATATTTTTTGGCTTTAATTTCAGTGGGAGGGCAATGGATGCGATGGTTGGTACTAGGAGGAAGATTATGCTACATACGTGCAGAATTTGGGTGCGCTTGAGGTAGCGGCTGCTGCTGATGAGTCAGTGAGCCAGCAGGAGAAGCTTATTGATATTCAACAGAAGAATGATTTGTCTGTTTTAGTTGCATACGATCACGAAATAATTATGTTACTGAAGTGCATTGTAGTTTTAGTTTGTTTAGTGATAGTTGGGATTGCTTACGTTGTAGCCAGGCTTAGTTAATTAATCAACCGTGTGTGTGTCATTATGTGTGTAATAAAATACTAAATTATGTTCAAGGTTTTCATAATTTATCGTGTAATACAGATTATGTCACGCCATTGGATGTACAATGCCGATCGCCGCTCCCAAGACTTTATTGAGGGCTAGCACTATTTCTTAGGTGTGGGCAAGGCAAATAAGCGGGATGGTTTCATGTGCTGTCCATGTGCCCTATGTAAGAATTTAAACGAATATTCAAGCTCAATGAGTCTTCATTCACATTTGCTTAAGTCAGGTTTCATGTCAAACTATATATGTTGGACTAAGCATGGAGAAAGCGGGGTCATGATGGAAGAAGGTGAAGGAGAAGATTTAGACATTGATGACATTATTGCTCATTATGGTGCCTTTGATGATACTACAATGGGGGGAGATGAAGAAGAGGTAGCGATAGAAGATGATCTCGGTGATGCTCTTGGCGATGCCATTCGTGATGCACAACAAGAATCGGAAAGTGAAAAAGAGAAAGTTAAGTTCGAGCGCATGCTTGAGGATTATAGGAAGTTGCTATACCCGACGGCCGAAGAGGGGCAAAAAAAGCTGGGTACAACACTAGAATTGCTACCGATGTGAGTCAGGTGTTCTATGTGAAAGACATGTCTACAAAATCAAAGAGAGGAAAAAACAAGAAGACATCAACTCAATGATCAATGAGCCAAAGCGCCACATAATTCTTTCTGGGAAAATAAATATAGTGGGAATTGAAGACAAGTTAGACATGTCAGAAGATTATGAAAAAAATGTCCGAATTCCACCCTTCATAGTGAAGAAAGATCCAAGCATCATGTTAAATGATGAAGACACTCCATGGTTACGACAAGATCACAACCAAGGGTCATACGTCAAGAAGAAATTCACTGTTGTGCCTGCATGATACAATGATGCATGTTTAATATATTATGTTTTAGAGACGGATATTATGTAATATGTTATGACTTCACAATTGTAGATCTTGCTGAGATGATCAAACTTGGTATTCAGAGTTTTTTCATCTGAGGTCATTTAGTGTCTCATTTGACTCTAGTATTATGAACTCTAAATGACTTCAAACTAAAAAGTTTTGAATACCAAGTTTGTTAAACTCAAAAAGATCTACAATTGTTGTTTTGGTCAACTTTCAATTTGAGAAAGTTTGGATGGTTCAAATTTGTGATTTTTAAATTTCGACGCCTACAAACTAGTTTTTGGGACCCTAGATTGTCTCAAATTGAAAAGTTTTGAATACCGAGTTTGTTACGCTCATCAATATATACAATCCTTATATAGGCCATTTTTCATTTGAGAAAGCTTGAACAAAATGTAGTTCAAATTTCACAAGTGTGCGATATAGTTTTAGAAAGTATATATGAGATTCAAGAAGTTGTGACTAGTGTTTGATAAAAAATTTCTCAAATGGGAAATAAGCTATGTAACAATTGTAGATCTTGCTGAGATGATCAAACTTGGTATTCAGAGTTTTTTCATCTGAGGTCATTTAGTGTCTCATTTGAGCAAGTTTGACCAAGTCAAATTTGGTCAAATAAAAAAACAACACTTTGACTCTAGTATTATGAAACTCTAAATGACTTCAAAACTGAAAAGTTTTGAATACCAAGTTTGTTAAACTCAAAAAGATCTAGAATTGTTGTTTTGGTCCAACTTTCCATTTGAGAAGTTTGGACGGTTCAAATTTGTGATTTTTAAATTTTGACGCCTACAAACTAGTTTTCGGGACCCTAGATTGTCTCAATTGAAAAGTTTTGAATACCGAGTTTGTTAAGCTCATCAATATATACAATCCTTGTATAGGGCCATTTTTTCATTTAAGAAAGCTTGAACAAAATGTAGTTCAAATTTTACAAGTGTGTGACATAGTTTTAGAAAGTATATATGAGATTCAAGAAGTTGTGACTAGTGTTTGATAAAAATTTCTCAAATGGGAAAATAAGCTATGTAACAATTGTAGATCTTGCTGAGATGATCAAACTTGGTATTCAGAGTTTTTTCATCTGAGGTCATTTAGTGTCTCATTTGAGCAAGTTTGACCAAGTCAAATTTGATCAAATAAAAAAAACAACACTTTGACTCTAGTATTATGAACTCTAATGACTTCAAACTGAAAAGTTTTGAATACCATGTTTGTTAAAACTCAAAAAGATCAACAATTGTTGTTTTGGTCAACTTTCCATTTGAGAAAGTTTGGACGGTTCAAATTTGTGATTTTTAAATTTTGACGCCTACAAACTAGTTTTCGGGACCCTAGATTGTCTCAAATTGAAAAATTTTGAATACCGAGTTTGTTAAGCTCGTCAATATATACAATCCTTATATAGGCCATTTTTTCATTTGAGAAAGCTTGAATAAAATGTAGTTCAAATTTCACAAGTGTGTGACATAGTTTTAGAAAGTATATATGAGATTCAAGAAGTTGTGACTAGTGTTTGATAAAAATTTCTCAAATGGGAAATAAGCTATGTAACAATTGTAGATCTTGCTGAGATGATCAAACTTGGTATTCAGAGTTTTTTCATCTGAGGTCATTTAGTGTCTCATTTGAGCAAGTTTGACCAAGTCAAATTTGGTCAAATAAAAAAATAACACTTTGACTCTAGTATTATGAACTCTAAATGACTTCAAACTGAAAAGTTTTGAATACCAAGTTTGTTAAACTCAAAAATATCTACAATTGTTGTTTTGGGTCAACTTTCCATTTGAGAAAGTTTGGACGGTTCAAATTTGTGATTTTTAAATTTCGACGCCTACAAACTAGTTTTCGGGACCCTAGATTGTCTCAAATTGAAAAGTTTTGAATACCGAGTTTGTTAAGCTCATCAATATATACAATCCTTATATAGGCCATTTTTTCATTTGAAAAAGTTGTAGAACAAAAAATACTATATTTTCTCTATTTTTATAGGTTCAACAAAAAATTCGTGTCAATTTTGGTCAAAAACCGAGAAAAAATTGAAACATTTGACGTTACAATAATGTGATAATAAATTTCCTATCGAATAATATTAGTTTTATTAATTTTAAGTTACAAATATATTTTTGCATTAACAAAATACTTAGTATTAGTAACATTTATATTCTATATTCATAAAAGAAATTAAAAACTTTAGGTTACAAAATTTTCCTATTTACAATAAATAATTAGTTAATCAATAGTATTTTTTAAAATAAATATTGCAAAGTATTGAAGTTGCTATGGAATTAATTGATTAACCTAGTATTAAACAAAATCAAAATCCCAGAACTTTCCAATTACGCTGGCGGGTTGGCAAAATTTTCAGGGCTTCAGTCCCGGCTCAGACCAAGAACCGGGACTAAAGGGTGGGCGGCAAATTCGGTGCCCGCCAAAAAAATACCTTTAGTCCCGGTTGGTAACACCAGCCGGGACTAAAGGACATTTAGTCCCGGCTGGTAAGACCAACCGGGACTAAAGGGTTGGACATTTAGTCCCGGTTGGTATTACCAGCCGGGACTAAATTGCCTTTAGTCCCAGCTGGTGTTACCAGCCGGGACTAAAGGGTCGCGGGCTATATATATCGAACGTCTGTTCTGTTCATCTTCGATCTCACCTTCGTCGCTCAGCCCCGCCTGGCCGCGCCATCCGCCGTCGTCGAGCTCGTCTCTGCCGCGCCGCCATCGTCGTCTACCCCCGCCCGGCCGCGCCATTCTCCAGGCCCGCATCGCCGCATCCCGTCTCCGCCGCCACACCCGATTCCACCCTCCGTCGCCGACGCTTCCCGCGCGCCCACGCCGTACGGCCTCCGTCGAACTCGATATGATCTGCTGCTCTCGATCGGCCATGTTTTTTAGATTTTTTTTACAAAGTCTCGGCTGTATGTTAGATTAAAATAAGTACATGTAGTTTATTGTTAGTTTTTAGTTATTTTTAGATAGTTTTTGATATATTAGATTTAAATGTATTAAAATTTAATTAGTATTTTATTTAGATAGTTTTTTATTATAGTTTTTGATATATGTAAAATGTATTATCTATTACTAGTTTATCTAATTTCATGTTAGATTTATTTAATTGGATTTAGTAATTATATATTCTATCTCTCTATATATATTATATATCTAGAGAGAGATTCTATATGTATACATATGTACTTAATTATTTCTATATGTATATATACATGTACTTATTTTCATGTGTTGAGAGAGAGAGAAAATTGTATCTAGAGAGACATTCTATGTGTATCACATGCATATCTAGAGATATAGACATATGCACTTATTTCTATGTGTTGAGAGAGAGAGAAAATATATTGTATCATTCTATGTGTATATATATACATGTACTTATTTCCATGTTGATGAAATATTATGTGTTATTATATTTAATTGGATTTAGTAATTCTATATGTGTTATCACATGTATTTATGTTATGTACCATAGTAATTCTATCTATGTGTTATCTTGAAGATACAAATGGCTGCTCCGGATGATAACTTGAGTGATGACATAATGGCGGATATTATCAACGCCGGCACCAATGTGGATGTAGATGACACGAGTCAGTACTTTGCTGATTATGAGGATATCCTGAATATGCCGGTGGTTGAAGATCAACAAATTGTCGCGCAAGAAAATACTGGCGAGGTATATTAGATTATCTATCATCTCTTATAGATGCATGCGTATGTATATTTGTTGTTAATCGTTGTGTTTCTACTCATGTAGCTGGTCTCTGGATCTACATCAACCACCGACAAAAGTAGGAAAGTCTGAGGGCCAAAAAAGCCATTAGAGGGCCGTTTCATAATATCAGAATTCGACACCGACACCGGCAAACCATTGGGACCACATGCTCAGACATATGTCAATCAATGTGGGTTCATTGTAAGGGATAGGATCCCAGTTAGTGCTCGTGAATGGAAGCAGAAGATATCCGCTCCTAATGTTAGTTTTGTATCTGATCGTGACAAGAACCTAGCTTGGAGAGATATCACTCAGCATTTCACATTACAAGCAGATGATGCTTTGAAGGAGCTAGTGAGGGATTGGACAATGAAGAAGATGGCAACATTGTTCCAGAGTTGGAAGAAGACATTGTATAAAAAGTTTATCTTGAAGAATGCTACGCCGAATTTCAATGCTAAGGCGTTTGTCAAGTTGGAGTCCCATTGGGATGCCTTCGTAGAATACAAGACATCCCAAGACAGTGAGGAACGTGTGATGAGGAATCGACAGAACGCCCGACAGAAGCAATACCATCATCGCATGGGATCAGGTGGTTATAAGAGTGCTATTCCCAAGTGGCAGAACCTAGAAGCAGAGATTACTGCCAAGGGAATCATACCTAAAACAATAGAGAAGAACTGGCCTCAACACACGAAGAATTGGTTCTACGCTCATGGGGGAAGCCTAGACCCAGACACTGGCAAGCTAATTTTCGGCCAAAAAATTGAGAGAGCAACACAGAGACTAGCTCGTGCTAGGGAAGAAGCTGATAGTGGTGTTTTCAAGCCCAACAGAGAGAAGGATGAATTGACATATGCCCTAGAGAATCCCGAACACGGTGGTCGAACATGAGGCTATGGGGCGGTTCTGTGGCTACACGCATTCCCAGCAGACAAGGATACCTACAGAAGCCGCCAGAGAAAGAAGGATGAGGAGGCAGAACGAATCCGTGCATTGGAGCAATTTGTTGATGAGTCACGACAAGCATTGCTTGAATCACATGAACGAGAAAAATCTCTTGAGGCAAGAATGCAGGAGGAGATCAAGAGGCAAGTGCAGCTAGCAATGAGTCAAATGCAATCGCAATCAATGCCGGGAGTCACCATTAGCCCCGTTGGTCAGATGAAAAGCAGATGTGCTTCTACGGAGCTGCCAGTTATTCAAGACGACACTGGGTTGCGCTTCCCTATTGATGACATTACCGAGCCTCTAACAACATGTGAGCTGCACATTCCAGATGATAATAATGCATCAATCATGGTGGCTGTCAGGGTTGTATCTCCAATAGACCGAACGAAGACACCAAGAATCCATGGGTCAGTTATTCAACCTGGATATGCTAGCGTCTCGGTCGATAGAGTGCTCAAAGGTTACAGCAATGTTCCTCTTGACATTGAAGGCGGTGATGGGGAGAAGACACTAGGAGAAGCAGAGAAGACATTTATTCAATGGCGCAAACGCTTCATCATCATTCCTGGGGCGCCACCGCTTCCCCTACCTCACCCTAGGTACGAATGAAAGTGAATGAATATTATTTCCATTAATTTTCTATTGGCTTCAAAATAATTGACACACAACTTGTTTTTGTAGCAGGGTCTCCCCCCAGCCTAGCCTAATCATTCATTCCCCATCTCATCACAGCGTCGCGGGGGGGCGAGCCGACTTCATCCCCACGGCGATCGCCAACTCCTACACCGGCCCCATCGCCTCCACAACGATCTCCAACTCCTACACCGGCCCCACCGCCTCCACAACGATCTCCAACACCTCCACGCCGGTCTCCACCAACACCGGCCTCATCGCCTCCACGCTGGTCTCCAACACCGCCCCCACCCCCTCCACAGCGACGCACTACAAAGACGTCTAAGGTCCCGGCGGCAAAGAAGACCCCGAGAAAAAGAGTTATTTCTCAAGAAATACTTCCTGAAAAGACTGATGAGCAAATAGCAGCTGAAGAAGACAAAAAAGTGAAAGATTTTTTTATAGATATAAAAAACAAGAGTCAAGCGAAGCTTAAGGAGAAGCCGTACTTTTACATACCACGAGATGTGTTGAGGCAGAAGGTCGATGCTCACAAGAAAAAGATGATTGAACTTCGTAAGCCTTCGCCACTATCAGACTATGACCGCTCCCTCGTGAAGTCACATGACGCAGATAAGAAAAGGAAAAGAGCATCAGGGAAGGATGTCCCACAGCTCGGACAACAGAAGCAACCAATGCAAAATCTTGTTGTTGCTAATCAATATGGTTCCAACATAGAAGTCTATCGACCAGACAACTCTGGAGAAGTGTCGGTTCAAGCCCTTAATGCTTTTTTTTCAAGATACTGGTTTAACCTTGGATCAATTGACGGGCAAAGCTCCAATCCAGAACCTAGAAGTTGATACCTGGAAGACTTATAAATATGGCAAAAGTCTGTACAACCCTGCGGCTCTGAATGAATTGGGTACGCAAATGTACTTGCTCAACAAGTGGTACATGCAGGCGTATGGCAGGGGTGAGCATTGGATCTTTGTCAGATTTAGAGACCATCATTACTTCCGTGGTGATGACATCTTACATATTAGTTTCGAAGAATTGCATCAACTATACCACATGGACGCTCTGGACAAATCAATCATTAGCTCCTTTTGTTTGTAAGTGATTCTTACTTTTATTTAATAAACTCACTTTCATGCGTACGTGTATATAATTATCCTCACATGGAACTTATATTTATATACAGATTCCAGATGTCAGAGCTCCAAAGAATACAAGACACCAGTGTTGGCTTCATTGATCCTTATATCGTATTCAAAACCGGTATTATTGTCAAGGAGCGATGGGTATCTGAAGCACAGGAGAATATCATGATGTTCTTCGTGAAGCAGCACGACAAGACAACAATACTTTTCCCGTACAACTTTGAGTAAGTGTTAATAATAATGTAGTCTACACATTTTATGTAATATCAATACAACTTATATGCATGTACGTGTGTGTATAAACCAATGCAGTTTTCACTGGATACTCATTGTTATTGAGTTAAACTCAAGTCGGTTACTAATCTTTGACTCGTTGAGAAAAGAACGGGCACTATACCAAGATATGATAGACATTATCCAGGGGTAATTTCGATCTCTCGCGCACAACTATTATTGAATAGACTTTGCCATAATTTATTAACGATCGTACATTATTGGTCGCACAGGGTTTGGAAAGAGTTTATTCGGTAACATCGCAAGGATTGCAAGGCACCACTTAATGTAGTTGAAATACCAGTAAGTTGTACTATATACACTTCCCCACGTGTTTAATTACTATATCGTACTTCAATTTATGTGTGAGATGATGAGAATAATCTTCTTCTCGTACAGTGGTTGTTTGCGGCAGGAACCAGGTAATAACTTGTGTGGATACTACGTTTGTGAATTTATCACTGCGCACATAAGAAGAACTCCTGAAGATGTCCTCAGAGTACGTATATATCAATTTTTATTTATTTTTAAATGAATATATATACATATATGTGTATTAATACTTTTCCTTTTATTTCAAATGCAAGACTGAATGGTTGAAATGAAGGGTCTTGCAAAAAGACCATCTGAAAGCAGTTCAAGAGTCAATAGCAGGATATCTTCTAGAAAAAGTGCTAAATCCCAACGGCGAGTTCTACTTTGATCCTAAGGAATAAATGATGTAAATTAAATGTTTATTGATATCGTTATTTTCGAGAACAAAATTATGAAAGTGTTGTATATATACATATATATATATATATATATCTATAATATATATAGTTTCATACTTTATTCGAATATAATAATGCTCAAGATGAGAATTAGATGTAATTATATGCATGCGTGTATTTATATTAGCAGCGTAGAATACGTACATAAAAACATATTATATATAAACAAATATGTGTAACTGAACTGAAAACAAATTAAACAAAAAAAAAGAAAAAGAAAAGGAACCTTTAGTCCCGGTTGGGGTTACCAACCGGGACTAAAGGGTGCGCCAGGTTTGCTCGGCTGGAGGGCCTTTAGTCCCGGTTGGTGTTACCAACCGGGACTAAAGGTCCCTCTTTAGTCCCGGCTCGATGACCCGGGACTGAAGGTTCCACCTTTAGTCTCGGGATCGTTGTCCCGGCGCGGTAACCGAGACTAAAGGCTATTACCGCCCGGGGCAACAAGTCCATTCTGTAGTAGTGCATAATGGCGGATATTATCAACGCCGGCACCAATGTGGATGTAGATGACACGAGTCAGTACTTTGCTGATTATGAGGATATCCTGAATATGCCGGTGGTTGAAGATCAACAAATTGTCGCGCAAGAAAATACTGGCGAGGTATATTCGATTATCTATCATCTCTTATAGATGCATGCATACGTATATTTGTTGTTAATCATTGTGTTTTCTACTTATGTAGCCGGTCTCTGGATCTACATCAACCACCGACAAAAGTAGGAAAGTCCGAGGGCCAAAAAAGCCATTAGAGGGCCGTTTCATAATATCAGAATTCGACACCGACACCGGCAAACCATTAGGACCACATGCTCAGACATATGTCAATCAATGTGGGTTCATTGTAAGGGATAGGATCCCAGTTAGTGCTCGTGAATGGAAGCAGAAGATATCCGCTCCTATTGTTAGTTTTGTATCTGATCGTGACAAGAACCTAGCTTGGAGAGATATCACTCAGCATTCACATTACAAGCAGATGATGCTTTGAAGGAGCTAGTGAGGGATTGGACAATGAAGAAGATGGCAACATTGTTCCAGAGCTGGAAGAAGACATTGTATAAAAAGTTTATCTTGAAGAATGCTACGCCGGATTTCAATGCTAAGGCGTTTTGTCAAGTTGGAGTCCCATTGGGATGCCTTCGTAGAATACAAGACATCTCAAGACAAGTGAGGAACGTGTGATGAGGAATCGGCAGAATGCCCGATAGAAGCAATACCATCATCGCATGGGATCAGGTGGTTATAGGAGTGCTATTCCCAAGTGGCAGAACCTAGAAGCAGAGATTACTGCCAAGGGAATCATACCTGAAACCAATAGAGAAGAACTGGCCTCAACGCGGCGAAGAATTGGTTCTACGCTCATGGGGGGAAGCCTAGACCCAGACACTGGCAAGCTAATTTTCGACCAAAAAATTGAGAGAGCAACACAGAGACTAGCTCGTGCTAGGGAAGAAGCTGATAGTGGTGTTTTCAAGCCCAACAGAGAGAAGGATGAATTGACATATGCCCTAGAGAATCCCGAACACGGTGGTCGAACAAGAGGCATGGGGCGGTTCCGTGGCTACATGCATTCCTAGCAGACAAGGATACCTACAGAAGCCGCCAGAGAAAGAAGGATGAGCAGGCAAAATGAATTCGTGCATTGGAGCAATTTGTTGATGAGTCACGACAAGCATTGCTGAATCACGTGAACGAGAAAATCTCTTGAGGCAAGAATGCAGGAGGAGATCAAGAGGCAAGTGCAGCTAGCAATGAGTCAAATGCAATCGCAATCAACGTCGGGAGTCACCATTAGCCCCGTTGGTCAGATGAAAAGCAGTTGTGCTTCCATGGAGCTGCCAGTTATTCAAGATGATGCTAGGTTGCGCTTCCCTGTTGATGACATTACCGAGCCTCTAACAACATGTGAGCTGCACATTCCAAATGGTAATAATGCATCAATCATGGTGGCTGTTGGGGTTGTATCTCCCATAGACCGAATGAAGACACCAAGGAATCCATGGGTCAGTTATTCAACCTAGATATGCTAGCGTCTCGGTCGATAGAGTGCTCAAAGGTTACAGCAATGTTCCTCTTGACTTGAAGGCGGTGATGGGGAAAGAAGACACTAGGAGAAGCAGAGAAGACATTTATTCAATGGCGCAAACGCTTCATCATCATTCCTGGGGCGCCACCGCTTCCCCTACCTCACCCTAGGTACGAATGAAAGTGAATGAAATATTATTTTCTATTAATTTTCTATGGCTTCAAAAATAATTGACACACAACTTGTTTTTGTAGCAGGGTCTCCCCCCAACCTAGCCCAATCATTCATTCCCCATCTCATCACAACATCGCGAGGGGCGAGACGACTTCATCCCCACGGCTATCGCCAACTCCTACACCGGCCCCATCGCCTCCACAACGATCTCCAACTCCTACACCGGCCCCCACCGCCTCCACAACGATCTCCAACGCCTCCACGCCGGTCTCCACCAACACCGGCCTCATCGCCTCCACACCGGTCTCCAATACCGCCCCCACCCCCTCCACAGCGACGCACATGTAACTTATATTTATATACAGATTCAGTATGTCAGAGCTCCAAAGAATACAAGACACTAGTGTTGGCTTCATTGATCCTTATATCGTATTCAAAACCGGTATTATTGTCAAGGAGCGGTGGGTATCTGAAGCACAGGAGAATATCATGATGTTCTTCGTGAAGCAGCACGACAAGACAACAATACTTTTCCCGTACAACTTTGAGTAAGTGTTAATAATAATGTAGTCTACACAATTTTATGTAATATCAATACAACTTATATGCATGTACGTGTGTGTATAAACCAATGCAGGTTTCACTGGATACTCATTGTCATTGAGTTAAACTCAAGTCGGTTAGTAATCTTGACTCGTTGAGAAAAGAGCGGGCACTATACCAAGATATGATAGACATTATCCAGGGGTAATTTCGATCTCTCGCGCACAACTATTATTGAATAGACTTTGCCATAATTTATTAACGATCGTACATTATTGGTCGCACAGGGTTTGGAAAGAGTTTATTCGGCAACATCGCAAGGATTGCAAGGCACCACTTAATGTAGTTGAAATACCAGTAAGTTGTACTATATACACTTCCCCACGTGTTTCATTACTATATCGTACTTCAGTTTACGTGTGAGATGGTGAGAATAATCTTCTTCTCGTACAGTGGTGTTTGCGGCAGCAACCAGGTAATAACTTATGTGGATACTACGTTTGTGAATTTATCACTGCGCACATAGAAGAACTCCTGAAGATGTCCTCAGAGTACGTATATATCAATTTTTTTATTTATTTTTAAATGAATATATATATGTATTAATACTTTTCCTTTATTTCAAATGCAAGACTGAATGGTTGAAACGAAGGGTCATGCAAAAAGACCATCTGAAAGCAGTTCAAGAGTCAATAGCAGGATTTCTTCTAGAAAAAGTGCTAAATCCCAACTGCGAGTTCTACTTTGATCCTAAGGAATAAATGATGTAAATTAAATGTTTATGATATCGTTATTTTCGAGAACAAGATTATGAAAGTGTTGTATATATACATATATATATATCTATAATATATATAGTTTCATACTTTATTCGAATATAATAATGCTCGAGATGAGAATTAGATGTAATTATATGCTGTGTGTGTATTTATATTAGCAGCGTAGAATACGTACATAAAAACATATTATATATTAAACAAATACGTGTAACTGAACTGAAAACAAATTAAAAAAAGAAAAGAAAAAGAAAAGGAACCTTTAGTCCCGGTTGGGGTTACCAACCGGGACTAAAGGGTGCGGCCACGTTTGCTCGGCTGGAGGGCCTTAGTCCCGGTTGGTAACACCAACCGGGACTAAAGGTCCCTCTTTAGTCCTGGCTCGATGACCCGGGACTAAATGTGGTACCTTTAGTCCTGGAATCGTTGTCCCGGCGCGGTAATCGGGACTAAAGGCCGTTACCGCTCAGGACAATCAGTCCATTCTGTAGTAGCGGCAGTAGCATATGCTACGAAACTAAAGTACTGCGGATGTACGGCCCGCAGCAGGCGGCGGCCGGCCGGCCGGCTGGCTTAAATAAATCTGAACGGCCTTGGTCGTCATCAGGTCGGAGGGGAGGAAGAGGAACTTTGGGCGTGAATGTGAGGTCTGCAGCCTGCACATTCGTGTATATAATGAACATTGGTCCGACACACTTTTTTGGTCAGAGTATAGCCCAGGTGTGCGTGCTATACGTCCTCAGCTCAGAGAGAGAGAGAGAGAGAGAGAGAGCACTAAATACTAGAATAAGACCACCACAGTTGTTAGTAGTGTTTCTAGCTAAGTTTTTTTTTTGACAAGGCCGGGTGTTCTAGCTAGTTAGTGTCATACAAAGTAGACTGCGTCCTCGTTCATCATCATTAGGGGCTCGTTTAGATGCAGCCCAAATTGCAAAAAAAACTAACTTTTGGAATTTGGAATCTAAACGGCTGATGCAAAAAATTTTGGCCCGCACGGTGCAAATATGGCCCGGCCCAATCATTGCCTCGGGCTACGTGCATCCCAGTATTACCCTGACCACGGCCCCGTTCGCGCGTCCGTCTCCACTCCCTCTCCCCCGGGAAACCCTAGGCCGCTCTCGCCCCGCCAGCGCTCTCCATTTCCGCCGCCGCCGCTCTCGGTCTCCCCCGCATCCGCTCAGTCCAGCACCTGATCCAGCCCACCCCCGTCCCCGCGCCCCTCACCGCATCCATTCCCTCTCCCCCCGAACCCTAGGCCGGTCTCCATTTCCCGCCGCCGCCGCTCTCCATTTCCGTCGCCGCCGCTCTCGGTCTCCCGCGCGGCCGCTCAGTCCTCCACCAGATCTAGCCCTCCTACGTCCAGATCCACCTTCCCTTCGTCCGGATCTGGTGTCCTTGACCTCCTCGTCGGCGATGGACGGGTACAACGGCGGCTCGCATCAAGACGGCGACTTCAACGACGTCTCCTTGGACAACGCTTCCGGCTACGGAGACGGCTCCGAAACCATGGACTTCCTGTCCCAGGCGCCGCCGTACGCCAGATCCGGGGCCCACACCGGCTTCCGCAACAACTCCGGCGACGTCTTCGGCAGCAACACGCCCTCCCTTAGCCACCTGGGGTTCAGCGAGCTCGACCTCAACGCCAGCCAGTCGTTGGCCGGGCTTGGGTCGTTACCAGGAGATCCTCCAGTCCCCGGCTGAAGACGGCGCGGCAGAGGCATCGGTGACGGCCCCCCTCCCGTGCGCGTGCCATCCCGCGCCGGCAGGGGTTCCCTCGGCCTCCGACCTCCTCGCTGCCGCGTGCCTCCCCTGGGGGCCTCATGGTGATGAGGCAGGCGGCTCGGCTGGCGGTTCCAGGAGGGCCCGGTGTGCGTCGCAGCCTAGTCCAGCCCGCCGGCGGCGACGAGGACGTCCCTCGACTAATGTCCGGTACACAAAGTTGTGCTGTGCTTGTGCATGCTGTTTATGCGAGCGGTTTATGCAGTGTTGTGCTAGTGTTGTTTTTTCTTTATGCCATGTGTTGTTTAGGCATTATTGTTTACCTATGCCATGTGTTGTTTTTTTCTTTATGCATTCATTTCAGAGTTTACCCTTAGCAGGGCCCAGTGGAGTCCTCAAAACACCCGGAACTTTCTGTCAGCTCTACGTTGACGAGATTGACAAGGGGAACTGCCCTAGGGGTCAGATGTCGAAATGGGGTTGAAAAATCTGACAGAGGGTTACTTCAAAGCGACAGAATTAGTTCATGACAACATCATCTTTGGGAGTAGGGTCCGCCAGCTGAAGAAGGAATGGAATGACCTACGGAAGCTCTATCACAAGGAGGACAGGCTTGGGGCGCAATGCAGATGGCTCCATCAGTGCTTCAGCTGAATGGTGGAAAACCCACGACAAGGTACAACATAAT
The DNA here is from genome assembly GCF_019320115.1 of Miscanthus floridulus. Lineage (NCBI taxonomy): Eukaryota > Viridiplantae > Streptophyta > Magnoliopsida > Poales > Poaceae > Miscanthus > Miscanthus floridulus. The sequence continues at coordinate 24,890,262 of NC_089582.1, read as the reverse complement.
TATGTTTTGTAATCATGTTTTGCTTACCTAATTCTGTGTTGTAATCATGTGTTCTAAACAAGTTCTTTTGTAATTCTTGTTTTGCAGGACAACAAGCTTAAGGGGTACACTGCCTGACTACATGGCCCTTTTGGAGCACATGTTCCTTAGCGTAGCAGTGACAGGGGGAAACCGCTTATGCTCCTAGCCGCAGGAATGCGCCCACTGTATGTGAGCAGTGACGATGACGAAGACGTCCATACCCCTCAGAGCACTGGGAAGCAAGAGAAGCTACAGCAGCCTCAGCACCCGCAGCACTGCTGCTAGTCCCAGCAAGAGGGGCAGGAGCCAAGCAGTGAGGATGAACGAAGGCATAAGGAACTTGACCGTCAGTCTGGACAACAGGACTGAAGCTCTGAAGGAGATTTGGCATGAGAGGAATCAAGCTGTAGAGAAGAAGAAGAATGACAAAATGGACACCATTGACCAAGTCATACAGCTGGCTAAAGAGGCAGGGGCAACAGAGGAAAATGAGAGGGCAGTGGATTGGTGTCCTCATGATCACCCAAAACGAAGCTGCTATGAGAATGTTATCAAGTCAGAAGCAAAAGGAAGGATGGCCATCATTAAGCACTATGCCGGGGTCATTAACTAGACCCTCTTAATAATGCATTTGTCTTGTGTTTGTGTCATGAACCTCGTGTACTAAGTCTGTGATGCATGATGGTTGAACTACGTCTGTCATTTGTATGTTGTGTTGTCGAACTTGTCGGACAACAACTAAGTGATTTGTGATCTTCGCTTGTGATGTCTGAATTTAGCCATAATGTTTGTTTCTGGAGTCAGTGCTGTTGGATTTGAGGAACTGCTGCCCTGTGTATGTTGTTCCCTGGGAATTAGAACTGATTTGTGTTCATTTGTTTGTTTCATGTGTGCAGGGGGCTGCTCAACCTGCTGGTCCGGCCGTTGATGAGGATGACGATGACGATGATGATGCACAGTGGGAGGAGGACTTCTTCAGCTTATTCTTTGATGACATCGAAAGAAGAAACTGCAATCGTATATGGTACGTCCCAGTATGCCATTCACATGCAAAAGTACTACAATAGGGCGTACTATAGGGTGCCAAAGATGACTGGGCTGGACTGGGTTAGAGAACATAAACTAGCACATGAAACTGCCTGTTACAACATGTTTAGAATCACCCCAGATATGTTCTATAGACTGCACAAGGTATTGACTGATGAGTATGACCTCAAAGACACAAAAAAGTCCACCTCAACTGAGGCTTTAGGTATGTTCCTTTGGATGGTTGGTGCTCCACAATCATATAGGCAAGCTGATGATAGATTTGAGAGGTCACTAGGCACAGTCCACAACATGTTCTATAGAGTGCTGCCCTGTGTTGTTGCACTTGGTAATGATATCATTAAACCTGTGGACCCAGAATTTAGTACAATGCATCCTAGGGTGAGGGAACCGACGCTTCTATCCTGGAATTCAAGAGGTGCATAGGAGCTATAGATGGCAGCCACTTCCCTGTTTTGGTGCCACAAGATAAGTTTGTGCAGCACTTGTGTCGCAAGGGCATCACAACTCAGAATGTGATGGCTGCTTGCGACTTTGACATGATTTTACTTTTCCTCCTTGCGGGATGGCCGGGGTCTGCCCATGACACAAGAGTGTTCGAGGATGCCATGACAACATTCAAGGATGACTTCCCTCACCCACCTGAAGGTAGACAACTAGGTGGTAGTACATTTGACATTTCTAATTGAAACATTTAACAATTACAGGTACTTGGTGGTGTAGGGATGTTTACTTGGTGGATGCCGGCTACCCAAACCGTCCCGGGGTACCTTGCTCCTTATAAGGGAACGAAGTACCATATTCAAGAATTTCAAATGCCGGAGAGAACCTCGAGGTAAACAGGAGATATTCAATTATGCACACTCATCTCTTAGGAATGTGATTGAAAGGGCCTTTGGCGTCTTGAAGATGAAGTGGCGCATATTGTTGAGTATCCCTGCCTATCCTCCTCAAACACAAACGCAGATTATAGTTGCTTGTGTTGCTTTGCATAACTTCATAAGGTTGAGTAGGCAATTTGATGTGGACTTTCCAGCACCTAGATCATCATCTTAACTTTGTGCCGGCTGAAGCCTATCTTCATCAGCCAGAAACAGAGCCTGCCCCTGATAGCGTAGATCGTGAACAGATGAATGCCTTTCGTGACAGCATCGCCAACAGGCTGTTTAATAGATATTGATACATGTGTATGTTTGATAACTTGTGAGTTGTAATTGTTTGATTGCAGTTTGGACTTGTAATAATGTTGCTTGAGGACTGTAATATTTGACGACTATAACATTTGGGTACATGCATTGTAATATTTGAGGACTGTAAAATGATTTTCGGACTGTAATAATATTTGAATGTTGTAATAATTTTGGATTTCCTCTACTGCATTGTGCCTGGGACAATGGAGGCCTTTGTGGCTGCATGTATGGATTTGCATGCGAGAGCATGCAAGGAAGAGCAGGCAGCATGCAGCATGCAGCATGCATGGATTTGCATGCATGCGCATGCAAGGATGAGCCTGGCAGCAAGCATCCCTCCAAATGTATTTAATAGTGCCACTTGTGTCTTTTAGTCCATTATTGCTTTGGCAGGGTAAACAGTGCTATGAAAAGTTTTCAACCCCTTTGGATGTCAGATTTTGAACCATTTTGGATGAAAAAATTTGGGTTCAAAAAACTTGCAATCTAAACAAGGCCTAGGTTACTGAAATCGTCTACAAGACTAATAAATCCTCATGATGCGATTGGCTACTTTAGCAGCGATAGATCGTCATTGTTACCGCGCATTATTGACTAGCTTGAACGGTAGAAAAACATACATACTCTCTACTATACGTTTCCGTTTTCAAACATGATCGCAGCACCAGCAAATTAAATCTTCAATCTCTTACTTTATAATACTCTTAGCTTAGGCTATCTATATATATATCCTGCAGCCAGCAACGTTTGTACATGGCTCATTATTGACGGGCAGTTCACGTCTCATGGAGGTGCACTTTCTTGGTTTCAACAGAAAACATACTACCTGATGACTAGGTCACATGTACTGTTCAGACCGAAAAAAGAAAACACCAGGGGATGATTGCACTACCATATGTAGACCTCTCTCTATATATGCTCCCTTACACGTACTTCTACTTAGTAATGTTAGTTTATATATAATATGCTGCGGAAATAAATAAATAAAATATTACTGCAGAAGAATCTCAACGGCCTCAGTGTATACCAGTGCAGTGGGAGGTGGTGGTGTTGAGGCTTGCAGCGACTGGCGGCTCAAATCTGAACCTTGTTGCTGGTCGGAAGAAGGGAGGACATGCTGCAGCCTGCCACAAGAAGGAAATGCGTGAGTAGAGCAATTGGTCAAATTAGGCCCAGTTTGGTTGAGCTGTGGCTGTGGGAAAAAAGCTGCTGTGGGCTGTTGTAACAGAACCGCCCAATTTATACAAGATCAAGTATGGTTGTCCCCGCTAACACGTTGACACACCCATACTTTCACTCATATAAACCCGGTAGTCCGCCGAGTGTCCCGAAAGACCTCGGTAAATCAACATCACAACCAAGATCGCGTGATTAAGCAAATACACATCACATACATCGAGTTGCAGCGGAAATAATATTACAAAGGGGTTAACAAATAATAGTACAAGTTTGGGTTTCAAAACTGATTAGTGAAAACAACATAGCTTTCAAATGATTACATTAATATAAGTTCCAAATATATGGCTAGCATAGTGACATCATCCGACAAAAGCATATAGATGAGAAGTAAGTATAGAATCACCGAGCCCACCGGTGGTTAGCCACCATCATCAACAGGTCGAGAACATCACCTGCAACAAGGTGGGATAAACCCTGAGTACTCGAATGTACTCAGCCAGACTTACTCGTCGGAAACCAAAACAAATGACACCAAGGATCATGCAAGGCTTTCTTTAGTGGGCTAGCTGACTTGTTTGCGAAAAGCATAAGCTATCATGAAGAAACCATTTTAAGTACATTGCATCATCTTTATTATGGCCTATCCATCTAGGTAAGCACCTGTACTATAGCAATCACTTGATTAACCAATAACATCCAGTTACCAATTTAGATTTAGCATATCCCATACCATCCAGATAACCATCATTGTTCCATAATAGTTACTACGATGAAGTAACTCGAGTCAAGTGCTCACTATCCAGGAGCGATGGCGATTCGAATCGATTCCTAACCAGCTGGTGATTTATTCCTTACACAAACCTCACTCACCCGCTAAAGTGAGATATTGATCACCGAGTCAACTTTCCAGGAATCTCGAGTTTGCCAGGAACCACATGTACCCGGGGGCCGACCGACTGCACTTTGGCCTTATCATCCCGCCCCCGTGTCCTACCACACCTGCTCCGGCACAGTGCGTTGCGGGCAATCTGCTCGGCCCGAAAAATCTCCCAGCTTCGCGGTCGGAAGGTACTTTATCCGGCCAGCTAAATGTAAGGCATGCGTTCAACATGACTCGAGGCCCAACAACGGTCGGTCCTTAATCGACACAGACAGAAACTAACAGCACCCCAGAACCCTGTCTGGTTGCCTCCAACTTTTTCCGTCCGGTCTCCAATTATCCATCACACATGGTTAATTCCAGGATATCATTCTTTCCATAGCTAAATTCTTCCAGTAACCACCTATAATGTAGGTGACCGGATATCACCGATCGCTACCGGTCTAAGCAAGGCTAAGCAGTTATTCGATCCTGACCTAACAGGGTAAAAAGGTAATAAGGTAGGCAAGGATAGTAATAAATGCATCAACGGTTTCAATCAACTCCTACAACTTAATGCAACAATATAAAACTCATATATAGAAAGAATTGCTTTTATAAATTAGGAGACTTATAATGCTCCGGGGCTTGCCTGGGATCCGACACAAGTCAGTTCAGTTAGCTTGCACCATCCTGGTGACATCTCAGATCCTAGCACTCGCTTAGTCCTTCCATCTTCGGGACAGATACTCCATACATCGTCTTCGGATTCGGCTCCAACATCACGTCCTTCACGTGGTTCATCTAGCGTACCTAGATGAGATGCAAGATGCAAGTGCATGAATATGAAGAATAGTACCATGAGACGCATCACAAATAGCAAGCAAGACAAGCATCGTTTACACTAAACACACTTAAGTACTTTGCGATGCTTAACTTAACATCACACAATCTATCATGCTAAGATAACAAAGAATATTATACATGGCACATAAGTCTCACAAGATCTCAGGTGTATTTAACTTAATTACCAAGGACGTGAACCACACTTAGCAACATGCAAAGCAAGTCAAGGTGAAGCAACAACTATAACCGGAATATGCCAATTTCTGGACTTGCAAACAGCAGCTTCATAAATCAATCATATCTGGAGTTTTATAAATCCAAATGATATGAAACAAGACATTCTGGAAAGCTTAGGAAATTATCTACATTTCATCTTTAATCATCTCAGCATGATTCTCAAGTTAACTAAGTCAAATATATTCATTTACAGAAACTGGTCTACAATTGACAGAAAACAGCCATTTCTGAAACCCAACTTTAAACAGCTATAACTCTTAAACTACTTGGCCAAATGACACCAATTTTTAATAGAAGCTAGATACATGAATTATCTACAACTTTTGTATAAACAAGTTTCACAACAAAGCACATTATCATGAAGAACTTTGCTAAGTTCCCAGATCTATCCATAAACCACATTGGCAAGAAAATAATTATTAACTTATGTTGCAAATACATAATTAGGCAAAACCAACTTTACCAACATGTCACACATGACTAAAGAACACCATAAAACCTAGTGTCCATGACCAAATAAATTCTTTTAATGCATTTCTTAATTTATTTTAGATAATAAGGTGACTTAATGAACATATACCAAAAGTGCACAATAACTTCTACAAAAATTACAGTGGCTCACATATCCTCTTAATAGTCTACTGTATAAATTTCACTCCATTTGGATATGTATAGCAACCTCTACGAAAAAGACAAGTTGCTAAAGCAAGAATTCATGTGAGAGCAAGATAAACCAATAACTCACTCATACTTCATCCAATACTCATGAAATTTTTATCACACATCAACTATCATATGAGTAGCATGCCACAAAAATTTCACTCCATTTGGAGCCCTAGATATACAGTTATGAAAAAGACAAATACCACTAGTATTACAAACCTAGCTGCATAAATATATTTTTACAGCTAAAACTTTAAAGTAAAACATGTAATATTATAGATCTAGTGCATAGAGAATTTCACAAGGATTCCAAAAAGTCCTCATTTACTATTTTACGAATTTTCTACGATTTACTATGAATTTCCAAAGTTCCTGCAAAATAATTACAAACCAGTCCTTATGCACTATTCACATGAGTCACTGACTTCGCAGTTAGAACCCTGAAGTTCGTCGAATTCTTGTAGGAGGTCCCTGACGGGATTTGAGCAGGGGAGGCCGTCGGAGCTCGCTGCTCCGGCCGGAGGAGGCCATGGCGTCGGCGGATGAGGGGCGGGGGAGCACCGGTGGGTCCACGCGCACCCGTAGGTGGCCGCAGCTTGCTCCGAGGAGGCCCGACGCGGCCTGGCCACGCACGCCGGCGGCCTGCAGCGGCGGCGGCTGCTGTCCTCCGGTGGCGACGGCGATACGGCGACCGATGGATTGGGCGAGCATGCACGCGAGATGGAGCAAGGCAAGGAGAAGATAGTGGCGGTGGCTGTTGGGCTGCGAAGCGCTCGGAGGTGGGAGAACGGCAGCGGCCAAACTCGAGCTCGCGGCGGCAACCATGGCGGCCGCGTTCCGGAGCGCGCGCAGCACCAGAGAGCGAGGGAAGGAGAGTGGGGAGGCGAGTGAGTGCTCGGGCAGCTCGGGCGTTCGCATTTGGAGGCGCAGGGGCAGGGCAGCGCGTGGCGCGGAGGCGGGACGCGCGGCGGCAATGGAGTGCGCGCTCTGTTGCATGGCTGCCACGGAGACAAAACAACGAACACGTGGCGTGCGTCTCTGTGCCTGACTTGGGGTCCGTTTTTGGGCCAGCTCTGCTCCGAACTGGGCTATGGGCCTTGAAGCAAAATTCTTCATCTTCTGATGCTCTACAAACTTGATTAAGGGTGCTCGGCCATTAGGCTATTGGATTAGCAGATAATTAGTACTAAACTTGATAGTGTCAGTGATTTGACAGCGACAAGCAAACATCCAAAATTGATGGTCGAAATGAAATGCAACTAGTGCCATCTTCTTGTATGTTCTTCCCCATCATGTAAGCTCCAACTTTTACATTTGGATCAACTGAAGTTGCTTAGCAAAATTTGGAGAACGCGGAATGCCAACAGTGATGACAATGGATTCCAGACTTAGAAATTTTTCTAAGTGCTGAAATCAGCAGCAAATTTGATCTTGTGACCTTGATTTGACTTACTTCCAAGCTGATCTAGCTCTTAGTCCAAAAACAAAGTTTGTTCTACTCTACCCAATCTTCAACTTTTATTTAAGGTGCAACTCCATGCAAGCACTGTAAGTGGTTGGTCAACATAGGTCAAAGTATCGTCACTATAAAGCTTAAATTAGAGTTATTGACCGATTGAGGCATTTTCTTGACTTCTCCTCAACATGAACCTTTCATGACTTTCGTTGTAGAGTTCATCTAGAGTCATTTGGGCAAGGTTGCAAGATTTGGTTGACGATCAAGAATTCCATTCGCTTTATAAAATTATTCAAGCAAGGACATAACTCGTCATTTCATGTGACTTCTTGATTCCAAACTTCACGAAACTTTTCCATGGATCAATATAGATGGGTATTGATGTGAGACACATGAAGATATTCCAATCACACCACCCAAGCATATATCTTGAAAAGGGGTCTATAGGCGAGCACAGGTGCAATATCCAAGTTTAGGTTGGGGCTCGTTTCTATAGGTTTGACCTTGACATCTTCATCATCACTTAATATACCATGTTTTAGCTCAAACCCATTGCTTAACTGGTGGCAAACACCTGGGGTGTTACAAATGGGTTGTTGACGAGGACGCTGCAAATGAGGTGCATGATCCGAAGGACTTGGAAATGCTTGACGGACTACGACTAGGCAATGACAACGATGAGGATGAGGCTGTTGAGGATTTGGACAATCTTGATAGTGATGACGATACCTATCGTCCAGATAATCCCGATCATGAAGAATATTAGAAATACATGTAATACTATGTTATTTTGTAATTACATTTTCTTTATTTTGCATCTCTTACTAAGTACGTCTCGTTTATTTGTACTTACTGGTTTACTCTTTTTAATTGCAGGTGATGGGGCCCACTAGGAGGAGCTGCCCCTTGGTTTACGCCAACCGGAGGGACATGGCGGCGGCTGAGGAGGTAGAGGCGTTAGAGAGGCCGAGAGGTAGGCCTAGGCGGGAGCCATTGACTGACCACGGGCGTAGCTCCTCACGCGACCCTATGCACGACGATGACCTTCAGCACATAATGGACGGGGATGGGGGTCCATGGACGGAGGATGAGGAGGTGGTTCTAGCAACGGAGGACGAGGAGGCGGCGATGGTAGGGGGTTCCACTTCCTCTGGTATGTCAAAGCCCTACCAGCGAGGTCCCGCAAAGCTCTCAAAGCGACCGATACCTATTGAGAGGCGCCCACTGATTGCACCTGAGGGCGATAAGTAAGTAACTTCATATGTTCTTCATTTGATATGTTGAAAAATCATAATAACAACTAATAACTATTGTGGACCACTTGTGCAGGAACTGGGTGCTTGTGGACCAGGCGGCCCCGGCACGCAATGTGAATGGCATCCTGGGACTTCTATGCAAGGAACACTTCCCTGGCCTGGTTAGGAAAGGAGATTAGGATTGGGAGCCGGCCTGGACGTTCGACCACTATGCCCTCGTGCAGGATGCTCTAGATCATAATGGCATCCGCTGTAGAAACAAGGCAGATCGGGTGATTAGGGAGTTGTGGGTAAGTCTTTCTTGCACTACATTCCTCAATTCCTCGCATTCATTGGACATTCTTGAAATAAAATAATGGATACCTTGTGGCTTTATGCTGTACTTCTTCAGAATCCAAGAGGGACAGGAGGAAAGTGCGTATACGCTTCCTGTAAAAGGCGTGTCACGGACTTGCACTACGAGTCCCGCATCCAGGTCCACATAGACTACAACGCCAAGTTCCTACTCAGGCGTGTCAACAAAGAGGAGGCAAGACGGATGACGCTGACAAGGGAGCAGTACATACAGGTAAATACAAAACATGAATATTCATTTCTTTTGAGATTAAGTATGCCTAATTTGATCTTCTGATATGTCGTCTACTTGATGTCCTGTAGGCGATTCCAAGCTGGTGCGCCACCCACCCCGATTGCTGGGAATATATTGTGGACACCTGGTTAGATGGGGACTGGCAGAAGAAGCACGAGGAGGCCCGCGACAGGCATTTGCAGATGCTAGGTGTACCTCACCATCAGGGTAGCCGCAGCGTGAGCAAATATGCAAAGGCATATGTAAGTCTCCACCATTGCTCTAATCTAGCCGCGCTCAATTCTGCATCATTTTCTAACCACATGTTGTTGTCTTTTTCGTAGTTGGATGCACACGGTGGCCAGCCAGTTGGTCAACTCAAGGCATATGCTCTGGCTCACATGGGCAAGGCGACGACCGACATCGAGTACGACCTAGATGCCCCGGTTCAGGCGTACACCAACTCCAGCGTCCACACCCACCTCTCTTTGTACACGGAGGCGGCAAGGTCAGTCCATGGGCCGGGCTACGATCCATGAACCGAGGAGCGCCTTGATCCTCAACTCGTGATGAGGGTGGGGCAAGGCAAGAAGCATGGGCGGTTCTAGATTGGCGACGGCGTCCTCGACACGGCCTCTACTCCTCCTCTCCACTAGCTCCAAGCATCGAGCACGAGCTCAAGCGTGCCCATACACCAACGGTCGACCACGGTGTCGGCACTCCAGGTAAGCATTCCTATTTCATTTGTTGTTCTTTGACTTTTACATACCTTACCTATGCATTATTGAAACATTGGGGTCAAATGTTGTAGGCCCAGGTGCAGGAACTGCAGGCCGAGCGGGAGGTCAAGTGGCAAAGGCTACAGGCTTTGGAGGCCCAGCGGGAGCAAGATCAGCGGCAGATGGCTGAGATGATCAAGTTCATGCAGCAAATTGGCCAGCAACAAGGTTGGGCGATCCCACAGGCGCTGCTTGCTCCAGATCCACCTCCACAACGTCCTGATTCTACCCCGGTGAGTATAAGTACGAAGTTTTACTTTCTATGCTGAAACTTAGAGAAACCTAGTGGTGGTGGTGGTGGTGTGGTGGTCATGGTGGTGTGGTGGTCATGGTGGTGGTGGTGGTGGTGTGGTGTTGGTGGTGGTGGTCACGGTGTTGTGGTGCTCATGGTGGTGGTGGTGGTGTGGTGGTGGTGGTGGTCATGATGGTGATGTGGTGATGGTGGTGTGGTGGTGGTGGTGGTGAAGTGTTGGTGGTGAAGTGTTGGTGATGGCGGTGATGTGGTGGTGGTGGTGGTAGTGGCGGATATTTATCTTACATATTTATCTATTCTCTTGTCGCTCACGTGCAATCTCTTCTATTTTGTGCAGCATCAATCGGGGGCGGCGTCGAACCACCTCGGAGGGTCGCCGGGATCGCACTTTGGGCCATCCCAACCCGGACCGTCGTCGTGAGCTTCAAATGGCAGCCGTTGTGATATAATGCACTTGTGAACTTTGTGAACTATGCTTGTGTGTTTGGACTTTGGACTTGGGAGTCGAGATTGTGATACTTGTATGCTATGTTTGTGTTTGTGGTGGATTGTGATATACATTTGTATATATTTGTGTGATATATAATTGTGTTATATATATATATATGTATGATGTATATCTTGTTTGCAATGATGGAAGACTAAAAACCAAAAAAAAATTGAATTTTTTCACTTCTTTGCCGAGTGACACTCGGCAAAGCTGGGAATCTGGGACACTAAGCTTCCCAGCTTTGTCGAGTGCCTACCTACAGCACTCGGCAAAGAAAATAAAAAAAAAGAAAACAAGCTTTACCGAGTGCCAGATTCAGGCACTCGGCAAAGCATTTTTAAAAAAAAATAAAAAACACATTTCTTTGCCGAGTGCCGACGCGTGGCACTCGGCAAAGGGGCCATCACTGTGACCTGGCCATCATGGCGGCTTTTCTTTGCCGAGTGCTGTCGTGGCACTCGGGAAATCCTTTGCCGAGTGCCCGACATGCGGCACTCGGCAAAGAAGCCTTTGCCGTGAAAGGATATGCCGACAGCTCTTTGCCGAGTGCAAAGCCTTCTTTGCCGAGTGTAATTGCACTCGGCAAAGCATGCGTCTGTTGTAGTGTTGGTAAGATGCTATGTCATCTGAGGACATCTTTCCTATGAAGAGGTGCCAAAAGCTAACTTTGTTACCTTTTATTCTGATATAATCCATTGAACAAACATTTGAGGGAACTCTTGAGGAGGAAGACAATGAAGCTCTTGGAAAAGAACATGCTGAGACAAAGAACTACAAGGTCTTTTGGTGATGATTTTTTTGTGTATCTCATGGGTGAGACTCCAAGAAACATTTAACATACATTAAGACGTACGTATGCATCTCTTGACACTGACCATACGAATGAAATGGCAAGTCAGAGTGAAACGGATTTTATTATGTCTAGTGGAACTTGGAATGTTGCTAATCATCCTTATGGGTGTAAATATATAGGATGTAAGTGGGGGTTCAAAAATAAGCTTAGGCCTAACGGTACGATTGAAAGTACAAGGCAAGACTTGTGCGAAGGGTTATACCCAGAATGAAGACAAAGACTTCCCCAATACCTACTCATATGTTGTTAGATTGACTAGCAATTGAGTGCTACTTTTGTTGGCTATCTCTCATGATTTCCTCATTGACTAAATGGGTGTAGAGATGCTTTCCTTAATTGAGAGCTTAAGGAGGAAATTTACATTTAGTAGGCAGATATGGTTTGTGGCACAAATCAAGAAAAAAGGTGTAAGTTGTTGAAATTTTTATATGGTCTTTAGACAAGCACCTAAGCAATGGGGATAACAAGTTTGACGGAACTTTAACAACTATATATTGCCTATGTTGTATGTTTTGAATAAACCTGACCAATGTGTGTACAATTTCTATGCCGGGGGAGTGATTTTGTGCTTGTATGTTGATGAGATACTATATTAGGGACTAACATTAATGTGGTTAAGGAAGTCAAAGATGACTTCTCCCAAAACTTCGAGATGAAGTCACGGCGCCACAACCTTAAAACGACGACTAACTTGGAGTTGCTGAAAGGGGTGTACAACAATGAACAGCCAGTTGCTAAAAGTTATAGCGACGGACCCCTTCTGTTGCTAACAAAGGCGTCGCCCCACTGCTTTGCTGGTGCTGCGGTCCTGCATGCCGCTTTCTTATTGTGGTGTCATGTCTGGGTGTTGCAGCCTGCCTTACTATGGCCGCGTCACGTCCCCTCCGTGCTAACGCATGACCTGAGCGGCTCAAAGCACCCTAGGATTAGAGTTGCCCTAGGATTAGAGTTCGGAGTGGAGAAGAATCGAAGGATGCAGATGAGGGGTAACATACGTTGTTGATCTAAGGAGGAGCGCTGCATGAGGGGTGAATGGAGGAGCACTGTGCACGCTCGCAGAAGGGGGCACCGCGTTAGGGCGCGATCGGTGGAGCGCTGCGCGCACTCACAAAATGGGACGACGTGCGTGTGACGGGCGAGCGGTGTTCGACGCTGCATGTGCTTGCAGAAGGGGGTGCGAGCGAGCAGCGAGTGGAGTGGAGCGCCACGAGGGCGCGAGCAATGGCGGTGGCATGTGGAGGGAGGAACTGACAGTGGCGTGTGGGGGTGTGGGGAGGGGTCTAGGGTTGTGGCTAATTTTTGGGCCAAAAACTTCACGGGAGTGGGCTCACTGGGCTGGCCACGACGCGCTAAGCGCACGACCTTGTTCAGCGACGGGCAATTGGACGAAGTTACTAGGGTATAGTGACTGATTGTCCAACGTTGAACTAAAATAGATATAACGACAGACAAGCTATCGAAATACGTAGAATTAGCGACTGAAGGTCTGAAACAAATCTTTAGCGACCAACTGTTTAACGATAATTGTCAACTTTTAGCGACCAACGTCAGACGGCAATTTGGTGTTGTGTTGTAGTGAGTATGTTGGAGTTGTCTGTGTTAGGTTAAACATGAAGCAACTAAGAGAATGTGATGGCAGGTTTACACCCCTGCAGTTTATATGGAAAAGGTCTTGATTCACTTTGGGTATAGTGACTACAAAACAACTCCAATATTGTATATACTAGTCTAGTGTGTTATTATAGAAAACGAAGCATAAAAGGGGTCAATTGAGATACTCCTAAATAATTAGGTTTTTATGTATTCAGTTAGCATGGCAGAGATAAAAAAAACTTAGAATCAAGAAACCTGAAGCTAAACAAACACGATCTCACGAGAAGACAGGGAGGAGAGCGAGCGGAGCCCGGCCACCCCCTCTCGCGCAGGCTCCCACTTCATGGCAAATAAGAAGATTTTTTGAAATCCAAGATATGATCTGTAGAGCCCCCTTGAAGAAGTAAATTATGCTATTTAAAAGTTATTGGGTTATGGTATTGACTATAATAGGTATCTAATGGTGTTGTGAAAGCCCCAAGTAGGTATGCGTTAGTACTTGGAGGCATTGTTGTTTCTTAGAAGTCTTGCAAGCAAATCATCTTTATAGGATCAACAATGGAAACCGAACTAAGAGCATCTCCACCTAATCTCCTCGTTAAGTTATTTTAGGAGAGTACTTTAAGAGAGCATTGTTGTAACAGATTACCTAAACCTTGCCTTCTATATTTTTTAGGGGTCAGGGATAGGGGAGAAGGGGTTGTCTCATTTATTTAGGAGAAATGATGCTTCTCTTAGGAGATCTCTTAAAATTATAGATATAGGAAATCTGCTGCAGCACCTCGATCTCCTAAAAATATCTGGTGGAGATGCTCTAACAACATTAGTAACTATATATCACTACTGGGGTCAAGTGGTTTCATGAACTCTTACTAAATTTGGTGGTTGCTGTTCAAAATTGATGCCACTATCATAACGACCCGTGTTAATCAAATTATGATTGAGGTCAACCGTTCTAAGGACAACACGAAGCCATCAAGTCATGTAAAGGTGCAATTGGAGTCTATCAGGAAAATGATGTGCTCTAGAGTAATACCGTTGGACTATGTTGAGGCGGCTATAAACCTACACTACCGGAAACCGGCACTTTGCCGAGTGCCGGAGGTTTTGCCGAGTGTATTTTATCGGGCACTCGGCAAAGACGGTCTTTGCCGAGTGCCAAATAAAATACACTCGGCAAAAAAAAAACACTCGACAAAATGCGTCTTTGCCGAGTGCCTTTTTTCTGGCACTCGGCAAAGATGTATTTTGCCGAGTGCTATTTTCGGCACACGGCAAAATGTGCCTTTGCCGAGTGCCTTTTTTCTGGCACTCGGCAAAGATGTATTTTGCCGAGTGCCGAAAAATAGCACTCGGCAAAATACATCTTTGCCGAGTGCCAGAAAAAAGGCACTCGGCAAAGACGCATTTTGCCTTTGCCGTGTGCATTTTTTTTTTTGCCCTCGGCAAATCAGTTTTTCAAAGCAATTTTTGAGGCCCTAAATGAATTCAAATGAAAAACTTTTCAACTACAAAGTTGTATAACTTCTCAAGATCTACAAAGTTTATTTTGGTCATTTCTTCATTTGACAAAGCAACAATAACGTTGTTCATAAAATCTACATCTCTATGTCTCTCATATTAGTTTCATGAAAGTAGAAGAGAGATATATAAGATTTGTGAACAATGTTACTACCACTATGTCGAATGAACAAATGATCAAAATAAACTTTGTAGATCTTGAGAAGTTATGAAATTTTGTAGTTGGCAACATTTTGATTTGAAATCATCTTGTCATGCAAAAACGACGTTTGAATTTGGAAATTTTAAAATTTGAATTTTATAAAAACCTCGGATGGAAAAACTTCCTAAATGAAAATTGTAGATCTCGAAAAGTTATGAAACTTTGTAGTTGACCACTTTTTGATTTGAAATCATCTTATCATGCAAAACTACGTTTGAATCTCTCAAATTTGAAATTTGAATTTTTCAAACGACCTCGGATGGAAAAACTTCCTAAATAAAAATTGTAGATCTCGAAAAGTTATGAAACTTTGTAGTTGACCACTTTTTGATTTGAAATCATCTTATCTTGCAAAACTACGTTTGAATCTCTCAAATTTGAAATTCGAATTTTTCAAACGACCTCGGATGGAAAAACTTCATAAATGAAAATTATAGATCTCGAAAAGTTATGAAACTTTGTAGTTGACAACTTTTTTATTTGAATTCGTTTAGGGCCTCAAACAAGCAATTTACTCTCGGTTTAGTATAATATACGAGGATAGATAACGGAATCTAGACACAAGTGACAGTGTAGTGCAGTGGTAGAGCAGCAGACACGCGAGGAAGAGATCGTGTGAGTTTGAATCCCGCCGGCCGCATTAGCCTTAGCATAAAAAATGCACCGACTTCGATGAAGACGGGTGGGCGCTGGCCGGTGGCGGCCTCCCCCAATGGAATTAATAAAGCTTCTGTCAGGAAGCTCACAGGAAAAAAAATCAATTTCTCCGTCGATGTATTCTTTACGGGATATGCCTGTCGGGCTCCCGATATAATTAATTTCCATGATGTTTTTCCTGTTTCCTTGATGGTTTTTTAGCACACAGGGAAAATGATATTTCCAGTAAACTATTAGCTGACTAGGAGTAGTATAATAGGTTGTCAATAATCTGTAGAGATAAACTTTATTACAATGACCTTATTATGAACCAGTTTGGCAGGGCTCCTTGCCCAGCGGCTCCGGCTCCCACTGCACTGTGCAACACTGTAGATCCCTGTAGCAGCGAGAAAAACGGCTCCGGCTCCAGCACAAATGAATGGAAAAAGAGGAGGAGCCGAAGAAGCTTGCAATTGGGTGCTCCGGCGGCTCCTCCACAGTGGTGCTACAGTAGCCGGAGCCGGAGCCGCCGGAGCCTTCCCAAACAGGTCCTATATAAGGCTGGCGATACAGCGGACACAGCAAACTCATGAGACCACCTGAATGAAACAGGTAAAAAGGCCGGCAGGCCCCGTATCCGTATACATAGATAGCTTTGGACTCTTGCTAGCGTAACCTAGTTGAAACACCAGTAGCGGCAGCAACAAGTCGAAACAATAAACAACAGTATTCGTGAATATAAAAAAGAAAGAAAAAATTGATCCGACGACCACGCACACACAAAACGATCGATGTTGTCAAGTAAATACGATTGATCCTGCGCGCACACAGGAGGAATCTAGAACGCGAGCACGGCTGCGAGCACGGCACCAGCGGCGGCCACCGCGCCGCCGACCGTGTAGCTGATGGGCGCCGACGACGGTGGCTCCGCCGCCGGGCCGGAGGCGGGTGCCTGGACGTCGATGACGAGCTTCATGCCGTTGAGGCAGTGGCCGGGCTTGGTGCAGATGAACCACATCTTGCCGGGCTTGTCGAGCGTCACGACGTCGTTGCCGGAGTCCCAGAACTGGAGCTTGTTGCCCTGTAGGTTGCACGCCACGAAGTCGTCCTTGCCCACCTGCGCCACCGTGTGGTTCTCCTTGTTGTACATGAACACTGCGAGAGCAAGACAATTAGTAATGGGGGTTAAGTGATTCCAACGAAATATGTATAGTGCGTGTGCGTGTGCAAGGTGATGGTGTTGTCGATCGTCTCTCGTGTACGTACTCAGGCTGTCGCCGACCACGAACGTCTTGTTGTCGGCCCAGTGGGTCTCGTTGAACCTGGCCCTCCAGCCGAGGCCGTCCCCGACCATAAACTCCGTGGCGGAGGCCAGCGGCGCGAGGCACGCGACGGCGGCGACCATGGCTAGGAGCTGCACTTGCCGATAAGCCATTTGCCTCTTCCCTGGCGATGAGCTAGCTAGCTTGCTTGCTATGGCAGATGTGGCACTAGTAGTCTCTCTCTGCTAGCTGCTGCTGTGGCTTAATTAGTGATGACAATCTCGCGTCTATTTATACAGCAGAGGGGCATGAATTGCACGCAGCTACAGCCTTGACCAGGTAACACGGGACCAGGTCGACGCTAAAGTCACTTTATGAGGTCAGAGTCTGCGGCAGCTAGAACGCAGCGGGCGGACGGCACATAGGCCGTTCTGGTCGGTAGTGCCTGACAAATGGACTGTTTCTAGCTCAGCAATCCAGCTGCCGAATCAGGGGAGCTGATAAAAGCGAGGTGAAGTTTGCATTGGGATCATCACTGGATGCACGGGAGATTGCAGGGACGCATGGAAAGTGACAAAACAGCGTTTGGCACTGCGCTTGTTTCGGAATTTGGATGTAACCTCCTCGTCGTTAGGACTTAGGACCAAAACGTGTAAACCTCGTCCATAATTTCTTGTTCTTCCAATCAAACCATGGATTTGTGGTTTGTTTGAATCAACTAATGCTGATAGTTAGCTAACTCATTAATTAGCTAGTTAATTATATTAGTAGGGGGTTTTCAAATGGACCTGCGAATATGTAGTTAGATATATATAGCACATTAGATATAAACATAAACTATTAGCACCCCTAGACCAACTAATAAACTAAGTTTCAGCAATCCTCCTAGATAATAGTTAGCAGGTCTGTTCAGATTCTCACCTGCTAATTTTAGCTCTTCTAACTATTAATACTAGATTAGCAGTAATAGATCCAAACAGGTCCTTAGATATTTCTTGAATGTAAGACGGATGAGGTACGGTCTTGGTGTATCAGACATTTTTTACGGAGGTTATACCCTGTTTTTGTAGAAAGCAACAAAGAGTAACTTGGTGTATCATACATTCATGCTTGACCATATTAAACTTCAGCCAAAAATAAATACAATATAAATATATTCAAACACAAGCCCTTTGATTATTGATTTGTTGAGCCATATTAATCATTTTTGCAAGAGCATCTGTAACAAGGTTAAAGCCTCGTTTGGCAGGACTCCGACTATGATTTCTTGCGGCTCCTTGTAAGGAGCCCTGCCAAACGGGCATCTAAAAAATGGCTCCTTGCAAGGAGCTCAGAGGAGCTGAAGCTAAAAAAAGTCGCTTCTCACAAACTGCGCGCGAACACATGGTTGATATGTGCCCATGTGTGTTGAGTCGTGATGAGTGATTATCATGAGACGATCAGGCTTTGGTTGATTTTGGGACTAACCCTAGCATGAGTGTGTGGGAAACATGTCTCTTGACTATGTTGGTGTGTGGAAGCACAGAGACGGTCGACAGACATGGAGAAGGTCAAGAAGAGGCGTGTCATGCCAATGAATTGCGAGTGGCGAAGGACATACATGAGGCTTGGACCGAGGGATCAAGATGGTAGGAAGACTGACCATGGGTGGCTGACATTTGGGGACATCAACATGCAAGTGTACATGTGGAAGAGTAGATTGTGTTGATGAAGTCAACACGGCGGTTGACTAAGTCAAGCAGAGGTGCTGGAGGACTTGGTGATCGGACAGTCGAGAATAGATGGTGACACACGTCGAGATCGTGGAAGAGGCATAGCAGATACGCTTCTCTAGAGGGGTTTGGTGGTTTGGGCCTCAAAAGCACTAGTGAATGATTTTCGGGTTTGGGCCTCAAAACTAGATGGAATTCGGGATGGAATTGGAGGTGGAACGTGATGTCATCGCGAAGCTTGCATCGAGGCAAAGCAAAGTCGTGAAGATCTCGTAGCTGTCGGATGCACAAATCTCAAGTTAGACCATTTTGCCCCTGGGTAAAGTGGTTTAGCCAAAATATGTATGGGCTTGTTGGAAATGTGTAATAGGCCTATAAATATGATAAGGCTGCCCCAACTAGCTATCTCCTCAGTTTCATTCCTAGCCTAAGACTAGTTGCAGTAGTTATTTCGTAAGTCTTTCTATAAGCATCTAGGCCCCTAGTTGGGTTTTGGTGATTAATGACAATACGTGATTACTATGACTAACGTGTGTTTTGTAGAGGCAATTAAGTTAGGTCACGGTAATGGAGATCGATTGGGCTATCAAGGTGGTCATGCCCCTATGATGGAAATCGTTTTGGTTTTCAAAGGATGGACGACAATGTTAAGGATGGACTAGTTCTAAGTGTCGTTTGGTGTTGAGGAGACACTTAGAGTAGTTTAGGACTTTGTTTTCCTTTGGCTGTACTATTAAGGGGGGTATGGACGGGTAGCTTGACCTAGGTGAGTCTAGTGGGTTAGGTGTGGTGCACACTTGCTAAATCTAGCACTACGTAGCTCCTAAAAAGCCCTTAGATCAATTGGAGCAAACTTCATTCACGTATGATTGAGAGTTGGAAGTGAATGGAGGGTCAAATGATGACCAGACGCTGGTTCCAGTGTGACCGGACGCTGGCGCAGAGTCCGGTTAGTTCATTTGATCAAGGTGAAATCGTCTGGCGCGACCGGACGCTGAGAGGTGAGTGACCGAACACTAGGTGCCAGCATCCGGTTGACTCCAGTAAGGTTCTAGAGAGGCAAAATCATGACCGGACGCTGTCCAGCGTCCGGTCACAACTTAAACACTGGAAGTCGGGGAGAACTGACCGGAGCGTCCGGTCACCCCGCAGAGGCACATAATGGTTCATTTTGAACACGGGTGTATAAATACTTCCTCCATTCGTGTGAGGGGGTACTTTTGCTCATTCCAACAGCTGAGAAACACCTTTGAGAGTGCCAAGAAGAGCAAGGTCCTAGTGAGGTGATTGAGATTTGAGAATCCCAAAGAGAGCCCTCATTAGTGAAAGCAAGAGTAGCAAAGTGTGCATCCACCCTTCTCATTAGGCTTGTCATGGTCAAGTGAGAGTTCGTGCTTGTTACTCTTGGTGATCGCCATCACCTAGACGGCTTGGTGGTGATTGGGAGCTTGGTGATCATCTGGCAGAGCTTGTGGATGACCTAACTCAAGCTGTGAGCGGTTGTGGGTGATTCACCGCGACGGAGTGTCAAAGAATCAACCCGTAGAGAGCACTTGATCCTTGCATGGATCAAGAGGGAGCTACACCCTTGTGCGGGTGCTCCAATGAGGACTACTGGGGAGTGACGACTCTCCGATACCTCGGCAAAACATCGATGTGTTCCTCCTTCTCTCTTTACTTTGAGCAATTCAATTCTTGTCATTTACATTCATAGAATTGCCATGCTAGAGTAGGATTGGAACATAGGTTGCTAAACTTTTGTGTGGTAGATCAATAGAAACAATTTCTAGGCACAAGGGGTTAATTGGGCTAAACATAGGACTTAATTATTGCAAAGAAATTTAGAATTAGCCCAATTCACCCCCCCTCTTGGGCATCTTGATCCTTTCAATTGGTATTAGAGCCCCGTGCTCACATTTTCAGACTTAACCATCTAGAGAAAGATGTCTCACGGGGATGGTCCTACTCCTATCTTTGAGGGGGATGGTTTTTCTTATTGGAAAATCCGCATGGAGGTGTATTTAGAAGCTCTAGATGTTGGAATACTTAGAGCCGCCTCACAAGGCTTCCCAAAACCTCGGGATGCCACACACCTACAAGGCGATGAGGTAAATTATGAGAAATGGAATGCAAAGGCTTGAAACACCATCTTTAGAGGCCTTTGCAAAGATGTGTTCAACCGGGTGAGGAACCACAAAGACGTCCATGCACTATGGTCGGATATTTGTGCGCTCCATGAGGGAACAAAGAGCGAGCGTGAGGAACGCTATCATCTTGTCATGGAAAAGCTAAATTCATTTGAAATGCTTCCTAAAGAGAGTGCTAATGAAATGTACTCACACTTCAATGTTCTTGTAGAGGAAGTCAATGGGCTTGGACTTACTCAAATGCAACCATCCGACGTTGTAAGAAAGATTTTGAGTGTCCTCCCCATTGATAAATATGGGCATATCGTGACCGTGCTTCATCAAGGTGATCTTTCCACCGCTACACCGACACAAATCTTGGGAAAGATCAATGCTCATGAGATGTACATGCACATCACACCACAAGATGGCTCATCCTCTAACAAGAAGAAAGACAAGGACTTAGCATTCAAAGCTAGCTAAGAGAAGGGCAAAGCAAGGCTTGAGTATGAGAGCTCAAGTGATGATGAAGTTGATGATGCAAGTCTTGCTCTCATGGTGAGAAGAACCGCCAAGATGCTAAAGAAGCTTAACAAGAGGGGCATCAAGTTTGATGGCAAGAAAAAGAAGTTCTTCACTAGCTCTAGAAGGAAGCCAATCTCGGAGATAGATTGCTACAATTGTGGAGAACTTGGTCATCTAGCACACCAATGCACAAAGCCCAAAAAAGACAAGTACAAGAACAAGTACAAGGGCAAGAAAGATGACTCAAGTAATGAAGAAGAAGATGAGAAGAAGAAGAACAAGCCATACAAGAAGAAAGATGGCAAGAAGAAGGACTTCCACAAGAAGAAGAAGAATGGGAAGGCCTACATCGTCGGTGATTGGCTCACGGACATTGATTCATCAAGTTGCTCATCCGATGATGATAGTGATAATGAGAATGTGGCCGGCATTGTGATTGACTCTTCACCATCTTCACCAACACCACCGCTATCATCCTCTACACACCTATGCCTTATGGCCAAGGGTGAACGAAAGGTATCAAATGATGATGATAGTAGTAGTGATGATCATGCTAACAATGATGATTGTGATTGTGATGGTGATGATGATGAATTTGAATCACCTTCATATGATGAACTTGTCAAATTGCTAAACAAATATACTAGGATCATTAGAAAGACTAGAGCTAAGAATGACAAGCTAGAAGCTAAGAATGATTCTCTTTTAGCTAAATGTGATATAGCCGAAAAAGCTAGTGTTGAGCTTAGAGAAGCAAATGATGCTATATCATCCAAACTCAAGGAGCTCAAATCTTCTAAGAAAGGGCTTAAAGAAAAACATGATAAACTTGAGAGGATATATAATGAGCTCATCACTAGCCATGATATGCTAAAAGAAGAATATACTACTCTTAAGATTAATCATGATAATCTTGTCATTGCTCAATAATTTTTATCCAATGAGACACATGATGCTACTAACAATGTTGTTAAGATTGATATAGCTACATCATGTGATGATTTGATCATTGAGAGCATTGAGCAAAGTTCTAGTAGCAAGGGCAAGCAAGTGGTTGAGATCGATAATTATGATGAGTATGTCAAGCTCAAGAATGACAATGAAAAGCTAAAGAAAGATCTTGAAGATCTCAAAACCACCAACACCATAGTGCTAGAAACTCTTGATCATGATGGTGATTTGATTCTTGAGAATGAGAAGTTAAAAGAAGAGAACAAGAAGCTCAAGAAAGAGAAAAATAATGATGCACTCAAGGAAGAGAACAAGAAGCTCAAATGGGAGAAAGAGCATCTCAAGATTGGATTGAGCAAGTTCACAAGAGGCAAGCATCTTCAAAGTGAGCTACTAATGAACACCATCATGAAGATGGATAGAAGTGGCATTGGGTACTTGGCAAACCAAGAGAAGAAGGCTCAAGCTAAACAACAACACAAGTCGAAGCCAAAGCCAAAGAGATGTTTTGAGTGTGGACAAGAAGGCCACTTTGCCCATGAGTGCCAAACTCCACCACCACAACCCTTGCCCAAGCATGCTAGACCTTTTGCTTTCAATGCTCATTACATGCTTAGAAAGGATTCTAGTGGGAAGATAAAAGTCATGTTCTTAGGACCTCCCAACAAGAATAGGCCTAAGAAAATTTGGGTAGCAAAGTCACTTGTTGAGAAGGAGAAGGGCCCTCAACAAGTTTGGGTTCCTAAAGCTTGATCTCTTATGTGTAGGTGAACTACAAGACCGGTGGAAGTCATTGGGTTATTGATAGTGGCTGCACACAACATATGATCGGTGATCCTCGTATGTTCACCTCACTAGATGAAGGAGTAGATGGACAAGAAAGAATCACTTTTGGAGATAATTCAAAGGGCAAGGTTAAAGGATTGGGCAAAGTGGCAATATCACATGATCATTCTATCTCAAATGTGCTATATGTTGCTTCATTGAGCTTCAACTTGCTATCCGTTGGACAATTGTGTGATCTTGGCTTCCAATGCTTGTTCACCGAGAAGGAAGTTGTTGTATCTAAGAAGGATGATGATCAAGTGATATTCAAAGGATTTCGATACAACAACCTATATTTAGTGGATTTCACCTCCAAAGATGCTAACTTGAAGACATGCCTATTCACCAAAACAACACTTGGGTGGCTATGGCATAGAAGACTTGCTCATGTTGGGATGAGCTCACTCAAGAAGATAATGAAGAATGATTTGGTGAGAGGGTTGAAGGATGTGAAGTTTGAGAAGGACAAGCTTTGTAGTGCATGTCAAGTCGGCAAGCAAGTTGCAAATACTCATCCAACAAAAGTTTTCATGTCAACCACAAGTGTGCTAGAACTCCTTCACATGGATTTATTTGGACCAACAACATACAAGAGTTTGGGAGGAAATCTTTATTATCTTGTGATTGTTGATGACTATTCAAGATACACATGGGTGTTCTTCCTTCATGACAAATCCGAAGTTGCATCTTGCTTCAAGAAGTTTGCCAAGAGAGCACAAAATGAGTTTGAAGTGAAGCTCAAGAAGATAAGAAGCGACAATGGGAAAGAATTTGACAACACAAACATAGAAGCCTATTGTGATGAAGTTGGGATCAAGCATGAGGTCTCCGCAACATATACTCCTCAACAAAATAGTGTAGTTGAGAGAAAGAACTGGACATTGATCACACTAGCAAGAACAATGCTTGATGAGTACAACACTCCCAAAGCTCTATGGGCAAAAGCTATCAACACCGCATGCTATGCATCCAACCACCTATTCCTTTAAAAGTTTCTTGGCAAGACACCTTATGAGATGCTTAATGGGAAGAAGCCGGACGTCTCCTTCTTTAGGGTGTTTGGTTGCAAATGCTACATCTACAAGAAGCGGCAACACATAGGGAAGTTTCAAAGACGTTATGATATTGGTTTTCTTGTTGGTTACTCATCAAAGTCCAAAGCATATAGAGTATTTAATCATGCCACCAGCTTGGTTGAAGAAACATATGATGTGGAATTTGATGAATCTAACGGCTCCCAAGGAACACATGAGAATCTTGATGATGTAGGTGATGAACCATTGAGGGAGGCCATGAAGAATATTCCGGTTGAAGACATCAAGCCTAATGATGATGAAGATGATGTACAAGTGATCAATCCACCTTCTTCATCAAGTGTGCCACAAGATGGTGAAAATGATGGGAGAGTAGAAAATAAAGACACTCATGTCTCCCATGAGCAAATGGTGGTACAAGCACAAGATGTTGATGCTCCACAACCTCCCCCTCAAGTGGTTGATAGAAGAAATTCACCTCTACTACAAGCTCATCCACAAGATCTCATCATAGGTAGTCCATCAAAGGGAGTAATGACTCGTTCTTAAAAGCTTGCTTCATTCATTAAACATCACTCTTTTGTCTCTTGCTTTGTGCCTACTAAGGTAGAAGAAGCTCTTCAAGATCCGGATTGGATAAACGGCATGCATGAAGAGTTAAACAACTTTACCCGCAATGAAGTGTGGACTCTTGAAGAGCGACCACAAGGTGCAAGAGTCATTGGAACAAAGTGGGTGTTCCGCAACAAGCAAGATGATCAAGGAGTTGTTGTGAGGAACAAGGCAAGACTAGTTGCAAAGGGGTTCTCTCAAGTTGAAGGTTTGGATTTTGGAGAGACCTTTGCACCAGTTGCAAGACTAGAAGCCATCTGTATCCTCCTTGCATATGCATCACATCATGAAATGAAACTATATCAAATGGATGTGAAAAGTGCATTTTTAAATGGCTTTATTAATGAACTAGTCTATGTTGATCAACCTCCCAGGTTTGAAGACCCTAGATATCCTAATCATGTTTATAGGTTGTCCAAGGCGCTATATGGCCTTAAGCAAGCCCCAAGAGCTTGGTACGAGTGCCTTCGGGATTTCCTCATTAAGAAGGGCTTCACCATTGGGAAGGTCGACACCACGCTATTCACCAAGAAGCTTGATAGACATATCTTCATTTGTCAAGTGTATGTTGATGATATCATTTTTGGATCATCAAATGAAGATTCTTGCAAAGAGTTTGGTGAATTGATATCGAAGGAGTTCGAGATGTCAATGATTGGAGAGCTTACATTCTTTCTTGGTTTTCAAGTCCAGCAAATGAGATAAGGGATTTTCATCTCTCAAGAGAAATATACAAATGATCTTCTCAAGAGATTCAAGATGGATGAATGTAAGCCAATCAAGACACCAATACCAACTAATGGATATCTCGACCTAGATGAGGGAGGTAACACGGTTGATCAAACTCTCTACCGCTCTATGATTGGTAGCTTGTTATATTTAACCGCATCTAGGCCCGACATCATGTTTAGTGTGTGTATGTGTGCTAGATTTCAAGCTAATCCTAAGGAAACTCATTTAAGTGCCATTAAAAGAATCCTTAGGTATCTTAAGCACACACCAAGCATTGGCCTTTGGTATCCCAAAGGAGCTATATTTGAATTAGTTGGCTATTCCAATTCGGATTATGCCGGTTGCAAAGTTGATAGAAAGAGCACATCCGGAGGGTGCCATTTGCTTGGTAGATCACTTGTGTCTTGGTCCTCCAAGAAACAAAATAGTGTGACTTTGTCCACCGCCAAAGCGGAATACATTGCCACGGGTGCTTGTTGTGCACAAATACTTTATATGAAACAAACTTTGCTAGACTATGGTATAGTTCTAGAAAAAGTACCTCTTTTGTGCGACAATGAAAGTGCGGTAAAACTTGCAAATAATCCGGTTCAACACTCTCGCACCAAGCACATAGATATCCGCCATCACTTTCTTAGAGATCATGTTGCAAAGAATGATATTTTATTAGAAGGTGTAAGGACCGAGGATCAATTGGCGGATATCTTCACTAAACCGCTAGATGAGGCGACTTTTTGACGATTGCGGAATGAGCTCAATGTGCTTGACTTTAGCAACTTCACTAAAAATTGAGCTTGTGTTGTCCCTTGCATTGCATTTTAATATACAACATTTTTAATCTTTGGTAATGCATATAGGGCTTGTCTAACATGGTTAAGATAACCGTCGTAAAGCGTGTGAAGAAGCTTAACCTTGGATCAAACTTGACAAGCAACTAGATTTACTTTCAAGTATTGCATTGCATATGCATGAATGTTGCTTTGCCGTTTATCTTCAATTGCCCTCTTATTGCTTATTTTCTTAAAAAGAATTATAGCCTAAGGCAAAATATTTTTGAAAAATTTGAGGGTTTGAGAGATGTCACTCACATCAGTCCCAATTGGTGTTTATTTGGATCTTATTGAAGTTGGGACTTGATTGAGAACAGGCAGCATGAAAGACTTTGAAGATTTGCTGGAAAAAGAGTGATCGGACGCTACACCGGACTCTGATGTCCACGTCCGGTCAGTTCATGGGAGGTGAACCTGCTGCGATGGAGTGATTGGACTCTGTTGTTTAGCATCCGGTCAGATGGTGGTTTAGCGTCCGATCAAGCGAAGGCGATCAAGGCAGTGAGGACCAGACTCTAGCTGCGTCCGGTCGGGGTTCACCGGATGTGTCCGGTCGTGGCTCCAGATGTTTTGGACCTCTCTGGAGTCGACCGGACTCTGGGTGGCAGTGTTCGGTCGTTGCCATCGGAGCGTCTGATCAGTAGATAATGTGCGGGTTCCAAACTCTCTGTTCTTTCCTTATCCGTCACATCGGGGGGGGGGGGGGCACCATATAACCCAATCTGCCGCGCGCTTCTCTGACCTAACCCACCGACTTCGCTATGCCGCCGTGCTTCCTGCCCGCACCTTCGCCGTGACTCCACCGCTAGCCCATGCCCGCGCCACCTCGCCTGCACTACTACATGCCACCGCACAGCACCTCCCCACGTCTGCGCCACCGCACCACGCCTTCTCGAGCCCGCGTGCCACCGCACCGTGCCTTCTCAAGCCGTGCACCGCCGCACGCCCCGTGCGCCACCACGTCCGCGCCACCGCAGCTTGCCCGTGCTGTGCCCTAGCGCCGCTCGCAGCACATCAGTGCCGCCGTGCCAACTCCCTGCGCCGTCACCTCACGCCAGCGCCTCCCATGCCACATTGCTCCAAGCGCTAGTGCCTACATTGCATTGCCGATCCATGCCGCATTGCTTCGCTGGAACCCTAGCTTCAGTACTGACCCGGTGGTTCTCCATGATCCGTTCCTTGTTCTTCGGTTCACCGGTTCGTCAGGTAGAAAGCCCTTGATTCTAATTTCGTACCTAATTGCTTGCTTCTTAGGGTTTCGTATCTCTATATTTATTGTAATTATTCATATATTCGATCTATTCCATCGTGCAGCGAGTCAGTGTTTCTGAGGTCTCAGTGGCAGTTGTCAGTCAACTCGGGGCCAAGCTCGCGAGTACGGATCGAGGCCAAGCCTCAGAAGTGATAGTTGGCAGTTGATCTTTGTCAAAGGCAATAGTTCGTTTCAGATGGCCTGTGTCAAGAATGCCGGTGGTGGTCTAGGTGATGAGGATCCAATGCGTCCGCCTCGCTTGCCTACTGATGCAAAAAGGCAAGGCGGCGAAGAAGCTTACAACGAAGAAGCGCAAGTATCCTTATGCTGATACAGCTAGAGTAGCCGTAGTTGCAGCCACCACAAAGCATGCAGAGGCAGGAGGTGCTAGGAGTGGTGTAGTGATTGCAGAGTAGCTTTCTCTAGCTCAGAGGGCCGCTGTCCAGGAGGTTGAGCATCGTCATTGTGGTCCAGCTAGGACAGCCATGGTTGGAGGACGGCGTGTCGCTATTGATGAGAGTCAGCCTCATGGGGAGTCATAGCAGGAGTCACAGCAGCAGGCACAGTAGACAGAGTAGCCTCAGGAGGGAGAGCATGTAGAGGAGACAGAGCCGGCACCACAGCTTCGCCGCTCTAGTTGTACCCGTACCCAGGTGACACCGAGGGTAGAGACACAGCGGAGGGGTTCTCGTCCGCCACCTAGACCACAGGGTCCGCCTCTAGTGACTCACTTGGATTTGAGGGCCACCATGGCCAAGCAGGTTCAACAACTCAGATTTGTGGACTTTGAGCGGTGGTTCCCACCGAGGAGAGATGACCGAGCTTCAGAGAGCTTCTACACACCACTATAGGAAGATTTTTATAATGCATATCTTAACAGTGGGGCAGTATTCAGATCTCAGAGGGTGTGCAACATTGAGTCCATAGTAGCAGCAGCTGGAGAGCATATTCGTCCTTACCTATCTTACTTGCCAGGGCTGACAGATTTACTTGGACGGATAGACTTATATGTTCCATCTTGGGTCTGTGAGTTTTATGCTACACTCTAGATTGACCCGCAGCATAGATTTATATACTTTGCATTCAGAGGTAGAGATTACAGGCTGATGAGCTTTAGGGTCAGGGAGATTCTTAGGCTTCAGGAGCAGCCCATCCGGTTACATGAGGTTTGCTATGGACAGACAGTGCCTCCCAGACGCCCTCACGGCGGTCTTGTGCCCCCTACAGATCTAGTCCGCCATTGCTTCACAGAGCCTTTCGGCGAGGGGTCGAGCAGGACACCCAGTGATCTCACTCCTACTACTACAGTGCTTGATGCTATTATGAGGAGGACACTACTTCTGAGGATGGGGTATCGCGAGGGCTTGACTCGCATATAGCTATGGCTACTAAACTCTCTGATGCAACAGACTGTGTTTGATATTTGGGATCCCCTTCAATCAGAGATGGAGGATACTATTGCGGAGGGGTTCAGGGGTCACAGGCAGCTGCCATATGCTCACTGGATTACTTTCCTAATCCACAGGGTAGTTACTGTGAGGCCACCTGAGATGCTAGCAGAGTATAGTGGTGCTACTATAGAGTTCCCTACATACAACATGACTCAGATGATCCACCATAGTGCAGTGAGGACACCTAGCCAGCCATGCCGTCGTCTAGAGGTGTCAGAGACTATAGCCCAGTAGGATGAGACCATCAGGGGTATAGCAGCTATAGAGGAGGAGCAGTTAGATGCTCAGCAGGAGGGAATGGTCGAGAGCGACCCCAGCGATAGCTCAGATGATGACTACAAGGATATCCCTCAGATGCCTCCTCGACGACATGACCATGAGGCCGGTAGCTCAAGTTTAGCTCCACCTACACCGCAGACAGACCCCGCTCTACTTGCCATAATTGAGCGGATGAGGTAGGATCAGGCTTGCCAGGCTCAGGAGATTGCTGCTACATTTGTACAGTTCAGACCAGGCAGGATGAGTTCCAGCAACAGCAGCAGGCGATCCAGCAGTAGCAGCAGCTCCTCATGCAGCAGCAGCTCCTTGGATTTATGCAGCATGTTGTGACAACTATTAGGGCTCCACCACCATAGCCTTCACCCTAGATCGGCCAGCCTACCACCACTTCTATGACTCTAGTTGTACAGCCCAGTGGGCTTTAGAGTCAGGGACAGCTACCAGCATAGTTTCCTTCTATAGAGCAGGTGTCCTAGTGGTTTGCCTCGCCAGTGCCAGCCCCACAGTTCACACCTCTTTAGATAGGCTTCACACCAGCTCAGACTTCCTCGCTGCTAGTGCCAGATACTACAGTTTCTAGGAGCCTTGGTGCTACATTCAGTGAGTTGACAGGGCAGCCTACTCCGCCATATCTATATGTCCCAGGTCCTTCCACAGTTGCACCTATTACCGGGACTACAAAGATGCTCCCTTCTTCTATTGCATCATCAGAGCCGCCTGCTACAGTCATACCTGTAGAGTCTCAGGCTGCACTAGTTCCTGATCTGACCCAGACCGCTTCAGCATCGCTTCTAGCTACAGAGGGTCAGACAGCTCAGAGCTCAGGATCAGATGATGATGGCACACAGTTCCAGCTCACTCCTCGTACCTCAGCGCCTGACTCGTCCGCTGCAGCCCCGTCGACCGACCCTTAGGTTTTGGTGTTTGACGCCAAAGGGGGAGAGGGATCGAGTATGTTAGACTTAGGGGGAGCGACTTATCTAGGGGGAGTTTAGCTTATCGATTATATTAGGTTTTTATGTGTGATACACTATTATGCATTCGTGTGTGTTTACTTTCATGCATCAAACTATATTTATGTGATAGTGATATCTACGTGATCGTGATATTTGACATGTGTGCTCTCTACTTTGAATTATTTATATGTCATATCATTTTGTGTTATGCTCATTTCCTTTGCTTCCGCATTTTACTCCGATGCAAATGAGCTTTATTACTTGTACTCATGCTGATTTCATATCTTTTGAGTACATCATGTTGGCTTGGGTCATATAAGCTTTCCTAACTCTTTTGTTCTTATTGTCAAAAGCTTATATGAACCAAGCATGTAAAAAACCTCATCTCTTTCACATACTCTAGGTGGTATTGTCATCAATCACTAAAAAGGCAGAGATTGAAAGCATCTAGGCCCCTAGTTGGGTTTTGGTGATTAATGACAATACGTGATTACTGTGACTAACGTGTGTTTTGCAGAGGCAATTAAGTTAGGTCATGGTAATGGAGATCGATTGGGCTATTATGGTGGTCATGCCCCTACGATGGAAATCGTTTCGGTTTTCAAAGGATGGACGACAATGTTAAGGATGGACTAGTTCTAATTGTCGTTTGGTGTTGAGGAGACACTTAGAGTAGTTTAGGACTTTGTTTTTCCTTTGGCTGTACTATTAAGGGGAGTATGGATGGGTAGCTTGACCTAGGTGAGTCTAGTGGGTTAGGTGTGGTGCACACTTGCTAAATCTAGCACTAGGTAGCTCCTAAAAAGCCCTTAGATCAATTGGAGCAAACTTCATTCACGTATGATTGAGAGTTGGAAGTGAATGGAGGGTCAAATGATGACCGAACGCTGGTTCCAGAGTGACCGGACGCTGGCGCAGAGTCCGGTTAGTTCATTTGATCAAGGTGAAATCGTCTGGCGCGACCGAACACTGAGAGGTGAGTGACCGAACACTAGGTGCCAGCATCCGATTGACTCCAGTAAGGTTCCAGAGAGGCAAAATCATGATCGGACGCTGTCCAGCGTCCGGTCACAACTTAAACACTAGAAGTCGGGGAGAACTGACCGGAGCGTCTGGTCAACTTGACCGGAGCGTCCGGTCACCCCGCAGAGGCACATAATGGTTCGTTTTGAACACGGGTGTATAAATACTTCCTCCATTCGTGTGAGGGGGTACTTTTGCTCATTCCAACAGCTGAGAAACACCTTTGAGAGTGCCAAGAAGAGCAAGGTCCTAGTGAGGTGATTGAGATTTGAGAATCCCAAAGAGAGCCCTTATTAGTGAAAGCAAGAGTAGCAAAGTGTGCATCCACCCTTCTCATTAGGCTTGTCATGGTCAAGTGAGAGTTCGTGCTTGTTACTCTTGGTGATCGCCATCACCTAGATGGCTTGGTGGTGATTGGGAGCTTGGTGATCATCCGGCGGAGCTTGTGGATGACCCAACTCAAGCTGTGAGTGGTTGTGGGTGATTCACCGCGACGGAGTGTCAAAGAATCAACCCGTAGAGAGCACTTGATCCTTGCGTGGATCAAGAGGGAGCTACACCCTTGTGCGGGTGCTCCAATGAGGACTAGTGGGGAGTGACGACTCTCCGATACCTCGGCAAAACATCGATGTGTTCCTCCTTCTCTCTTTACTTTGAGCAATTCAATTCTTGTCATTTACATTCATAGAATTGCCATGCTAGAGTAGGATTGGAACATATGTTGCTAAACTTTTGTGCGGTAGATCAATAGAAACACTTTCTAGGCACAAGGGGTTAATTGGGCTAAATGTAGGACTTAATTATTGCAAAGAAATTTAGAATTAGCCCAATTCACCCCCCTCTTGGGCATCTTGATCCTTTCACTTTCTTGCTGTTGAGATCCTCGCTGTAGAGAGTGATTCATATGTTGTGTTAATCTTTCCTATGTAACAACCGGATCTGGTTGATCTTCATAAATAAAGCAATTATTTTTCGGAGATCTGAATCTGAGTTCTTACTTTGTGTTGGATTTGGTTTTTCCTTCTCGGGTTCCCTTCCTTTCTCCATTTCTTTGGTTTTTTAGTTCATATGGTTTTGGAGATGGTTTGAAGGGTTGGATACATGCTAGGACCTCTGATGAATATAAAAAGTGATTCAAACATGTTTTGGAGATGGTTTAAAGGGTTGGATACGTGCATTTGTTTCGGTTAGCCAGCACATTTAACTTTTAGAAATGACTATTCATCCCCTATAGTCTAAGTTTTAGAAATGACTGTTCATCCCCCTCTAGTCGGCTCCTTGATCCTATCAATCTCGAGGACCATATGAAATAGAATATGCAATTTCACCATTGGCACCAAGCCTATATACACGGATAGGCATACTGCATATAGATATCATTAGATATTGGCATCAATAAAATGAGAGTAAAAACCACATCCACAATACTTACTCCATAATATATCTTGTCACGGCCAACTCAGGCATCTACCCAAGTAAAAGGTTTACTCATCTCACGTACATAAGAATCAAAATCCTTTGCAAAATCCTCAACGAGAAAAACCTGCAATTAATTACAAATAATTACATCAGGAACAATAGTCACAATACGTTATGATTAATAGAAAAAACCATAATTTTGGGCCATAGCTAACCCATCAACTTATTCATGTTTATGCTCCATCTCAGCCACGACCTATCAGTGGGTGAGTGCTTTAGTAAACTTATCAACAAAATCATGCTCCTATAGTACTTTTTCTCAACAAAAACAATTATTTACCTTAGACCTCCACTTGTCAGCTTCCTTTTTTCGACCTTCCGGATCTTCTTCCCATTGTAATTACTAAAATGATAGCCATGGGCCAGTGCTCTAGATAAACACCTTCCATCATGCTAAAAAATGTCATGGAGTCACACAATTCCATCCATAATATGTTTGCCTTTCATTGGCATTAGTTTATGATTCTCTCTATCACTTTTTCAAGCCTAAGCATTAAAGCTTTATAGAAGAGTTTATACACGACAATAAGCAGGCAAGCTGGCCCATACTGCACAACCTTATGGTTTCTTCTATTTTGTACAAAAGGAAAATAGTAAAATAATTATGTTCTCCTATGTCCATTTCATGATCATAAACTTAATTAGGAAACATGCCCCTCAAGTTATGTCCAACTAAATTATAGCAAAAGTTTAGTAGAGTTCAATTGATGTATGGTGAATTCTAGCAAAAGTTTAGTAGAGTTCAATTGATGTATGGTGAAGACCAAATGCAATGTTCTTTT
Source organism: Miscanthus floridulus (assembly GCF_019320115.1). Taxonomy (NCBI): domain Eukaryota; kingdom Viridiplantae; phylum Streptophyta; class Magnoliopsida; order Poales; family Poaceae; genus Miscanthus; species Miscanthus floridulus. Next base: position 24,856,782 of record NC_089582.1, on the reverse strand, counting down.
CCATGAAAAAATAGCCTTTCTAATTTCCTATGCTATGAAAGGGCTCGTCAGAGCCTCATTTTCTTTTCTTTTTTTGAACCGGGATGCGCCCCATTTTCATTCCGAATAGAAATCAAGAATAGAGTTCAAGAATAGAAACTCAGAAGGGGTTTACACCTGACTTATGTATGATGAATATTAAGCCTAAAGACTCTCATCCTCATTGACCAAGGTGTAGCTCAAAGGCAGTAATGGCAAGTGTACTGCAAAAATGATTTCAGGAGACAGATCATTTTTATTTTCGGAGGTGAGTACAAACTATTACCGTCTCCTAAAATCGATTTACGGAGGAAGTCGCTTTATTTGCAGAGGTGGATGTCTCTCCTAAAATCGATTTACGGAGGCGGTCACTTTATTTACGGAGGCGGTCCATTTTCAGAGGCTGTCCATTTTCAGAGGCGGACACCTTAAGAGCCCCGTCTCTGTAAATCCATTTTTGAATGCGGACACCAATAAGGCCCGCCTCAACAAATAAAGGCCTAGCCCACTAATCATCTTCAAGCCCGCTATTATTCTCGAGTATATAAAGGAAAAATGAAAACCCTAACTCTTACTCCTCTCTCTCTATGTCTCACCCACCACCCCACTCTCCTCACCCAACGCCCCACTTTCCCTCACCTGCCCTCCTCTCAATCCCTCAACCTCGATAGCATGCAGCGGCAGTGCGTGGAGCGGCCACCACGTGTGGAGGCTCGCAAGGAGGACACCACATGCAGTGGCGGCATAGAGGAGGCTCACCAGTGGGGCAAAGCGCACACACGGTGGCTCGCCTCCTCCACCTCCGACGACAGCGCTCGGGGACCGGCCCCTCCACCTTCGATGATGGCAGGTGAGCTTAGGTCATGGCGAGCGAGATCCGACGACGACGGTTCTCTCGGCGTGACCAAGTGTGGATCCGACAGCAGCAAGCCACTCAGCGAGTCTAGGTGCAGATCCAATGGTGGCGGGCTGCTCGGCGTGTCTAGGTGCGGATCTAGAGGCGGTGGGTCGCTCGGCGCGTCCAAGTGCGGATCCGGCGGCGGTTTGTTGCTCGGCGCGTCCAGGTGCGGATCCGGCGACGGCAGGTCGCTCGGCGTGGCTATGCACTGGCACGGGCACGGGCACGACGAGGACGGCAGTGGTGGCGGATCTAGGATGACGCAGGCTTCGACGTTGGACCCTATATGGGGCTCTGCGTTGTGCTAGGCTGCTGTTTTTTATTATTTTAATTTGATTTACGCAGGTAGGCATTGTGCCACCTGTGTTAATGCCCATTAACACAGGCGTTAGAACAGAGACGGACCGCATGGCCGCCTACATAAAGTCATTTTTCTGGCCTAAAAAAAATATATTATGTGCTAGTGTCATATGCATGGTTGTTTAATGATGTTCTTATCGAAACAGGCTATGTTTCGACATTTCCATACATACCAGCAAATAGCAGCAACAGTTAAAAGAACAAGCATCCATGTATCATTAGGAAGCCATTTGATAAATCTTTACCAGCACATTGCATAGAGTTTAGAATATCATTAGCCTAATCAAATGAGCGATAATTCCCCAAATTGTCTTAGCCACCATACACTAAAATAAGAGATGATTAATGGATTCATCACAAGACAGAAGACAGAAGTACGTAACATGACTACATGAGGGACATCCTTCCCATGTCCTCTTAATCATGTTGTCTTTAGTGTGAATAGTTCCATTTTCCAAAAGCCACAAGATTTGGGGGGGGGGATGTTTGCCACTACGTAAAAAACAATTTTTAGCAACGGTTCGAATTTTTTGTAGGGGCGGCTGGTGATGGAGCTGCCCCTACAGTGGCGTGCTCGGGTGCCCAGACACCAGCCGCCCCTACAAATGGAACAGTAGGGGCGGCTGGTGATATGAGCCGCCCCTACAAATGGGTCTGATTTGTAGGGGCGGCTCACTCACCAGCCGCCCCCGGTGTTTCAATTTGTAGGGGCGGCTGGTGATTGAGCCGCCCCTACAAATGGCCACGTATTATTACCTGCTATTTGTAGGGACGGCTCAATCACTAGCCGCCCCTATAAATGACCCACATATAAAACAGATGCAGCACCTTCTTTCTCCTCGGGTCACTCACTCCAACCTGTGAAAGAAAGGTGGGGAGGCCTTGGACACCTCCCAAAAATTGCTCTACTAAGGGGGAAGGTTTTGGTCTCAAATCCTTTGGTGGAGAGGTTGTAGAAGGTAAGAAAATGCTATTCCACACTTTTTTTGAAGTTTTAATGGTTGGTTAGTGAGTAATTAGAGTTTTATTTTTCTCTCTCTTCTATGGTGCTTGAGCTACTTATGAAGCAAATTAGACCCAAATTTTAAATGTACTAGGGTAAATTAGGGAGGGGAACAAGATCATACCCTTATTTGGTCCATGTTTCTTGATTTTAGTGAACAATTAGTTAGTTTTATGGATGTTTCATGTGCATGTGGATCTAGATATAGGGTTTGGTTTTTTTATTAATTTCGTTTTTTATAAATTTATGTTTGATGAAATTAGACTAGGGTTTGTATGAAAGATATTGGGTAAAGTATAATTGTTGCTAATTGTTGTCTTTGAAATTGTTTATTGTAATCAATAAATATGTATTTTAATTATTTATGGATAAATGGGCCATTAATTAATTTTCCTCTACCATGGTGTGTTTGTATGCTTCATGTAATTATATTAGATTTATATTCATATATATCTGAAGTATATACAATTATTCTCAAGTAATTAATAATTTGATTCATTTTTATATATATCTGAATAAGTAGTCCATTAATGTTTGTTTTGTTGTTGTTGTAAAAGATGGAGAACAGGAACTCTTGGATGTATGGTTCGTTAAGGTTCAAGGCAGGTTTCTGTGAAGAGGTGGATAAATTTATTGAAGCCGCAAAGAAGCATGCAACGACATTGAAAGAGAATAAGGATACAATTATTTGCCCATGTAAAGATTGCAAGAACCGTATGGCATGGACAGATGTGACTATCATCAGATCACATTTGATTATGCGAGGATTTGTTGAGGACTACACAGTGTGGATTCATCATGGTGAAACGGTTATTGTTAATGACGAGGATGAGGAGGAATACGATGACGAAACCATAGAATCCCTATCCCAATATTCAGCAGAGCTTGATATACGAATAGATTTTGAGTTTGGCAATGAACAAGGTGGTGATGCTGGTGGTTGGGATGGTAACGACAAAGGTGGTGCCAATAATGATGGTGGAGCACGTGTCGGGGATGAAGATGATTTGGAGGATATGATTCGAGCCCTTGGACCAGAGATTTTACTAAATAGCCCGAAAGGTATAGAAAATTTGGAAAGGTTGACAAAAGCATCGAAGGAGACTGTGTATGGTGTTGAAAAGGGTTGTCCGACACATTGGACATTGCTACGTTTTGTGCTTGAGCTGCTCATCCTGAAGGCTAAGTACGGCATTGGACAAAAGCATCGAAGGAGACTGTAGTTTCAATGATCTATTGCATCTCCTGTCATGGGTGCTGCCACAACCAAACTCAGTTCCCGCCAACACATACCAAGCGACGAAGGTCATAAGTCCATTGACAATGGGGGTTGAAAAAATCCATGCATGCCCCAACCATTGTATACTTTTTCGTGGCGAAACGTTCAAGTCACTAGATAAATGTCCCCGGTGTGGGGCCAGTCGGTACAAGAACAATGACCTTTACGGTGGGGACGAAGCCTCCATGGGGAAAAAGAGGAATAAGAAGGGTACAAAAAAGGTGGTACAAGAATCTCAGCCCCTAGAGGACACTCCATTAGGCAACGATGCAAAGCAGAGAAGAATTCCTGCCTTGGTAATGTGGTACCTGCCAGTGACCGACCGCTTGAGACGTATCTTCCTAAACCCTAAAGAAGCCGCACTCATGACATGGTGGGATGATGAGCGCAAGGTGGATGATGATAAGATTGCACACCTTGTTGACTGTAGTCAGTGGCAAAGGTTTGATGAGAAGCACAAAGAATTCAGCGATGACCCAAGGAATGTACGGTTTGGCTTGAGCACCGATGGAATGTGTTTACCTCCTTCTTTTTTGATATAATGCCACATCTCATGACTCACATGGTTCATCAGATACAGGCGCTGGGCCCTTGCTACTTGCATGAAATGTGGTCCTACGAGCGGTTCATGTTGGTTCTAAGTCGATACGTGCATAATCGAGCATACCCAGAGGGCTCCATGATATAGGGTTACAGTACTGAAGAAGTCGTCGAGTGTTGTCAAGAGTACCTAAAAGTACATAAAGGTATTGGTAAACCCGATTCTTATCACAAGGGTAGGCTAGCAGCGAAGGGCACAGTGGTAGAAAAGTGTTCATCGACCATGATTACAAAGAGGTGAGTCGGGTGCATTACAGTGTCTTGTAGAGTACACAACTGATGCAACCGTACATTGATGAACACTTGGCTATCATTATGGCGGAGAGAAATGGCCGTTCGGATGATTGGGTCATGAAACAACACAAGCAACGACTAACTACGTGGTTGAAGGACCAAAATATACCGCCTAGAGAAACCATAGACTCTATTACCATCAGTAGGTTAGCAGAGGGGCCATCGAGACAAGTGACATCTTGGAATGCTTATGACATTAATGGGTATACATACTATACCCACGCAAAGGATAGTAAATATGTGAACCAAAACAGCGGCGTTCAAATAGAGGCTCTCGATGGATTGGGGCGAAAGATTCAATACTTTGGCATCATTGAAGAGATATGGGAACTTGACTATGGAAGGGATATAACGGTGGCCCTATTTCAATGCCGCTGGATCAAACAACACCAACTGAATGAGATCGGATTGAGAGTCCTGGACCTCGAGAATCTAGGCTACCAAGATGACCCTTGGGTGCTCGCTTCACGTGTCACACAAGTTTTCTATATGTCTGACCCACAAAGTAACCTCCCCCCGAAGAAGAAGACAAAGCACGTGGTTGCCTCCGGGAAACAGCACATTATTGGAGTTGATGGCGTGGACGATGTTGAAGCTTACAATAACTACGATGAGATGCCGCTATTCATAGACTTTCCTAAGAAGATCAGTGTTGTGGAAAAGAACCTCCCCAAAGACATATTGCCATGGGAACGAAAAGGTGTCAAGGGGAAAGTCGTTACAGCGGGCTAGCTAGTTGTTGAACGTGGAGTGGTTGTGTAAGTGTGTGTTTGTTAGACTTCATTTATACATGCGTTTGAGACTATATATTTATGTACGTGTGTAAGACTACATATTTTTGTTTGTGTGTGAGACTACATTTATGCATGTTTGTGAGACTACCCTTTGCACCATACAGATGACTCTATTTGAACATCCACTCTATTACTACTAAAATTTTATGAAATCACTTAACACTTTATGAAATGAAGAAATGACCAAAATAAAAGTAGGAGATCTTAACGAGTTATACAACTTTGGTATTCATCACCTTTACAGCTGAAATCATTTAGTATTTGAAAATCAAGTTTAAAGCTGTCATTTTTTTAAATTTAAAATTTGAATTGTTCAAAATTAGTGACAAAGATAGATGACTAGACTAAAATGATAGAGCATGATTTTAGAAAATTTTAGGAAAAAAAACCATCACATTTGGAGTTAGTATGAGGGAGAAAAACTAGTTACAAGTTTCAGCCATAGATTAAAAAGAGAAATCACACTTGTTCATCATTGATCATCATGAACAGTTGTGATTTTTCTTTTTAATCTCTGGGTAAAATTTATAACTAGTCTTTCTTCCTCATACTAACTCCAAATGTGATGATTTTTTCCTAAATTTTTTTAAAATCTTGCCCTATCAAGTTAGTGTGTTGATTTGGTCATTCTTTTCATTTAACAAAATTTGAGCACTTCAAATTTTCAAATTTAAAACAATGACAAGTTCGAACGAGATTTTCAACCATTAAATGATTTAAGCTGAAAAAGTGATGAATACCAAAGTTGTATAACTCATCCAGATCTATAACTTTTATTTTGATCATTTCTTCATCTGACAAAGTGATAGTAAGCATTGTTCACAAATCAACATATTTCTCATATAGTTCATGAAACTATGAGTCATATGTGAATTTGTGAACAATATTTACTAATACTTTATCACATGAAGAAGTGACCAAAATAAAAGTTGTAGATAGTGATGAGTTCAACAACTTTTATGTTCACGACTTTTATTGTTGAAATCATTTAAGGTTTCAAAATCTTGTTTGAAGTTGCCATTTATTGAAATTCAAAATTTCAACTATACAAATTTGGTCAAATGAAAATATGATCAAAATAAAAGTTGTACATATTGATGAGTTCTACAACTTTGGTATTCATGAGTTTTTCATCTGAAATCATTTACTCTTTCAAAATATTGTTTCCAGTTAAAATTGTTTGAATTTCAAATTTTGAATCGTTCAAACAAAGTCACATGACAAGATGACCAAAATAAAAGTTGTACATGTTGATGAGTTATACAACTTTTATGTTTATAACATTTTCATTTTATTTCATTTAATGTCATAAAATTGTAGTCGAAGTTTTAAAATTCAAATTTTTAATTTTTTTTTGTTTTCTATATTGTTTTGACTACAATTGTTTTTATATATATTTCTACATATATAGAATAATACAAAATATTATATTTGTGCATATATACAATTGTTTTTATATTACTTTGTGTTTTTGTGATATAAAATACATAATTAATAATTTAAAAAACAAAAAATATTTGTAGGGGCGGTTGGATCAGGAACCGCTCCTACAAATGCATTTGTAGGGGTGGCTGGATCAGGAACCGCCTCTAGAAATTGTCCTCAATATAAATACGGGCGCACGGGTGAAAACCTAATGTACGATGCTCTCTTCTTCCTCCGACGCCGTCAGGCTGCCCATTTTTTCACCGGCGCCCCGCCAACGCCGCCTCTCGGACCTGTCCCGACGCCCGCGCCCCCTCTCCGCACCCCCGCCAGACCTCTCCCAACGTAGCGGCCTAGATCCCCGACCCCTCCCCTTCTCATCCTCCTCCCCCGCCCGCCTACCGACCACGGCGGCCGCTCTCGTCGCCGCAACCCGCCCGGCCATGGTTCTCGGCGCGCGGGCCAGCTACGGCGCCCAGCTGTGGGCTCTTCACACTGCACCAACCTATAAGGAGGTGGAGAAGTCTCGGGCTCTTGTCGATCCGTGCCTATAGTTAACCCTAACCGTGAGCCCGGCGAACCTAGATGTGGTCTACTTCGACCTGCACCACCGGCTCTTCGACGTGAACATCCCCCGAGCGCAGAGTGGTGGACTACGAGGCCAACCAGCATGAGCTCGTGAACGTGCCTGAGGCGTCGCTGCTGCAGACGGGCTCCAGCCGCTACCTCCTAGCTTGGAACCTGTTGCGCCTAGGCCGAGGTAAGAACTACATTCCAGCAAACTAAATTCTACTCTGCTTGCTTGTTTCTTGCAAATGATCCCTGCTGGAGAAGTTATCTGGTAATAGTATCTCATGAAATATTTCAGTTTCCTTCATAGGAATTATAGAATAATTCCCCAAATTTTACTAGAGTAGGGTTCATGGCTCTCCTGTCCATTATGCTGTTCAGATAACAGTCATAGGAGAACAGGCAGTTAGACAACTACACATTATGTTTGAGAATGAAGCAACAATTTACTGGATGTTTTGAATATTTGATTTGATGTTTGAGTATTTAGTTTTCAAAATTTGGGGAGATATAGTGGCTGACTAGGTTCTTCTAGCATACTGGTGTTGTTTAGTCAATTGAAGTAATAAATTTGGTAATGGCATCTAGATTCGTAGTGCTTTGGGCAACATCAGCAAGAGAAAGGTTCTCTTTTACATCTTAAATAAAAAAACTGTATTTAGTACAGGACATTGCATAAACTATATTTTTGATTATTTGCATTTTTTAGGTTTAAAAAGTTAATGCTTCATGCTTACCTTGATGCTGTTTGTTTGAGAAAGGAGTGAGGATCCACTGAAGCTTTTATTGCTTGGCGTAGTGGGCTCTCAGCTTTTGATTTATTTTCAGAAATTTGGAGAGATAGTATAGTGGGTGGGTTCAGTAAAATTACTTGTTTATTAGTCAATATATAAGGACATTTGCTACTGACATCTAGCTAGGAACTATTTTTTTTCAAAGAACTGCTTGTCGCTGTTTTGGCAACATTGATGGGGCTCCATTCTCATTCAAGTATTTAGTGCAGCCAAATACATTGTCTCTCTTTGGTTGAGGATGTAGTAACTTTAACGGTGATCTTCTTTGGTACTCCAACCGTCCACAAAAGGATACAATTCTCACTTTTTGAGGAGAGAAATGATTTGAAGTTGACCAAAGTTATATAAAAATCTAACGTTTATGATAGAAAATAAGTATTAAATTAATTATGAAATATGTTTTCGTATTAAACCTAGTTGGAGACATAAATGTTAATACTATTCACTATAATGGTCAAAGTTAAGCTAGTTTGATTGGCACAAATACCATAGTTGCATCCTTTTTGGGACGGAGGGGTACTCGGTATCATGTGGTATAGATCAGTGTATGAAATATGGGGCTTATTATATTCAAGCTGTATTTGGGCCAACATGTGGGTTCATTTGGTAATTCCTAGGTTCAGTATTGTCAGCACTGTCTTTGACTAGTTACTTTACTACCATTACTGTCTTCAAATGTATGCTGTCATGGGTGGCCTCAATCTTCTTTCTTCACCTTGATAACCACCAGAGCAGACATCTGTAGTTACCTTGCCATGCTCAGCTAGCCAAGTGGACATCCGCTTCCTGTCTAAAAACTAAAACACAGTTCCATCTAGCTCAACTATGTCTAAACATTGCCATGCACAAGCCAGTTGTTCCTTGTAAATCATAATAATTGAGATTTATCTCCTTTTGGTTCTTGGAAACCAAAGAGTTGATTAGTTTAACATTTGCGTCCACATGACAATTGGAAGAAAACAATGCCTCTGACCCTAACAACTCACCTCCATTAAATGAACTCTATTCTGAAACTTTCAGCCTCCAAGCATCTCTGTTCGTAGATGAAACATATATCTATGTTATTTTACTATTATTAGTGTTTAATGGGCTTCCCATGTCTAGATGGTGCCATCTTCTAAAATCTCAATTGTTGAAGTGCTCGATCCAGTGATATGTTTTGTCTGCCCAACAGCAAGAATAGAGATCCAATGGTGCAGAAGTGTATCAATTTTTATTTCTTCTGTGCATGCTTGGGATGCTGCATGCCAACATTTTTAGTTACCTAAACTGCAGCTATCCACTATCTTAAAATGTTTGTTGTTCAATGAAAGTTGAATGTGTCCTTGTAACTATGAGCTAGCTGCTGCTATTGGCTCATTTCTGCTGGTGGTACCTAGTAGTTGATCGTCTGAATGATCATGATCAGACCTTTTTTTTTTAAAACCGAATGCTGTTGTGAATGCATTGGAGCAGTCTCTCTCTCTCATTTCTTATCTTTTTTTGTTTTGTTAGAAAACAGAATGTTGCTGTTAATGCATTGGAACTGCTCTCTCTCATCTCTGATTTTTTTATTTTAGAAAACAGGCATCTCAACACTTCTGAATATAGAGGAAAGAATTCTGGCATTGATATACAAGCTATGGTATTGAGATATTGTTCCCAGGAATATATCTATTCAGTATTCTGTTCTGTTCAGTATATGCCCAGTATAATGTTTTGTTCTTGACCTGCATTACTTGGTATTGAAATGCATCATTATATAAATTTCATAATGTTTTGGTCATCTTTTTAGGTTGCAAGTAGTTTTATTTATTTATTAGTTGATTTCACTTGACTAAGATATATTGGTTGTAGCAGTTTACATGCATGTGTGTTGATACTGCTAGCTGCTGGCTGCTACTACTACTCTACTGAACTATTGTACTGAACTACTACTACTACTCTACTGAACTACTACTACTACATCTCATTGTAGCAGTTTGCATGCATGTGTATTCACTTACCTACTGTACTGCTACTCCTACTCCTACTAGCTGGCTGCTACTCTACTCTCTTCCCTAGCTGGCTGCTACTCTACTCTCTTCCCTAGCTGCTACTCTACTCTCTTCCCTAGCTGCTACTCCTACTCCTACTCCTCTACTATTACTCTATCTACTATTACTCCTCCTCTACTCTAATCCATTATTTACCACATCTAAGTTACCAGATTTTGATCTGCAGGGGTTTTCCAACCATGTGGCAGTAGTCAACTATTTTTTAGCTATTTTTCCTATCCTCTATGTTTGGGAAGCAGCAGCTGCTTTTTTTACACATTTTCCTCTCTATGTTTGTTAAGCAGCTATTGCTTTTTTTTACCAAATCTCCCCTCTCCTCTCCTCTCCTCTCCTTTGTTTTGCCAATGATGAAATTGTCCAAGTCCATACATTATATGGAATATGAGCTGATGATCAAGAACTTGTGAGGAACTTGGCATCATTAGCAGCCGCCCCTACATTACCTTCTCCTCTCTTCTCTGTTATGATGCCTTGATGCTCCAAGTTCATGATCAAATGATGATTGACATGTTTCTGAGGCCTCTACTACTACTACTACTACTCGTTTTTTTATATATTGTTGTTTTATAGGACTACTTTGGTTTATAGACCTTTTTTATTTCTTATACCTTCTCGCGTACCTAAAGCACACTTTCTTGCATCTATTAGAACAAAGCGCGAAATAATGTCGCGAACACCAGACAGTGCAGCCCGATGCCCCGAGCATGATGAGCAGCCAACCTATGAGGAGCAAGCACTAGAGGACCAACTAACTCAGGAGCAGTTCAATAACGAGTTAGAAAAGGATCTAGAAGTGATGCTTACTCAGGAGCAGTGTGACGAGGAGGAAGGGGAGCAGAAGAAAGAGCAGGAGAGGCTGCTGAAGGCGAAGAAGAAGAGGATGATGATGATGATGATGATGATGACTCAGAAGAGGGATATGTAAGTCCCGAGGATCATTTCCCACATGAAGCCAGAAGGAGGCCAACGGAGGAAGATTTGGACAAGGATTTTGACCCGAATGAGGAGGTAGGGAAAAAGCCTTAGCTTGTAAATTTTGCTAAAGCTTTGGCTGTGTTACCTTTGCTAACACTTTGACCTATCGTATATACAGGTCCCTCCTGAAACTCAGAAAAGACGACGTCGACGTCCATGACATCTCGCTGGACAAGACGGAGTAGATGAAAGGAGAGCAGAGGCAACAGCCACAGAGACGGATCACGATGCCTCTGCTCCACAACCTCAAGACACAACCACGACTACCAAGCCTAAGAGGAAACGAGGGGATAGAAAAGGAAATCTACATCCAGATAAGGCATGCTATGTAATAACGGAGGTCAGGCCAGCAGGGGAGATCCTTGAGCCGAAGGAATTAAGAGGATGATTTCGTAATGCGATCGGGGCCCTAGTAAGAGATAAATTGAACCCAGCAATCCCTAACTGGAAAGAGGTACCAGAGAACAAAAAGAATGAACTATGGGATAGGCAGCTAAAGTTCAATTTTAGATTTCCAAAGGGTAAGCACGAACTGGTAAAAAAATGCTTTCAGGATGATGGGAGAGTCATTCCGACGTTGGAGGTCGGAGCTCAACACGAAGTATATCCAAAAGGGGTTAACTCCCTTCAACAAGTTTGGCAAAATAACACCTAGTCAATGGGAGGAGCTCATGGCTCAAAAGACTTCACCGGAGGCATTGGAGCTCAGTGCCCGTAACACCGAGCTGGCGAAGAGGAACTGTGGCAGAACCGCCTAATCTAATGCCTCACAGGAGTGCTTGTCTTCCATTAGACACTTAGCACTCAAGGGAGAACACTAAATTACTTGGTTCCATCGGGCACACCCTAGGGGAGAACCCGAAAATCCACATTTTCACCATCAGGATCACAAATGAGATAATAAAGCTTACATCATTCTGAACCATTTCTTACCTCACTTTTAATACAACATCAGAGTATAATATTTATTAATATAACAGTGGAATGAAATCATATTATCAGAGTTATGAACAATTTAAAATTGACACCGGAATATAAACAAGTGATCAGAATTACAGTGGAAATAAACATCTATTCATAGCATGATGAAGTATTGATATATACACTACGACAATAGATTATGAAACTTTCATTTATAAAAGCATTTGGTGAGAGTTATAAATAACAACTATGATCGCAGCGTAAAGGAATCCTCGCTGAGCCCACCAGTAGGAATCCACACACAAGAGTCAGCTCTAGCATCCACCTGTCACCTGCAACAGGGGGAATAAAACCCTGAGTACTCAATTGTACTCAGCAAGACTTACCCGACAGGAGAAAAGAAAAGACTCTAAGGATATGCAAGGCTATCTGGCTTGTGGGTTATATTTGCAGGAAGCATTACTAAGCGTGCGTCCTTATATTCGATTTTTATTAGTAGCCGCATCGGTTCATTAACTAACCATTCTATGTAAGCACCTGGGCTACTTTCAAGCAGGTGGTAAGCAATTAGGTTTCCTTTTTCTATCTTCCATCTTTCATCTTTAGTTCTTACTACGATGCTAAACCGTAGACAAGCCGTACCGGATATCCCGGCGATTCACGAATCAATGCCCCCAGCTGGGTACCCTGAAAACACATGCCCCGCTTGTACCCTAGGCACAAGCAGGACCAACCCATCACTCTCCTATCCCGGGTGTCCAGGTCCCCGTCCAAACTAGGACTCCAAGCCCCCGCCCCTGAGTCCCAGACTCAGTGCGGTGCAAGGACCTCCTCCACAAAAAACAAACCCTAATAGTTGGTCCGGAAAGAGCTGGATCCACGACAAGAGAGCAACAAGTCTTCCAAATGCCCATACACAAGTATGTGCTCGGGATAATAAGTCTGTGACCTGCCTAGAGTCTTATGCAACGATCGGTCCTTAACCGACCAGACAGGGAAAAACGGTGTAACCAAGCTATGACCCGCCTCCGCGGCGACACAACTTCTTACACCCACCAATACCCAAACCATATCCCTGCTCGGTCACCATTTTATATATTCCAAGTGATAATCATATAGTAACATATTTCCTATATCTCGCGAGTGACAGGCAATCACTCGACTTCTACCAGAGTCCTGTAGCATAGCATCCTACACGATCCTGTCATACTAGTAAGACTCATAGGATAAAGATATATATGCAAGTGGGTTTCATTCAACTCCTTAAAACTTAATGCACAAATATAATTTAAACTGCAGAAAAGTAGGGGTTTTGCACCGGGGCTTGCCTAGGTAAAATATAATCAGAAGTTAGCTTTCCCTCATGGCGACATGATCTCCAAAAGCACCATTTCTCCAGCAACTCCCGATGACTCCGTGATCCATCGACGTCCCTATCATGATATGCAATGTAACGAAATGCAAGGGTAGGATCAACTGACTGCAATCGTGACTCGTATAAATACGCTCTATGTCTCTCAAGTGAACGAGCTAGTTCTAATGATGACCGTACTTAGGCTACATATCCATGTTGTCGCACAAGACGTTATTTCCCAATAATTATTTTAGTTATATAAACCAAGGTGTTTCTTTATTCGCAATAGGACATTATTATCTAATTAGCAACTAGTTATTCTGGAGCTACAAAATTTATGGTGAGTAACTAATATTGCTAGGGATCTACTATAGAAATTTTAGATTCAACGCTATTACAATTTACCATGGAAAATCCCTACAAGTTTATATTTTTCAACATTAAGTATCTTAAATTAATTATATAGCTTCCAGGAATAATATCACACTATGTGAACCAACTATACTAATAGGTAGATCGTGATTTTAGGAGGCTAACAAAACTGGTTTGGCATTTTTATGATTTTTCTATGATTTTCTACGAATTTTACAAGTTTACTTTATAATCTGTTTTAGAAATTACCTCAAAACGAAAAAGGGCCGTTGGACCTAAACCGGCCCAGCCTCCTAGGCGAAGGCGCGGCCCATAGGCGAGGCGCGCGGACAGCGGCCCGACCAAGCGCGCAACCAGCCCAACAGGGCAGACCGGCCAAAGGCCCAGGCGGGGCACCGAGCAGCCCAAAGCGGGCGCATGCCGGCCAGAGGCCCAGGCGGCCAGCAGCAAGGGCGAGGCAGCCCAACGCCAGGCAAGCTGCAGCCCAGCAAAACGGTCCACGCGGCCAGGACCAGATAGCGACGGCGTTTAAGCGATTAGGCCCCTGATCTTCCTCTAAATCATTCCACGGTACTAACGTACTATTTGAGTGAGTCTAGTATTTTGCAAAAACACCCCTGTATAATTCTTTTGCTTGGATATATGCCCTCCTCACCTTGCTTCTTCCATCTCAGAACAGAGCGCACGGAGCAGAGGGAGCACCGGCCGGTGGCGAAACCCGGCCGCGCGCTCATTGACGACGATGAGGAGGCCAAACAGCGTAGTGGCGGGGCGCAGCGGACTGGCCGCACACACCGCATGGTGCAGACCTAGGGCAGGGGCCGCGGCTGGAGAGGCGGCAACGGCGCACATGGACACGGAAACTCGCGTGCGCGGACGGTGGCGCAGCCACGGCCGCCGTGGTCCGCGCTGCAGTTCGACCGAGCGGGCCGAGGGCTTGGCCAAACCGGCAAAGGGAGGGCACCGGCGCTGGAGGCTTGACCAGCAGCAGTCGCGGTGCGTGGGGCGTCGGCGGCGCATCCACGCGGCTCGGGCGCAGTGGGGAGCTGCGCGCGGACCCGGCGAGGCGCTGCGGTGGTGGTGGGCTCGGCACGGCACTATGCGGCAGCGCGGGGAGCCGAATGAAAATGCGTGCGGGCAAACCGAGGGAGAGGGAGCGCGGCTGCGCCGGCGCACCGGGCGCGAGCATGCAAAGGCAGGGGCAACACCGACGATGGAGACGCAGCGGCTGCGAGATGGAGCGGTCCAGCGTGGCCAGGGCCGAGGGGCGTGTGCACTGTGCAAGGGAAAAGGAGGGAGGAGCAGCGCTAGGACTGCATCCAGCTCGTCCACGGGGAAGAAGGACCTTGCAGCTGTGAAGGCAGCACTCGCAAGTAGAGGGGGAAGCCGAGCGATTGAGTGGGGAGGGCAATCGGAGTTGGGCGCCTCCTCTCGGTTGAAGAAAAAGAAAGGGGGAAGGAAACGTACAACGCACGCCCGAGGACAAACGGAGACAAGAAATGACAAGGCAAGGAACTTGTGCGTGCTCGCCTGCTTACGCGAAGAGGCAGGGCACGGACACATGCGCACGCCATGGAGTGGGGAAAGGAGAGGGCAGCGCTGTGGAGCAGGAAAACAGACGCGAGAGAAAACACGAGGAGGCTTGAGCGAGCTCGACAGGTGAAGACAAGACCGTTCGACCGACTATGACCGAGCGCACGTGGCCCAGTTGGCCAAATAGAGAAGGACGAGATGCAGGCAAGACAAGCTGAGCCAGGCAAGGAGACGCGGTGAAATTGACACGAGTTGACCCGGAAACAAGACCACGTGCTTCTGACTCAGGCACTTTTATATATATTGTCGTAACAGCACTTTGCCTTGGAGCACATTCATCCGTCGTAACTTTTACACAGTTTACTAATTTACGCAAGTTTCATTTATCGTTTCCCGTATATTTTAAATCCAAATTTCGAGAAACTCGTTTTGAAAGTTTTACTGAGGCCTAAATCATGGCGCTAAAAAGAATCATAACACCAGGGTGTTACAGGAACAAACACCACCATCATCTAGGCCCCAGTGGCTACTATGCCAAGGAAGAGCAGTTTAGGAAGATGGACAAAGAGGCCGCAGCTGCTGGGAATATCTATGTGACAAATTTGAAGGTATGCTCAAGGAATTGGATATATGTGAGGAGTATAGAATCATCCGGTGGTAATCTTAAGTTTGATAAGCTGAAGACCCAAGAGGCGGTATCAAGGATGCTGAAATATGCCGAAGACAAGGAGAAGGGCTCATTCAATCCTTCTAGAGAGAGGGACGAGCTTAGCCTTGGCTTGGGAAACAAGGAGCACACAGGCGACACCAAGGGGCTAGGGAAAAGGATGACCTAGAAGCAAGGATTCGAAGAGGACAGGCACATGTACAAGAAACATGGCAGAGACCGGGAGACTAGTCTTGAGCTCCAAGTGAAGGCTCTAGTTGCGAAGGCGCTGGAGGAGCAAGGACTGTCTACGGAGCCACAGATATTAGTGACGCCGCCGGGAGAACTGGCATTAGTTGGCCGCCCTCCGAAAGTTCCTAGCAGCCAAGGTTTCACTGCAGCCACAACCCCCGTCGATCGCATACGGGAACCAACTAGTTGCACCTTGGTGTTTCTTAGCGGCCGGCAGAACACTATGATGGAGGTGGCAACGGGTGTGGCACATCCTCCTAGTGGCTTACACCACAATAATAAGATACCGCCGGACTACACTAGGGTCAAGGTGCATACAGTGAAGCCCGAGTTCATGCAGTGGAGGATAGACTACGCAACTCCTGAGGGGCTGGTGTTACTCAGAGACGTTATGGGGCAGTTCATCCTCTAGTACAAATGGGACATTATATTGACTGCTTCTTCGCTGCCTCCCCCTTTCCCAAATTTGGAGCGAGTTGTTGAGGTCGGGGAGATATTTTCACCGTCTCGTGACCACCACATTCCTGAGATGTCACATTCTTCCCCGCCTCCTAGCGAGCATGTGCCTAATGAGATGCCACAACCTTCTCCAGCTCGTACCGAGCAAGTGCATGATGAGATGCCACAGTCTTCTCAACAAGCATAGTCGATACATGAACAATGAGTGCCTCCTAAAGAAGGTGATGCACAAGAAGATGAGGGCGTGTCTAAATGGGAACTTCGAAAGAAGCATCCAATCAATATAAGGCCAGTTTATGTTCCAATAAAAGACGTCTCGTCGGTGTCCAAGTGGTTTTCCCATGACCAGTTCAAGCCTGAGAACCAAGTTAAAAAAGTCCCATCATGGGGTTCTGAGGAGGCCATCACTAGCAAACTCCACCAAATTGCAAAGTAGTATCCAAATATTGATGCCATCAAATGGTCAAAGGATTGCCCGAAAACATATGAAAGAGGCAAGCCCTTCCTACCAAACTGGGACATCCAGTGCCTACCACTTGGAATAAGAAGGTTCCATGATTGGTACTTGTGTGTTCTCCCAACGAGCATAGATCTCATACAAGCATCCTTCCCCACCGGCACATTTGGAAGCCCAGCTGGGAAAATTGTCTTTGACTTCAATGACATGCACACATGCTTTCACCTGGGAGAAATGGAGATAAATCTAATTCGCACGTGGTGCCTATAAGTCCTTGTCCTCCCGATATGATATGAATGTAATCTTTGAATTTTGTTGTAACTAACCCACTCCGTGATTTGTAGAATGCAAGTGCATATTGTCAAACAAATGCCAAGTTTGAAAGTCGGGTATCTAGACCCTCAAGCTATAGCCCAAACAAAATTTAATTACCCTAAACAGTGGACACTGGATGCCAAAGAGCTAGCTGCTGCAAAGACTCTTCTGGAGAAAGAGCGCATCCGTATGACAAAACTAAGGGAAGAGTCCCTTAAGGTTGCGACATACATTGCTCTGGCTTTCAAAACTCTCCAACAACACTCTACTATATGGCTACCATACAACTTCGAGTAAGTTCAACTCTATACTTAAAGCTTTGTTCGATATATTTTATTCGATGCAAAAGAGCTTATCTAGTTCTATGATTAAATCCATGCAGCAACCACTGGATTTGTATAGCCGTCGATGTCGGGAGGAGTATGGCATGGGTCTTTGACTCAATAGATAGGGACCCGGTGACATACAAAGACTTCATATCGATTCTCAAGACGTATACATATCGACAATCCTCATTAGCTTATATGTTTGTATACATACTTGTAACGGTCACTTTTGGATACTAACAAGTTGTATTTGCTAAAATAATTCAAACAGGGCATTTAGGTTCTATGTCACTAATCATCACGGAAGGCATGATCCAGGAAGGAAGGAAAAGCTGGCTATAAAAACACTATGTGCGGTAAGTGTAACTTACTTCTTCAGTACTCCGTTACATAGCTGTCAAAAGCATTACTTAACATTTTCATATGCAAAACACACAGTGCCCCAAGCAGAAGCCTGGGAGTGTACATTGTGGATACTATATATGTTCTATGATGAGTAACACCGGTGTCTATAGGAGACACCCCTTAAGGGTAAGTTTGAACCTCTTCACCCGTAGTATAAAAACTTCGTACATGGTATGAAATACTAAACCGAAACTTGTTCTCTTGTAGTGGAGAGAAGAGAAAGGAATGAAAAGAGACCCATACAAGGATGACCAACTCTTAGAGCTCGTCGGCGACCTTTGCAACTTCATATTGGACCAGATTGTACACGTCAAAGGCGCCTACCATGACCGAGAGTCTGAGTTAGGTACAAATCCTCAGTACCAACACCTTCGTGAGACTGAAAGGCTAGCTCTAGGACGTTGATAACAATGTATATGGAATTTGTATATTTAATGATGGATTGTATATATTCTTGTGAATTGGACTTGTAATTGTAGTTTATATAATACTCTTGTGCTTGTAGTTCGAATTAAGGGGTTCAGAACGCTGGTCGCGGGGCGTTCGGCAATGCGAACGCGGTTCGGAACGTTGGTCGCGGGGCGTTCGGCAACGCGAACGCGGTTCGGAACGCTGGGAATTCGGCAACGCGAACACTGGATGGAAACAACAGTGTTTTGGTCGAATTTGAATTGTAAATTTGAATTTTTTTTGGCAGGAAAACGTACTGTAGGGGCGGTTCTAGATTGAACCGCCCCTACAAACAGATATTATATAGGCGGCTAGTATTACAGCCGCCCCTACAAATCGATTTGTTGGGGCGGCTGGTGATACGAACCGCCCCTACAAATCGATTTGTAGGGACGGCTGTAGTACCAGCCGCCCCTACAAATCGATTTGCAGGGGCGGCTGGTAACACGAGCTGCCCCTACAAATCGATTTGTAGGGGTGGCTTGGGAACCGCCCCTACAAATGCATGATTTGTAGAGACGGTTCGGTAGGGGCGGCTGGCCAAACCACCCCTACAAAGAGTTATGAGCCGCCCCTAAAAATGGTTTCTGTAGTAGTGTGCTTTCCATATTTTACTCAAGTGTTCATATGTTGACTTGACTGCGCAGGATTCAGACTTAGTCCACCTCCACCTAGTGTCATCCATATGTGAGTTTAACTAGATGTTATGGGTAAAAGCTTGAATTCTTTCTCATTGTTCTCTGTAGGTGTTAGGCAACCACCACTTGAAGCTAAGCTGACAATTTCTAGCTCTACATTTAGAAAAGGTGATAAGCCTCATTTTGATTTGGCTCCAAGAAGGGGAGTCCTCTTTCCAATCGAAGCTTAAAATATTGTGTTGGCTCCTTATCAAAGAGCTTGAACACCACACCGATGGTCTTGTGCTAAGGAAAAATATGGATTTAGAATCAAATGACTATGTTCTATGCACAGATTGTTGAAGCTTCAGAGCATCTCTTCATTCATTAATTGTTTTTTGCATTGCACTCGTCAAATATGAATTGTCCTGCTGTTCCATAAAAAAAAGACTCGTCAAATATGAATTGTATTGGTCAAATACTCCTTCTAACTTTTTTCATTCAGCAGGACAAAAAACGTCAATGTCCTAACTGTTCCTGCTATTCCATAAAAAAACACTCGTCAAATATGAATTGTATTGGTCTCTAACTAGGGTGCACTGTACTATTTCTTCTTTGATCAAATCAACTGCACAGGTGACCATCATTCAGCAATAAATAAATCAACTAATTGTTGATACAGACGAAGGTCAGAAGGTGGGACCATGTCATCACTACACCATGACACACATTTGCCTACACTTATGTGTTGGCAAAAGGCAGGTTTGGACAACATATTATGTGTTGGCAATTGTATATCGTTTTAATGTCTAATTATCTGTCGGCAATAAGATTGTAAGACTACAAATTATCTGTCGGCGTTTCTCCGCTGGCAGAAAAAGTGTCGGCAAAAATTAGAAGACTTAGAAAGTGTCGGCGTAGCGTATACAGGGCAACTGTACAAGTGTCGGCCAAGGAGTACCCTCGCTGGGTAAAAATATCTCATCCCCTCCTCTCTCTCTCCCCTTTCCGTCTCTTCCTTTCCCGTAGCGCTCTCTCTCCCTCCCCAGCTCTCCCGATGCGGCCACGGCGGCGCCACCGCACCTCGACAGCGCCGACCCTTGACGCAGCGGCGGCTGCCCTCCTCCTCCTCCTCCTCCTCCTCCTCCTCCTCCTCCTTCTCCACGCCCTCCTCACGCCTCGTGGCCGCGCGGGCCGACGGTGCCCCCCGTCGGGTGTTGCGCCGGTGCAGAGGGTGGCCGCCCCGGCCACGGCCAACAGCGCCCCCCTCCTCGGCGACGCGCCTGGGGCCCGCCGGTGGCACCCGGCGCAGGTGCCACCCGGCGCTGCCTCCTTCCACCGATCCGCTTGTGCTACTGTGGTCGACAAAATGCTAGCTGCCTCATCTCAATGACGCCGGATGCATCGCGAGCCACGACCGGCGCAGGCCGGCCGACCAAGCCTGTGCGTGGCCTCGTCATCGCCGGCGGTGGTGGCGCCTTACCTCGCCCGCTGAATCTGGCGGTACATCACCCTCTTCCTCTCCTCCTCGGTCTCCTAGCTCCTCCCCCAGATCCTCTCTCCCTCCACCTTTTCCCCTTTGTGCAGGTGATTGGGCGGCGTTGGCTAGCACAGCTACTCTCCCAGAGTAGAAGTGGGGATGAGAGGGCGCTGCAAAAGGAAAGGGATAAATGGTGATACTGTTTTCCACCCTTCCACTTCTATTATATTGTGTAATTCAATTGTGCCCCTAATGTTGAACCATGCTGAACATATGTGCACTCCATTTTGCTGCAATGTAGAATCTAGATTGCCTGAAATGTTATGTTGGTAATTCCAATTCCTCTGTAATTTTTTTAGAGACCTGATTTACTGTGTATGTGCCATCTTCGCATGTCCATCTAGATCCAAATTAACTTGGCTGCAAATGGAGGATGGAGAGAGTTAGCTTTCCCTTTAATATAATGTTTATTTACCCTTGTGTTATGCATCATGTTTTCCACACCAAACTGAGTTGCTTATCGTTTAGCGTTTCATCCTCATAGTCAAATTTGAATATATTTGTGTTTTGCTGTAGATGGATCGATTGATTCACGGGCTAAAATAATAAATGGTTCATCCTGTCGTCAGAACGAACTTGCTCCGAGCAGTCAACCTACAGGGTATTCAGGCCCAAACCTTCCAGAGGTATGCAATAAAATTGCAATTGTGGAAGACTTATGCTGGATTCTTCTAATCATTATCATTGCTTTAACTTCCAAATTAGTGCTGAACATGAATTTATGAAATGATCTATGAAGTGCCAGTCCCTTGGGGTCCTAGTGGATTAGTAGCTCTCCCTTTTTTAAATTTCAAACATGAATTTACTGAAACTCTTAAACTCTTGGCTGTGAATCTTAGATCCCTTTATCTTCTTAAGAAGTTGACCTTTGGAGTTCCTGATTCTGCTTCTTTGGCTTTGGCTATTGTTCTATAATAATTTCACTATCCTGCAGTATATGTTTGCTAGAGTCCTCAATGTCCTGGCTTGTTGCTAGCCCCTTCCACTGCATTTGCCAAATTGGTCCCATGTATCATTATGTATGAAAGTGTACCTTGATACTGTGTAGGATAAATTAACAATCTAGTAGTAATAGTATTATGCGCAGCTCTTGCTACTGTCCTGTGTCTGATTGCTGATGCTGTATAGTATCACCCCTAAATGTCTAAAGAGTAAAGATCAAAGCTTAATACATACTATTAAGCATACGGTCACCTTGTGGTTTTCCACTTATTCCATCTTTCACTTATTGCATCTTTCTCCAGCATGAAAGGGTAGAAGTAGGGGACCCAAATGAAGAGGATGATATTACTAAAGGCGCCACCCTCTCCTCGTCCCCAGGCGCTACTACCCCGCTCCACGGTCCAAGGGTAAGCGCGCCTAAATGGAGGACTGTAGTGCATATATCATACCTCCATGGTATGGTTAATCCTTCCCAGTTTAAAGAAACATCTTTGATTGACCAGAGGTATTTCTTTCCACCAAAGCATTTAGATCTTATGGGAGGAACACATGCAGAATGAATTTAGAGTTTCACATGGGAGGAGAAGAATTGAGTTCAGTTTATGGTTTAGTGAAATATACATAATATTGTTTTAACTTATTTGCAGCTTTGTTGAGACAAATATTCAGCTTCCATGTTGCTGTGAATCAAACTGAGTTTAACCTTTTTCTGTTATAGAAAGATGGCGTCCCATATTGTTGGATACCCTCGCATGGGCCCCAAGAGGGAGCTCAAGTTTGCCTTGGAGTCTTTCTGGGATGGGAAGAGCAGCACCGAGGATTTGGAGAAAGTTGCCACTGACCTCAGGTCTAGCATCTGGAAGCAAATGTCAGAAGCTGGGATCAAGTACATTCCCAGCAACACCTTCTCGTACTACGACCAGGTCCTTGATACCACGGCCATGCTTGGCGCTGTCCTAGAGCGCTACTCTTGGACTGGAGGCGAGATTGGCTTGAGCACCTACTTCTCAATGGCCAGGGGAAATGCCAGTGTCCCTGCTATGGAGATGACCAAGTGGTTTGACACAAACTAGTAAGTAAACTTCTGTCCCTTGAATGCTTACTGCTGGTGGCTTTTTTGTGGTATTGGTCTAACATTTTTTATTACCTTATTCTTTGCAGCCACTTTATTGTCCCTGAGCTTGGCCCAAGCACCAAGTTCACATATGCTTCACACAAGGCTGTCTCTGAGTACAAGGAGGCAAAGGCGGTATGTTGCTGTAATAACATATACTCTCAGTTGTTTCTAATTTAGTTCATTTACCCTTCTCATCATAATTTGTTTGTGTGCACGGTTTAGTAACAGGAAAAAATGTAGCAACCGATATTTATGTCTCCTAGCTATTTGATTATGATTTGACAAATATTGTTTGCTTAGAACACGCTTCCTTTTGATAAAAGAACTTCAGCTCTACTGAACCTATGGCTTATTTGAATCCTTGACTGGTTTGACGCCTTCAAGACATTCCATAACATTGAAGTAAACTATAAGGCCATGACGACATGCATCTTTGCACAGACATGTACAGAATATGGCTAACAATTCAGAAAGATGCATGTGTGTATGTACATAGTGTGTATACATTATCTTTGCACAGACATGCATCTTTGCACAGACATGTGTGTATCATCTGTTTATTAAGACTGTTATAAGATATTTACTAGAATGGACTCAATTTTTTTCACAGTCATATCTGTGTGATAATTGTGTGAATTTGTGGTGAAACTGAAATAGTGAATCAACTACTCAAGCCCTTAGCTAATCATTGAATGTTTAGTTTTGTCCCTTTTGCTTGATTTGCAAGTGCAGCATGTGTTCTGTTCTTGCATGGTAGTGTTCTGTTCAGAGCTAGCTAATTACATTGTTGACTGAAACACTCATGTATTAGCTTGCCTTACACTAAAAACATGAGCTGATCGGCTCTAAGCGATTTTCTACATTGCCAAAGACTCTGCCTAGCTGAAATGTATTTTCTTGCACTGCACAAAGCACTCCGCCACCGCACCTTCATTAAAATTTCACTGTCACCTCCTCTTGTGCCCATACTCTACTCATCTATGCAATTGTATACTAATTTGTATATCACTTCTTTCTTACTGCAGCACAGTGTCTCCCATAAATTTCAGGCCTTGCTTGCTTCTTCTAATACTTTCTACTGCATAACTCTGTCTTAGCTTGTTGTCGAGTCAAACAAAAATATATGTTTGTATAATCAAAGAGCTATTAAGGCCATAGACCATAGACCCTAAATGCTTGTTGTGTGTGATCTGTGATGGCACAGCGGCGGCAATGGTGAGCTCGGCGCGCCTCCGTCCCTCACCATCCGATCTGGGGTGTCGGCTCCTCCTTCCACAGGCTTGGATTCTCCACCATCGGCGACCGACCCAGGTACGGACAATTCCTCCCATGTTCTTGAATGAGGAACGATTCTAGATGCGTGTTCTTGATCCTTTCCCGTCGGTTTGAGCGTGCTGCTGTGGCGGCTGTGACCAGCACCAGAGATCTGTAGTTGTGAATGCAGAATGGATTTTTTGAAATATTGCCGGTGCTATATAACATGGTATGCCAGTGGAGGGTCCAAAAGTCAAACCTTTTTTCAGAATTTGTTGGGATCTGGGTAGTTGATTTTATATGAAGTTTTTCATTAGTTTATCTTGCTATGTACATGTAGTAATTGGACATATTGCAGTTTTCAAAATTTGTAGATGGTTCTCAGTTTCCTCTGGTTCTAAATATTCTGATTATTTTGGAATTTTGCATACTGTGCATTTCATATTAGGAGAAAATGGTGTTGGGTTATTCCTCAGGAATGCTAAAAATACTCTTGTTTTCCGCGTGGATGTGTTGGAAGCTGAACTAATTTCTATGAAGAAGGTACTCTTGTTTTCTTAAAGAAAAAAAAGTAGCTGTAAGCTGATTACCAGGTTGACCCTAGTTTGGTATCTTAAAATTTAAGTATATGTTGTAGCTTCATTGTGAGGTAATAATATTTTTCTCAGCCATGTTAGTTACATCCAAGAATTTGGCTGTTCACTAAATTTCTTGATAATTTTGTTGTATCAGAACCAGGCCTGAAATCCTAGATTGATACATGGAGTTCATGAAACAATTAATATAAAATGCTACTTTTCCAGTACTGACATTTGTTTCTCTCGTGAGCAGGTCTTGTATTAGACATTGATTCGGCAGGATGAGCTGCTTGCATATATTGACCAACAACAGACAACCAAATTTTGTGTAAGTAACGGCCGTTCGTATAGTTTGCCTTTTCCATTCAAGAGCATACCATTTTAATGCTTCCCTCTTCTAGTCAATGGTACCAAGTACGCAATCTCATATTTGTCCATCCATCATTTGCAGCAGCAGAAGTTCTGCTTGTAAGGGCCTATTTGGAGGGGCTCTGGCAGCCCTGGCTCCGAGCACTGTAACAGAGTATTGTGGCGGAGCCGCTGGACCCTTAGAACGCTGGCTCCTCCGGCTCCTCCGCTTTGTAGTTGTATTTTGCCGAAACCTGAGCCGGCCAGCTCTGCGTTACAGTGCAGCACAGTGCTGTACAGTGTGCCTGTGCAGGGAGCTGGAGCCGACGAGAGCAGGTGCCAAACAGCCATTTTCTTCTCTTTGGAGATGGCATGCTGCTATTGTGCACGCAGTATACTTGCAAATATCTTGGTTTTTTTTCAAATATCTTCGTATTTTGTTGCAGTGTAAAGAATTACAATTTTTAGAAATAGATAGGATTGACGAGTAGGGTGTATGTATGGAAGATCTAATATATTATTTATACAAAAATCAAGTGAATTTGTTTAATGTGATGCCTTCTATATGAGCAAAAGTGGATTTGTCAAATTATTTTAATTGTAATTATATCTATGCAGTTTTGCCGACAGTTTTTTTTTGGTAGGGTATGGTTTGTAAAATACCTTGGAAATGGTTT
The DNA here is from genome assembly GCF_019320115.1 of Miscanthus floridulus. Lineage (NCBI taxonomy): Eukaryota > Viridiplantae > Streptophyta > Magnoliopsida > Poales > Poaceae > Miscanthus > Miscanthus floridulus. The sequence continues at coordinate 24,831,173 of NC_089582.1, read as the reverse complement.
TGCCAACATACAAACTGTCGGGAAAGGTCTTAACTGTCGGCATAGGTCTTAACTATCGGCAAAAGGTTAACTGTCGGCAAAGGTTTTAACTGTCGGCAAAGGTTTTAACTGTCGGCTTAGGTAGACCGTTTGCCTACACACAAAGTGTCGGGGATTCTGTTATCTGTCGGCAAAAGTTTCGTCGACGGCTTCTAGCGCGACTGTTTCGAAACTGTCGGCAAAACTTTTCACGGGAGGTTATCTGTCGGCAAAGGCGCCCTTTGCCTACAATAGAAAGTGTCGGCAAAAGTATGTTGTGTTATAGTGCATCTGTCAGTTATAACGGTGGTGCCCTCGTATTTGTGGGCTCTAATGATCTATATGATCCAAAATTTCTCCTTAGACACCTGTTACAACTCATCAATGTCCTAACCATGACTAAATTATATACATATTCGACACAATTCTATACTTGCATTTGAAGTCTTGTCGATCGCCTGATGAGCAGAAGTGGACCTAATATCACTCCGTTCCAAAAATTTAAAATGTTCTGGCATTTCTAGATACATAGTATTTACTATGTATTTAGACATAATGTATAATTTAGAAAAGTCAAAATGACTTATAATTTGGAGTCGATGGAGTACTACTAGTTAATTATAAGATGCACTATTCACTGTACAAGCGGGCACACCCTCTGATTTTATATCTACGGTCAATAAAATATGAAGAGTTAAACTTTATTAGAATGAACTTATTAATGCAGGCCGGCAAAATAGCTGACTGAAACTCATATCACCTGAAACACATTCGCAAAAAAAAAAAATCACCCTGAGTGAGACACATGACTAGGCAGCCCCTGATACATATATATAGCTCTAAACTCTTGCATGTGCGTGCCCTAGAACGCAAGCGTGGCCGCGACCACGGCGGCTGCCGCAGCAGCAACCGTGCTGCCGACAGGGTTCCGCACCGCCGCAGACGGCGGCGCTGCCGCTGGCGATGCTGGGGCCGGGGCCGGGGCTGGGGCCGATCCCCAGGGGAATAACGGCCAACGGAACAACGGAGATGGGGCCGGGGCCGTTCCCGGGAACGGTAAAGGGAACGGGAACGGGAACGGCAGCGGGGATGGGGCGACGGTGCCGTCGACCACGTCGATGACGAGCTTCAAGCCGTTGTCGCAGTGGCTGGGCTTGTTACAGATGAACCACACCTTGCCGGGCTTGTCGAGCTGCACGACGTCGTTGCCGCTGGTCCAGTTCCTGAGCTGCAGGTTGGCGCTCAGGTCGCACGCCGCGAAGGCGTCCTTGCCGACCATGATCACCGTGTGCTTCTCCTTGGGGTATACGAACTCTGCGAGCGAGGGAGCAACGAAGACAATGGGTTAGATAGCTAACTCTGTATAAATTCCAACGAAAAAAAGACGATTCATGTGCATGGTGGTGTGTCGTCTCGTGCGTACGCAGGCTGTCGCCGACCACGAACGTCTTGCCGTCGGTCCAGCCGGTCTCGTTGAACTTGGCCCTCCAGCCGCCGCCGTCCCCGACCATCCACTGCGTCCCAAAGGCCAGTGACGTGAGGCACGCGACGGCAGCCAAGAGCAGCACTTGCCTAGAGGACGCCATTAGTTGCCGCTTCAATTCGTCGTCGTCCCTGGCCTGGCGTGGCGAGCAGCTAGCTAACTATTATTGCTGCCCTTGCCAGTTTGCCACGCTATTTATTTATAAGGTGCCGTTGTTTCTACCGAGAGCTGTGTCGTCGTTGTCAAGGCCTCCAAAACATTCTGACAAGTTGCCGTTGTTTCTGACGAGAGAGATGTGTCATCGTCGTCATAGGCTTAATATTTACCCTCAGAACCTGGCCCAAGTTGGAGCAGGCCCCAAGAATATAGATAATACGGTTCTATTCGGCTGGCTGGAAAAATGGCTGATGCTGATGCTAATTTATCGTGAAAGAAAAATACTATTATTTCACTAAAACGGTACGGCTGATAAGTTCAAGCGAACAGGGCCTACATCTAGGAAGCACTTGGATGTCCTCCTCCTTGTCACCTCCTTAGGAGGCCAGCAAGGGCTTCCAAGCCAAACCGAAGGCCCAGTCCAACTCGAGTTCGAGTCTGTCTCGGCCTTCAGGACCAGCCTGTAGTAAAATGGACGCCCAGAACGCATCCGAACTCCGTTTTCGATGGTCCACATATAGATAGAAAGATAATTTTATAAGATAACAAGTGGATTTAGTTTGAGGTCCAAATTCCACCGAAGATGGGAATCGTTGAAATAAGTTAGCGTCTTGCCAGGGTGCTGCGTCACAGTCTTTGCTCCGGTGGGGTTGTGTATCGTCTTTGAGCCCGTTAGGAGGCGCGTCCAGGGGAGTGACGACCCTTAGACCTTATAATCAGTCGCCACCGCCATCGTTAGGTTTTGGTTTTTGTTTTAGATTAATCTGTCTTTGAACAGTCGTTGTTATCGGTTTGTGAAACCCTACATTGAGATCTTAATCATACATCTGCAAATTGTCACTTTACTTGAGTTGCCTTTTATCTTGTTCTTGCTTGTGTTCTTTGATTCGCAGCATGTATTAGCCTTCTCGGCAACATCAACCGAATTGTGATACGGTTGATAACCAGATGAAACGTGGTGCTAAGGTTGTAGGGTTCGGGTCTTTTGATCTGAAGCCGGATCAATGTGTCGTTGTCCACCAAATCAATAGTTATCTTGAACCTGGCGCAAGATCGGGAACCACATCCCCATCATTGTACTAAGGAAAAATATGGATTTAGAATCATATGACTATGTTCTATGCACACATTGTTGAACCTTTAGATCATCGCTTCATTTATTGTTTTTTGCATTGCCAAGGCCTGCCGGAGTTTGGTTATTGAGAAAATTTCCTATTTGACACTAGAAAAACTTCCGCTGTCCTATTTCACACATAAAATTAAAATATTTCCTATTTGTCACCCTTTTCATTTTTCCTTTCCTGTTAGACGCTTCTGTTACTTGTTAGAGTTATAATGGTGTTAAGTTCTAGATGAAAAGTTCGCGATGACCCCAAAGAAAACATGGGCAAAACAGTCTTTCTGTCTTGGACATAACACTATTACCACTCTAAAGTAACAAGTTTCAAATAGGAAAGAAAAAATAAAAGAGGTGACAAATAGGAAAGATTTTAAGTTTGGGTCTCAAATAATAGGAAAACAAGTTTTTCCGGTGTCAAGTAGGAAATTTTCTCTTAGTTATTAGTCTTCTTCAATGTTCTACCTATCATCTGAGCTATCTGTCGGTGTTTCGAGTTGCCACCAATAAGTAAATTTGTAATATTGCGCGTCTGGGCCGGGTGGTGTGCTAATGAGGACACGAGGTTTATACTGGTTCGGGCAGAATATCCCTATGTCTAGTTCGTTGCTGCTGCTCGTGTTACTAGCACTGAAAGTTCGTAGTAGGGGTTACAAACAGTCGAGAGAGGGATAGGTCCCAAGTCTCTTATGGTGTGTTGCGATGAGTTCCGATTCGAGTCAAGTTCGAATCCCCTTTTGTGAGACGCCTTGCTTTCCCTTTTATAGGCCAAGGGAGAGCACGGGTTACACTGGAGGAAGAGAAGAGAATGAGAGCAAGAAGTCCTTCAGGATCATCGGGTCCTTCTTCTCCTTTATGTGGGTCCCACCGACCCTGTAGACGTCAACAGGGACAGCTTCTCGTCGTGGCCCTGTCCATCACCTGCGCCATGTGCAGGCATCGTCTATCGGTCATGGCGCTCTACTCCGTCCTAGTGGACGTCGTGGTGAACTCACACGCCCGTCAGTGTTCATACGGGGGTTAGGTAGAATAGCACCGGTACGCTCAACGCTGTTCCTGACGTGAACCCCCAGGTATGGCCCGTCGTGGGTCGCGGGCTACATCGAGGCATGCCAGTCTCTTCCCTAGCGTCAGAGCTTTGACCCAGGCCCATACACTTGGACCTAGAGTGGTTGGCGGCGGTATGGGTCTCCGTCGGGCGAGACGGAGCCTCCGGTCTCGGGGCCGACCGAGGCGGAGTTCCTGCCCAGAGGCCGGGCAAGGCGGAGCGCAAACCCAAGGCTCGGGCAAGGCAGAGCCCAAACCCAAGGGTAGGGCGAGGCGGAGCCAGCCCTTAGAGGTCAGACGAGGCGGAGCCCGCGGCCTTGGTGTTGGGTGAGACGGAGCCCGCCCCCAGAGGTCGGGCGAGGCAGAGTCCGCCCTCAGGGGTCGGGCGAGGTGAAGCGTGGACCCAAGGGTCGGACGAGGCGGAGCGCGGACCCGAGGGTCGGGCGAGGCGAAGCGTGGACCCAAGGGTCGGGTGAGGCGGAGCGTGGACCCTTGGGCCGGGCGAGGCGGAGCGCGGACCCAAGGGTCAGGTGAGGCGAAGCGTGCAGCCTCGGTGTTGGACACGACGGAGCGTGGACCTCAGAGGTCGGGCGAGGCGGAGCCCTGCCCTCAGAGGTCAGGCGAGGAGAAGCCAGCCCTCGGAGGTCAGGCGAGGCGAGGCCAGCCCTGAGATGCCGAGCGAGGCGGAGCTTGCGTACCTAGGGTCGGCAAGAGCTGTAGTCACGCTCTTGATCGCTCGGTTGAATCAACGTTGATGCTTATTAGCTCCTCCTTTTCGGGTAACCTAGTATTGATCCCCGACAGTAGCCCTCGAGCCTATGGAGGAGTAGAATACTCCTTCAGAGGTTTTTTCGAACGGGGGGACTCTGAGGGCCCTGGCCTTCTTTTGTCACCCACGACATGTCCTGGGGATGGTGATTCCCTCTTGTCGAGGTCGGACCCTTCGCGGGTATGGCCGTGAGATTTGGTGGGTTGGAAAAGGTCTTTCCTAATTTTTGACCCCTACGGGGGTCCATCGTTTTGTGACCGTGCGTCTGGTCATCTTGCGAGTCCAACTTTCCTCGAGCCCCCACGCGTAGCGGGGGTCCGGTCGAAGGTCAGCTTGCCTTTGTGATTGACAACCCACCCATGGTTCCTGCAACCGGAGGGGTGAGCCATGCCATGATTTTCACCTATGGACGAGCTGTGGTGCTTGGTGAGTTGTTAGCCGGCTAGTTCGAGTGGGGTCCTGGCATCCCATTCGTGGGGATCCTGCTAGGGCCAGCTTGGTGACCAACTTTAGATTATCAGCGGTCAATCCATATAGTTCTCGGGTCCGTTCAACTGGTCCCGAGGGCTCTCTGCCTTTCTTCTGGAAAAAACCATGGATCGTACCTGGTTGAGACTCGATCGTGGGCCGAGATGCCCATGGCGCTCGTGCGCCTAGGTACTGGCCGCTTGTGGGCCCATCCCTTTCCATCCCTTATTCGAAGGGTGCACGGAGCGGTTGTCGAACCCGTCGATGGGCCAACCTTCGAACTCCTGGGCCCAGGCGGGCTATGGAGGTATTTTTTGATCCGTATTCCTCTTACTTATGATGAGTCATGGCCCGTCCAGAGAGGCGAAATGTCCGGTGAGTTTTCTGAGTGAACGGATAGATATTGCGTGCGCACTTCCTGCGGCGAGACGTTGTGGTTGATCATGGTAGGCACGGAGATCTAGGCAGGTGGTTGGTGTCCTCGCACCCGTCGCCCCTATAAAACCAACGGGTTTGTCCCCTAGGTTCCATACCTTGCATCCTTGCCTTCGCAGCCATGACCGCCGCCGCCAATCGCTTAGGTCTCTTGCCTCCACATCTCCACCACCGTCGAGCCCGCATTTGTCTGCTCCCACCTCCAATAGATCCATGGAACCGCTCTGACATCACCTTCTAGCGCATGGAAGGACTCGTCCGTCGTGGTCTTCTCCGTGCGCAGACCTCAGACAAGGAGTGGCTGCTACCCGGCGAGGAGGATCTACCGTCACCGCCCGATGGCTATGTGGTGTCATTCGCCCACTTCCTTGAGCATGGGTTCGTGACCCTCGCCCATAGATTTCTTTGGGGGCTACTGCACTACTACAAGATCGAGCTGCAGCACCTCAATCCCAATGGGATCCAGCATATGTCGGCATTTGTTGCCCTATGCGAGGGATTCCCGGGGATCATTCCCCACTTTGATCTGTGGAGGTACTTCTTCGCCATCACCCTCCAGAAGAAGAGGGAGAAGAGTGGCAGGCAGGAGCTGCACACGCCAATGGGGTGCGCCGGCATCCACCTCTGGAACAATCATGTCGGTGAGTACCCATTGATGCGGCTGTCAACGTCCAACAAGGGGTGGCATTCATAGTGGTTCTACCTCAAGAATGACGCCGCCGCCCCTCTGCCGGAGTTCACCGGGCGCTTGATCGAAGAGGCCCTGGAGTCATGGAGGAAGTGGGGTGTCCCAGAGAAGGACAAGAAGAAGATCCAGGACCACATCGCCGCCATCCACATCCTAAAGGAGAGCGGCCTAAAGGGGATGGGCGTCATTGGGGCCTACCAAGCAAGGAGGGTGGCGCCGTTGATGATGCGCATGCTCCCGCTATACGCGATGGCACCTGAGGTGTCATTCAATGGGACGGTGCTTCCTGAGGGAGCACTCCCCCACTCCGAGGTCACGTAACGCATTAAGGAGGCGATGGAGCCTTTGCGGGATGATGCGGGTGCCCCCCCTCGATTTCATCTACCCGATACCAGGACATCCTTCCGACCAGGTATTCGATTGATCTTGTTTCTCACCCTTTTCTTTCTCTATATATATTTTTGTATTCTGACCATCATCTCCTTTTAGTCCCTTATCGCTCGCAGCCGGGGCAAGTCTTGGTTCCTTTGTGAGCATACAAAAACCTGGGACTACCTCATCGAGGAGGCATGATAGCACGGGGAGGTGACCGCGTGGCTTGTTGCCGCCCAACAGAGGGTGGTCGAGCTGACCCCCCTCACCGAGGAGGTGGACAGTCTTTCGTCGTGGGTGGCCAAGGCCCGTCGGCATGCTGACGAGGCTGAGAGGGCGTTCAAGGCCCTATCGGCCAGATCACGGAGGGACAATGTCGGTCTTTCGAGTTGCCACCGACTAGTAAATTTCTAATATTGCGCATCTGGCTCGGATGGTGTGCTTAGAGGATACGAGGTTTATACTGGTTCGTGTAGAATGTCCCTACGTCTAGTTCGTTGCTACTGCTCGTATTACTAGCACTGAAAGTTCATAGTAGGGGTTACAAACGACCGAGAGAGGGACAGGTCCCAAGTCCCTTGTGGTGTGTTGTGATGAGTTCCAATCGATTCCAATCGAGTTCAAATCTGCTTTTGTGGGACGCCTTGCTTTCCATTTTATAGGCCAAGGGAGAGCACGGGTTACAGTGGAGGAAGAGAAGAGAACGAGATGAACAAGTCCTTCAGGATCACCGGGTCCTTCTTCTCCTTTAAGTGGGTCTCGCCGACCCTATAGACGTCAATAGGGACAACTTCTCGATGTGGCCCTGTCCATCAGTGAGGCCATGTGCAGGCGTCGTCCGCTGGTCATGGCGCTCCACTCTGTCCTGGTGGACATCATGGTGAACTGATGCGCCCGTCAGTGTTCATACGGGGGTTAGGCAGAATAGCACTGGTACGCTCAACATTGTTCCTGACGTGAACCCCTAGGTATGGCCCATCGTGGGTCACATGCTACATTGGGACATGCCAGTCTATTCCCTAGCGTCAGAGCTTTGACCCAAGCCCATACGCTTGGACCTAGAGTGGTTAGCGGTAGTATGGGTCTCCATCGGGCGAGATGGAGCCTCCGGCCTTGGGGTCAGGCGAGGTGGAGTCCCTCCCCAGAGGCCAGGCAAAGCCGATTGGAAACCCAAGGCTTGGATGAGGCGGAGCACAAACCCAAGGGTTGGGCGAGGCGGAGCCAGCCCTAAGAGGTTGGTGAGGCGCAACCCGCGGCCTTGGTGTCAGGCGAGATGGAGCCCGCCCCCTAGAGGTCGGCCGAGGTGGAGTCCACCCTCAGGGGTCGAGTGAGGTGGAGCCCATAGCCTTAGTGTCAAGCGAGGTGGAGCCAACCCTCAGGGGTTGGGCAAGATGGAGCCTACGGCCTTGGTGTTAGGCGAGGTGGAGCCAACCCTCAGAGGTCGGGAATGACGGAGCCCACGACCTCGGTGTCGGGTGAGGCGGAGCCAACCCTCAGAGGTTGGGTGAGGCGGAGCCCATGGCCTTGGTGTCGGGTGAGGAAGAGCCAACCCTCAGGGGTTCGGCGAGGCAGAGCCCACAGCCTCGATGTTGGGTGAGGTGGAGTCTACCCTCATGGGTTGGGCAAGGTGGAGCCCACGGCCTTGGTGTTGGGCGAGATAGAGCCAACCCTCAGGGGTCAGGCGAGGCAGAGCCTGCAGCCTCGGTGTCGGGCGAGGCGGTGCCCATGGCCTCAGTGTCGGGCGAGGCAGAGCCAACCCTCAAGGGTTGGGCGAGGAGAGCCCACGACCTCAGTGTCGGGCGAGGCGGAGCCAACCCTCAGGGGTCGGTGGGAGCTGTAGTCACAATCTTGACTGCTCAGACAAATCAATGTTGATGGTTATTAGCTCCTCTTTGGGTACCCTAGTATTTATCCCCGATAGTAGCCCCCGAGCCTATGGAGGAGTAGAATACTCCTTCGAAGGCTTTTCCAAATGGGAGGACTCTGATGGCCTTGGCCTTCTTTTGTTGCCCACAATGTGACCTGGGGACGGTGATTCCCTTTCCTCGAGCCCCATCCCATAGCAGGGGCCTAGACAAGGATCGGTTCGTCTTTGCGGTTGTCTTCCCTCAAGCGTTTTTTCTGATAAAAATGGAAGGGCCGAGCCATGCCATGATTTTCCTCTAAGGACGAATCACGGCATCCGGTGAGCCGTTTAATGGGCTAGTCTGAGTGGGTCCCCGATATCCCATTCATGGGGATCCAGCTTGGGTCAATTTGGTGATTGACTCTAGATTCTTGGCGGTCGATCCATATAGTTCTCGGGTCCGTTCAACTGGTCCCAAGAGCTATGCGCATTTCTTCGAGGAAAAACCATGGATCGTAACTAGCCAAGACACGAATGTGAGCCAGGATGCCTACGATGCTCATGCACCTGGGTTCTGGCCGCTAGCGGGCCCATCCCTCTCCACCTCTCACTCTAGAGGTGCCTGGAGCGGTTGTCGAACCCGTTGATGGCCCGACCTGTGGACTCCTCGGCCCACCCGGGCCTTAGAGACGCTTTTAGATCCGTATTCCTCTTACCCGTGACGAGTCGTGGCCCATCCAAAGAGGCAAAATGTCCGGTGAGTTTTCTGAGGGAACGGATAGAGATTGTGTGCGCACGTCCAGTGGCGGGACGTTGTGGCAGATCATGGTAGGTGCAGAGATCTAGGCAGACGGTTGGTTTCCTCACATCTATCGCCCTTATAAAAACAAAGGGTTCGCCCCTAGGGTTCTATACCTTGCATCCTTGCCTCCACAACCATGACCGCCACCACCAATCGCCTAGGGTTCCCCATATCCGCATCCCCGCCGCCATCGAGCCCGCATCCAACCGTCCCCACCTCCAATGGATCTGTGGTGCCATTTTGACATCACCTTCTAGCACATGGAGGGCCTCGTCCATCGCGGTCTTCTTCGTGCATGGACCTCGGCTGAGGAGTGGCTGCTACCAAGCGAGGAGGATCTACCATCGTCTCCCAATGGCTACATAGTGTCATTCGCCCACTTTCATGAGCGTGGGTTCTGGACCCCTGCCCACAGATTTCTCCGGGGGCTGCTGCACTACTACAAGATCGAGTTGCAGCATCTCAACCCCAATGGGATCTAGCACATGGCGGCGTTCATCACCCTATGTGAGGGAATCCTAGGGACCAGCCCCCACTTCAATCTATGGAGGTACTTCTTCGCCATCACCCTCTAGAAGGAGAGGGAGAAGAGCGATAGGCAGGAACTACACATGCCAATAGGGTGCGCCGACATCCAACTCTAGAATAATTGGGTCGGCGAGTACCACCCCATGCGGCTCTCAATGTCCAACAAGGGGTGACACTTGTAGATGTTCTACCTCAAGAACGATGCCACTGCCCCTCTGCCGGAGTTCACCGGACGCCTGATCGAAGAGGCCCTAGAATCATGGAGGAAGTGGGGCGTTTAGGAGAAGGTTAAGAAGAAGATCTAGGACCATATCACCGCCATCCACATCCTGAAGGAGTGCAGCCTAAAGGGGTTAGGCATCATTAGAGCCTACCACACAAGGAGGGTGGCACCGTTGATGATGCGCGCGCTCCAGCTATACACGATGGCGCCCGAGGCGTTGTTCAACGGAATGGTGCTTGCCAAGGGAGCGCTCCCCCACTCTGAGGTCATGCAATGCACTAAGGAGGCAATGGAGCCTTCATGGGACGACGTGGGTGCCCCCTCGACTTTGTCTACCTGGTGCCGGGACATCCTTTGATGCGGCCAGAACCAGGCTATGTCGTCTTCGTAAGTTTTCCCTCCTCATACCTCCTCTTTAATTGATTTCCTGACATCTTGATACTAACTTTAAGAGGGATAGGACTAGATGAGGGACCTCATCTTCTTGGGCATAGGGATTGGCTAACCACTCGGGGTGGTACACTTCCTTGATAAACCTGGCAGCCAAAAGCTTCATGATCTCCTCACCGATGGCCCTACGTTTCCCCTCATCAAAGCGACGTAGGCGTTGCTTCACCGGCTAGGAGCCTGGCCAAATCTTCAAGGCATGCTCGGCAACTTCCCTTGAAATGCCCGGCATGTCCAAGGGTTTCCACGCAAAGATGTCTCTGTTGGCGCGGAGGAAGCCGATGAGCGCGCTTTCCTATTTGGAGGAAAGCATGGTCCCAATGCGCACCACCTTGCCCTCGGGGCAGCTGAGGTCTATGGGGACCTCCTTGGCGCCCTCCACTAGCTCGAAGGACCCAACCGACCACTTGGGGTCAGGTGATTCTTCAACGACCTCCTTCCTGATGGCCACAAGCTCTCTGGAGGCGATGATTGTCGTGGAGTGATCGCAGCACTCGACCTCGCACTCATAGGCGCGCTGGAAGGAGGTACCAATGGTGATGACCCCACCTGGGCCTGACATCTTTAACTTTAGGTAGGTGTAGTTGGGGATGTCCATGAACTTCATGTAGCATGGTCATCCTAGGATGGCGTGGTAGGTTTCGTGGAACCCAACCACTTCAAAGGTGAGGGTCTCCATCCTATAGTTGGACGGACCCCCAAAGGTGATGGGCAGATCAATCTGCCCAAGTGGCACGGCCTACTTTCTAGGCACAATGTCGTGGAAAGGTGCTCTGGTCGGTCATATGCGCGCTTGGTCGATGCCCATAGCGTCGACCATCTCAGCATACTTGATGTTGAGGCCACTGCCTCCATCCATCAGTACCTTGGTGAGACGCTTTGTGCTGATGATCAGGTCAACTACGAGCGGGTATCTCCCTGGTTGCGAGACTCTCTCTAGGTGGTCGGTCTGATCGAAGGTTATGGCGGACTTCGACCATCGTTGGAAGGTAGGCGTGGTCGGCTTAGGTGTATAGACCTCATGGCACGCGAGCTTCTGACGGCACTTGGAGTCATAGGCTGCCGACCCTCCAAAGATCATGAGGCAGCCATCCAGCATCGAAAAGCCACCGTCCTTCCCCTCGGCGTAGTCTATGGTTGGGTCTAGGTCCTTCCCATGCTGCCCTTTGTTGGAGCCTCTAGACAAGAACCACTACATGAGGCCGTAGTCCTTGTACAAATGCTTGACAGGGAAGGCATGGTTTAGGTGTGGCCCCTCGAGTAGCTTCTTGAAGTGGTTTGGGGTGCCCTCCACAGGCTTCTGACCCCCCTACGGTCGGCGGTGGCCACGAGCGAGCCCTCACGCCACTGCTTGTTCTTCTTCTTTATGGGACGGATGGAGGCGCCTTCATGGGTGTCCTCGTCCTGTTTCGCCTTGCCCTTGAGGCGATCGAAGATTGCTTCGACCACCTCCTCACCCGAGGCATGCTGGTGGCGATGTCGAGGAGATCCTTGGTGGTTTACGGGCCCTTATGTCCTAGCTTGTGAACCAGGGACTCACAGGTGGTCCCAGACAGGAAAGCTCCTATAACATTGGCATTGGTGATGTTAGCCAGCTCGTTGCACTGCCAGGAGAAGCACCGGATATACCCGCGAAGGGTTTCCTCGACCTTCTATCGGCAATTTTTGTGATCCCATGGATTCCTAGGGCGCTTTTACGTGCCCTGGAAGTTCCCCACGAAGATCTCCTTTAGGTCCACCCAACTTTATACTCTATTAGGCGGGAGGTGTTCCAACCATGTTCATGCCGAGTTGGCCAGGAACAATGGAAGGTTGCGGATAATGAAATCGTCATTGTCTGCTCCACCGGCTTGGCAAGCAAGCCGATAATCTTTGAGCCATAGTCTGGGGTTCGTTTCCCCAGAGTATTTCAGGATGTTGGTTGGTGGTCGGTACCTTGACGGGAAGGCGGCGTTGAGGATGTGTCGGCTAAAGGCCTAAGGTCCTGGTAGGCCAGGGCTCGGACTTCGGTCCTCGCCGCTGTCACAGCGTCCGCCATGATGAGGGTGGTAACCTCAGGTAGGTCTCTCCCTCGGATCATTGTGGGCACGCCTACGGGCATCGAGGGTGTTGCATGAGTCACGGTTGCGGCCGAGACGCTCATGCACCAGGGCCGCGGTGCATAGCCTGCCGCCTTATGGTGCCTGGTGGACTGATGTGTCCTTGTCGGGTCACTCCGAGGGCGCGCGCTGGCTGGCGTCGAGCTCACATCATCGAGACAATGAGCTTTCGGCTTGCTGTGCTACCGCATGCTCGAGTAGCATGCGAATCTCACAATGGGTCTGATGATCCTCAGGTGTCGCGGGCCTCGGAAGCCCTCGGAGCAAGGCTGCTACAGCAGCGATGTTCTGGCTCACCTAGGCAAAGTGTGGGAGGGCTTCATCATCCTCGATCATCCTCCAGTTCATGTCATGGGCCATGGCGCACGCACACCCACCGTCTCCATGGCGCTTGATCTCCCGATCAAGCTCCACGCGTTCCTGCTGGAGCTAGAGTCAGGCTTCCTCGAGTTCTAGGTGTCGGGCCTTCAGCTACTCCACCCGTGGGTGGGGTGGGACCCCTATCTCCCCCTCAACCTCATCGTCGAGGTCGTTTGTCGGGGAAGCCTCCTCTTCATGGATGCTTTCGACGTGTCCCTCGGGGGTACGTGCCATGAAACACTCATGAGAGGGGTGATGACTCCCCCTACTGGAGTCAGAGCCAGAGGGTGACTCCGATTCTCCTATGAGGAGGTCGTGGAAAGACTCCATGACATATTTGGTCATCCCCACGAACTCGTCGTTCGCGGGGGATGGAGGCGTGCGTTGCGCCATAGGGTGGCCATTGGTCTCTACGGCGTTGCGGAGACCAAACGAGACCATTGTCGGGGCACTCCGGATGAGGTATTTTGGAGAGAGCGGCTCCCCTCTGGCAAGCTACACCATGACATTGGTGAATGAGAAGGTGAGGCGGCGTAGGTCCTCCCAGAACGGCCAGGGTCCCAGGAAGACGCCGAGCTGGCGCTCTAACCTCCCATAGTCAAAATCAAGGAGCTAGTTGCTTTCGGGGGCACGAGCCTCCGGTGCGTGCAGCTGTAGCACCTCAAGCGCCTCAGCAATTGCATCGAGGCCGGTGGAGTGGAGAGGTTGGATGGTGGCGGGTGTCATTGCCAACTCTCCCTCCACCGTGATGATGAAGTCTAGGTCCCCGAAGCATACATGAGTGCTCGGGACCCAGCTGAGGTTGTGACTAGCCATCCGAGGCCTGGTGTGGATGTTGAAACACACAAAAGGCCCCTACCTGGCAGGCCAACTATCGGTGTTTCAAGTTACCACCGACTAGTAAATTTCTAATATTGCGCGTCTGGCTTGGATGGTGTGCTTAGAGGACATGAAATTTATACTAGTTCGGGTAGAATGTCCATACATCTAGTTTGTCACTGTTGCTCATGTTACTAGCACTGAAAGTTCAGAGTATGGATTACAAATGGTCGAGAGAGGGATAGGTCCCAAGTCTCTTGTGGTGTGTTGCGATGAGTTTCGATCGATTCCAGTCAAGTTTGAATCCTCTTTTATGGGATGCCTTGCTTTCTGTTTTATAGGCCAAGGGAGAGCATGGGTTACAGTGGAGGAAGAGAAGAGAACGAGAGGAAGAAGTCCTTTAGGATCACCGAGACCTTCTTCTCCTTTATGTGGGTCTTGCCAACCCTGTAGACGTCAACAGGGATAGCTTCTCATCGTGGCCCTATCCATCACTGACTCCATGTGCAGGTGTCATCTGCCGGTCATGGTGCTCCACTTCGTCCTGGTGGATATCATGGTGAAATGACGCGCCTGTTAGTGTTCGTACAGGGGTTAGGTAGAATAGCACCGGTACGCCCGACGCTGTTCCTGATGTGAACCCCTAGGTATGGCCTGTTGTGGGTCGCGGGCTACATCGAGGTGTGCCAGTCTCTTCCCTAGCATCAGAGCTTTGACCCAGGCCCATATGCTTGGACCTAGAGTGGTTGGTGGTGGTATGGGTCTCTGTTGGGCGAGACGGAGCCTCCAGCCTCGGGGTCGAGCGAGGTGGAGTTCCTCCCCAGAGGTCGAGCAAGGCGGAGCGCAAACCCAAGGCTTGGGTGAGGCGAAGCCCAAACCCAAGGGTCAGGCAAGGTGGAGCCAGCCCTTAGAGGTCGGGTGAGGCAGAGCCCGCGGCCTTGGTGTCGGGTGAGGTGGTGTCCACCTTCAGGGGTTGGGTGAGGTGGAGCCCGCGGCCTCGGTGTCGGGCGAGGTGGAGCCAACCCTCAGGGTATGGGCAAGGCGAAGCCTATGGCCTTGGTGTCCGGCGAGGTGGAGCCAACCCTCAAGGGTTGGGCGAGGCGGAGCCCATAGCCTCAGTGTCAGGTGAGGTAGAGCCAACCCTTTAGGGTTGGGTGAGGTAGAGCCCGTGGCCTTGGTGTTGGGCGAGACAGAGCCAACCCTCTGGGGTCAGGCGAGGTAGAGCCCGTGGCCTCGGTGTCGGGTGAGGTGGAGCCTACCCCTAGAGGTCAGGCGAGGCAGAGCTCACGGCCTCAGTGTTGGGCAAGACGGAGCTTGTAGCCTCGGTGTCGGGTGAGGCCAAGCCCGCCCCTAGAGGTCAGGCAAGGCAGAGTCCACCCTTAGGGGTCGGGTGAGGCGGAGCCCGTGGTCTCGGTGTCGGGCGAGGTAGAACCAACCCTCAGGGGTCGGGCGAGGCAGAGCCTACGGCCTTGGTGTCGTGCGAGGCGGAGCCAACCCTCAGGGGTTGAGCGAGGCAGAGCCCGCAACCTCGATGTCGGGCGAGGCAAAGCCAACCCTCAGGGGTTGGTGGGAGCTGTAGTCACGCTCTTGGCTGCTCAGACGAATCAATGTTGATGGTTATTAGCTCCTCTTCGAGTACCCTAGTATTGGTCCCTGATAGACGATGAGGAGGCCGCCAAGGTCAGGAAGGAGCAGGATGAGCTAATCTAGAAGGACGCTGAGACCTGCTAGTGGATCCTCGACCTTTTGGCCGAGGTTGAGAAGGAAAGGGAGCTGAAGCTAGGAGCCGAGGAGAAGCTCACGACCCTGGAGAAGAGGGCGAGTCTAGATGCCATGGTGGTCGCCTAGCTGCACAAGGAGCGGGATGAGTTGCTCCAAACCACGGAGAGGCTCCACTCGAAGCATGGCGTGGCTCACGAGGAGTGCAACTAGGCCCTCCAAGAGTGTGACTAGGCCTGCCAAGAGCATGACGATGCACAGCAGAAGGTTGGCTGCCTCCAGGCCGAGCTCGGAAATGCGACGACCCATAAGCTGGAGGCCGAGAGCGTCTCGGCCAGGCTGGCCGTGGACCTCGCCGAGGCGAGGAGGAATCTTTAGGTGGAGAGCGACAAGCTTGGTATCCTAAGCGCCACCCTCGGAGTGGTCTGCGACGACCTTGAAGTGGTGTGGTCGGAGGGGACCAGCTCTCTCGTGGCCCGTACCGTTGAGATCACAGCTCGGGTGTGCCAGCCCAAGAGGAATGCGCTTCACGTTGGGGTTAATCAATCCTTCACGATTGCTCATTCTCATTACAGGGACAGCATCGACCTAGAGATGATGAGCCATGGCTTCGTGCCTGGCTATGAAGCCCACGAGCTGGAGGAGATGGAGACGGCGGTGGCTCCCCTTTCGTAGGACCTAGCAGACAAAATAGAGAGCATAGTTCTCCCTCGAAGGGGTTAGTTAGCTAGATAGGTCAGGCAATCATTCATGTAACAAGCGGACAAGCTCTGACCTCTCTGTACTATCCGAACAAACTTATCATTTTGTTTCGTTTGATCGAATTTGTTTTTCCTCCCTTTTATGTGTGAAAAGGGGTTCATGTGTTCTAACCCGTCCATTTGTTAAGAACGTAGGGCTTGAGGTGTAGGAGGGAAACTTTGATCATAATGGTAAGCAAGAGTGTCATAGTTGCTAGGGCATAGGTTTCTTGTAATCCGACCAGCCATGCTCAATCGTTTGTTTCCGTGAACCTTGCCACTAGGTTTTTGATGTGAGGGAGGGGTTAGGCATGGCGACTATTTCAAGAAGGGTGTATATATGTACCCTTAACACAGGAAGGATGTATATATACCCTTATTAGCCCCCAAGTGAGACCCGACCCCTTGTCGTTGCTGGGGTCGGGCGTCACTGAACATCGAAGAGAGGATAGCAAAACTAATAGGAGAAAAGCGTCTCTTGTTTTCATGCGTACCCCCTCCCTAGGATCTAAGCCATCAATCTACGACCACGTGTTCAGTCTCCTTGTGAGTCCAACCTTCCTCGAGCCCCCGCACGTAGCAGGGGTCCGGTCGAGGGTCGGCTCATCTTTGTGCTCGTCTCCCCGTCCGTGGTTTCAGCAACCGGAGGGGTTGAGCTAACGTCACTTGCCTTGATGGCTCGAGTGACACGCTCAGTGAGCTTGCTAATGGGCATGTTCGAGTGGAATCTATGTCTATTGTTTGTGATGGGGTCGGCAAAGCCCTCATGTGGCATTCCACTCCTCCTTAACCTGCCTCCCGGCAGATGCCCGAGCTATTCTGGAGGGCGACTCTGGTGGCCCGATGGCCTCCCCTCAATGAGGATTATGTGGGCTCGGCTCGAGGTTAGGATCGAACAAGAAGGTTGAGATTACCCTGTCTGCTTCTAAGCAGGTTGGGCGAAGGCTGCTGGGGCTCATCTGTGTTTTCTCCCCTGGCTCTATTTGACGCGAGGCCGCCTCAGGCCCTTCGTGGGCCGGCCTTCGAACCCCGATCAGTTGGTCTCCTGATTTAGGGTTGGGCGGCTCGATTCCCCGAGCCCCATGGGGCTCAGTAGGGGTCAGCCATGTTTCATGCATCACCCTATCCTCGGTTTCCGCAACTAGAGGGGCTAAGCTAATGACACTTGCCTTGATGGCTCGAGTGTCGCGCTCGGTCAGCTCGCCAATGGGCATGTCCGAGTGGAATCCAGGTCCGTCATCCACTAACGGGGTCAGCATAGCCCTCATGTGGCATTCCACTACTCCTTTACCCGCCTCCCGGTAGATGCCCGTGTCACTCCAGAGAGCGACTCAGGTGGCCCGCTGGCTTCTCCTTGATGGAGATTCTATGGGCTTGGCTCGAGGTTAGGATCGAACGAGAAAGGTCTAGATGTCCCTGTCCGCTTCTGAGTGGGGTCAAGCAAGGCCGCTGGGGCTCATCTACATTTTTCTCCCCAGGCTATGTTTGATGCGAGGTGGCCTCGAGCCCTTCATGGGCCAGCCTTCGAACCTCGATCGGTCGCCGCTCATATCGAATGAGACGACTATCGCTTCATGATGCGACGCGAAGCGTTGTGATGCAACAATTGCATATGCAATGCTTGGATGTATGGGATGAATAT
Organism: Miscanthus floridulus; assembly: GCF_019320115.1. Classification (NCBI taxonomy): domain Eukaryota; kingdom Viridiplantae; phylum Streptophyta; class Magnoliopsida; order Poales; family Poaceae; genus Miscanthus; species Miscanthus floridulus. The sequence continues at coordinate 24,813,395 of NC_089582.1, read as the reverse complement.
ATGGATGAATGGATGAATGAATGAATGAATGCATGAATGCATGCATGAGAATGGATGAATGATCATGTAATGGAAAAGAAAAGTGGGGTCGGTAAAGTTACGTCGATGGCTCAAGTGATGGGTTCAGGGAGCTTTTACCGGATATGTCCGTGTGGGGTCTAGGTCCGATGTTTGTGATGGAGCTAGTGTAACCTGCATTAGGCATCCCACTTCTTCATACCCATCTCTCGGCAGCGGCCCAAGGCATTCTACCGACCTGGGTGACCTATCGGCCTCTCCTCAATGGAGATTCTGCCGGTGGGTCCCTCTAAATCCTTCTAGGGAAGGCAGAGGCTAAAGGTCGGAGTGCAGGGACAAAAACTCCGATCATGCTGGTGAGCAGAAATGTCATAGCCATTGGGACGTAGGTTTCTCGTGGTCCAACCAGTTTTACTCAGAGTTTGTTTTCGCACACCTTGCTTCTAGTTTTTTAACGTGAGGAGGGGTCGGGCATAGAGAATGTCTACTGAATAGACACTCTTGCCAGCCCTCGAGCGAGGCCCGACTCCCTGCCATCACTGGGGTTGGAGGCTCGATAGCGAAATTAATAAGTGAAATCGTGCGTAAATTAAGGGTGACCCATCTCTCGGCAGCAACTTTGAGTCGTTCGGTCGACTTGGGCATAGGATTTACCTCGATGGTACGAGTGATGGGTTCAGGGAGCTCTTACTAGATATGATTGAGTGGAATCTGGGTCCATCGTTCATGACGGGGTCGGCATAACCCGCGTAGGGCATCCTACTGCTCCCTACCCATTTCTCAGCAACGACCAAGCTATCCGATCGACTTGTGTTACCCGCTGGGACAAGACTTACCTGTGGAGGTATGGGATGAGAACATCCCGCCCAAAAACTTAGTTAGGCAGATAAGCCAGGTGGTGAACTTGTAATAAATGGACAAGCTCTTATATTTTGTTATAGCAAAACAGCTTTATAGCCCTTCTCCCCTTTTTGTATAAAAAGGTTAGTGCATTCCAACCCTTTCTGTTGTTAAGGTCGTAAAGCTCGGGGGGCGGGTGAGAAAGTTCTGATCACGCTGGTGAGCAAAGGCGTTGTAGCCGCCAAGGCGTAGGTCTCTCGTAGTCCGACCAGTTATACTCAAAGCTTGTTCCTACAACCCTAGCTCTTAGGTCTTAACGTGATAGGGGGTCGGGCACAGAGAATGTTTGCTAGGTGGATAGACTCTTAAAAGCATACCAACTTTTTCCATGGCTAAGGCCAAAAATCCTGAGGTGCGGAAAAAAACTCTGATTACGCTGGTAAGCAAAGACGTCGTAGCCGTCGAGGCATTGGTTTCTCGTAGTCCAACCAGTTTTACTCAGTGTTTGTTTCCGCAAACTTCGCTTTTGGGTCTTAGTCATGAGAAAGGGTCAAACATAGAGACTATCTACCAGATAGGTACGCTCTTATTAGCCCCCAAGTGAGGCCCGACCCCCGCCATTGCTGGGGTCAGGTGTCACTAAAGGTCGGGGAATTAGATAGCGAAACTGATAAGAGAAAGTATGTGTTTATTAAGGGCAAAAGCAACGTAGCCGCTCGATGTTCCAGGCATTAGCGAAGACCTCACCTTCGATGGTCTTGAGCTTGTAGGTGTCTGGCCGGAGCACCTCCGTGATGACGTATGGTCCCTCCCACGGTGGAGAGAGCTTGTGGAGGTCCTTGCCGCTCTAGATGAGGCGGAGGGCCAAGACTCCGACGTTGAAGGCCCGACCCTGCACTCGACGGCTGTGGTACAGGCGCAACGTTTGCTGGCACTTGGCCGAGCAGAGGAGGGCGATGTTGTGTGCTTCATCTAGCTAGGCTCCTTCCTATGCTCCTCCTTATTGGTGCCTCTAGACAAGAACCGCTTCAAGAGGTCGCAGTCCTTGTATAGGTCCTCGACGGGGAAAGAATGGTTCGGGCATGGCCCTTCGAGCAGCTTCTCGAAGTGGATCAGGGTACCTTTGGCGGGCGTCCAACCCACTTTGCGGTCGACGGCGGCCATGAGCGAGCCCTCGCGCCACTGCCTATTCTTCTTCTTGCCGAGACGGTTGGAGGTGCCTTCACCGGTGTCTTTGTCCCGCTTCACCTTGCCCTTGAGCCGGTCGAAGATCGCTCCGACCGCCTCCTCGCCTAAGGCATGGCTGGTCGCAATGTCGAAGAGCTCTTTGATGGTTCGTGGACCCTTATGTCCTAGCTTATGAACTAGGGACTTGCAGGTGGTCCTAGACAAGAAGGCTCCTATGACGTCGACATCGGTGATGTTGGGCAGCTCATTGCACTACCGGGAGAAGCTCCGGATGTACCCCCGAAGGGTTTCCCCGGCCTTCTACTGGTAGTTTTTGAGATCCCATGGGTTCCCAGGATGCTTGTACGTGCCCTAGAAGTTTCCCACGAAGATCTCTTTTAGGTTCGCCCAACTTTGGATTCTGTTGGGCGGAAGGTGTTCCAACCATGTTTGCGCCGAATCAGCTAGGAACAATGTAAGGTTGCAGATAATGAAATCGTTATTATCCGCTCCACTAGCTTGGCAAGCAAGCTGATAATCCTCGAGCCATGGTTCGGGGTTCATTTCCCCATAGTATTTTATGATTTTGGTTGGTGGTCGGTACCATGGCGGGAAGGCAGCGTTAAGGATGTGTCGGCCGAAGGCCTGAGGTCTCGACCGGCTGGGGCTCGGGCTTTGGTACTCGCCGTGGTTGTAGCGCCCGCCACAACAAGGGTGGTAGTCATGGCTAGCTCCCTCCCTCAGATCACCGTGGACACGCCTACGGGCGTCGAGGGTGTCACGCGCGTCACGATTGTGGCCGAAACACTAATGTACCAGGACCGTGGTGCGTAGCCTGCCACCTTGTGGCACCTGGTGGACTGACGTGTCCTTGTCGGGTCACTCCGAGGGCATGCGCTGGCTGGCATCGAGCTCGCATTGCCGAGACAGCGAGCTCTCAGCCTGCTATGCCGCCGCATGCTCAAGTAGCGTGCAAATCTCATGGTGGACCCGATGATCCTCGAGCATCGTGGGCCCTAGAAGCCCATGGAGCAAGGGTGCTGCAGCAGGGATGTTCTAGCTTGCCCAGGTGAAGTGTGGGAAGGCTTCATCATCCTCAATGATCCTTCGGTTCACGCCGTGGGCCATGGCAAGCGCGCGCCCACCGCATCCATGGCGCTCGATCTCTCGATCGAGCTCCGCTCCCTCTTGTTCAAGCTGGAGTCGCGCTTCCTCGAGCTCTTGGTGTCGAGCCTTCAACTGCTCCACCCATAGGCAAGGTCGGGCCCCTACATCCCTCTCGACCTCATCATCGAGGTCGCTCGTTGGGGTAGCCTCTTCCTTGTGGACTCTTTCGACGTGTCCCTCGGGGCACCCGTCATGAAACACTCATGAGAGGGGTGATGGCTCTCCCTGCTGGAGTCAGAGCTGGAAGGTGACCTCGATTCTCCTACAAGGAGATCGTGAAAAGACTCCATGACATATTCAGTCATCCCCACAAACTCATCGTTCATAGGGGGATGAAGGTGTGCATTGCGCCACAGGGTGGCCATCGGTCTCTACGGCGTTGCGGAGATCGAACAAGAACGTCGTCGGGGCACTCTGGATGAGGTATTTTGGAGAGAGCGGCTCCCCTCTAGCAAGTTGTACCATGATGTTAGTGAACGAGAAGGTGAGGTGGCACAAGTCCTCCCGAGACGGCCGAGGTCCTAGGAGGGCGTCGAGCTGGCACTCTAACCTCCCATAGTCGAAGTCGAGGAGCTAGTTGATTCTAGGGGCGTGGGCCTTCGGTGCGTGCAGCTATAGCTCCTCAAGCGCCTCGGCGGTTGCGTTGAGGCCGGTAGAGCGGAGAGCTCGAGCAGTAGCGGGAGCCATCGTCAACCCTCCCTCCATCGTGACAATGAAGTCTAGGTCCCAAAACACACGTGCGCACCCGGGACCCAGCTGAGGTTGTGACTAGCCATCCGAGACCTAGTGTGGATGTTGAGACGCGCAAAAGACCACTACCTGGCGTGCCAACTGTCGGTATTTCGAGTTGCCACCAACAAGTAAATTTCTAATATTGCACGTCTAGCCCAGGTGGTGTGCTAATGAGGACATGAGGTTTATACTGGTTCAGGCAGAATGTCCCTACGTCCATTTCGTCTTTGATGCTCGTGTTACTAGCACTGAAAGTTCGTAGTAGGGGTTACGGGCTTGTCGACAAAAGATGCTCGGCAGTCCACCGAGGGGTATCCCACGATGGTAGATTTATCGTAGAGGTGAGCGAGATCAGGAGCGAGATGGTAATACAAGCACCAAGACACAAGATTTAGACAGGTTCGGCCGTCAGTATGACGTAATACCTACATCCTATGTTCTGATGTATTACATTGAGATGTATCAATCTGTCCACTAGGGGACCCCTGCCTCTCCTTATATACTCTGGAGGGACAGTGTTACAAGGAAAGTATCCTATTTGGTACTATACAATAACTTGCGGTGCACGCCGAGCAGCGCCGTGCACGCCTTGATCTTATGAGCTGGGCCACCTCTGATGGTGTGGCCCATGTCTTATCTTGTGGATACCGGAGGCCATACCCCATAGCTAGTCCCCAAGCCTGATAGTAGGTGGCGTAGTCATGTGGTGCCAGGGTCAGAAAGTAGAAGACCAGCTAAACAGGCAGCCAGTCCCTGGGCGTAGCCTCAAGATGAGAACAAACACATTCACCGCAAGGTGAAGTGTGCCCACTTAGTCCCCGAGCCAGCTGGAAGATGAAGAATGAATCTTATAGCAGGGTCAAAGAAAAAGAAGTCTAAAAGCTTTGCCAACGTCATCCGACATGCACGCATCAAGACCCCAGACGTGCTGCCCAAGATCAGCACCCTGATCCGAAATAGCATGGAGCAGCTTGATAGCACACCGACGAGACATAGCAAGATCCGAGCAGCAAGGGAGTCCCTGACGTAGCTGGTGATTTCCAAGCACCGAAGAGCAAGGAGTCCCCGGCATAGCTGGTGATTTTCGAGCACCGAAGAGCGAGGAGTCCCCGGCATTGCTGACGATGTCCGAACACCAAAGAGCGAGGAGTCTCCGGTGTCGCTGGCAATGTCCAAGCACTGAGGAGCGAGGAGTCCCTAGCATCGCTGGCGATGTCCGAGCACCGAGGAGCGAGGAGTCCCTAGCGTCGCTGGCGATGTTTGAGCACCGAAGAGCGAGGAGTTCTCGGCGTCGCTGGCGATGTCCGAGCACCGAGGAGCAAGGAGTCCCTAGCGTCGCTGGTGATGTCTAAGCACTGAAGAGCGAGGAGTCCCCGGTGTCACTGGCGATGTCCGAGCACCGAAGAGCGAGGAGTCCTCGGCGTCGCTGGCGATGTCCGAGCACCGAGGAGTGTGGAGTCCCCAACGTCGCTGGCGATGTCCGAGCACCGAAGAGCGAGGAGTCCCCGGCGTCGCTGGCGATGTCCGAGCACCGAGGAGCGAGGAGTCCCCGGCGTCGCTGGCGATGTCCGAGTACCGAGGAGTCCTCGGCGTCGCTGGTGATGTCCGAGCACCGAGGAGCGAGGAGTCCCCAGCATCACTAGCGATGTCCGAACACCAAAGAGCGAGCAGTCCCCAGCGTCGCTGGCGATGTCCGAGCACCGAGGAGCGAGAAGTCCCCGACGTCGCTGGCGATGTCTGAGCACCAAGGAGTGAGGAGTCCCCGACGTCGCTGGCGATATCCGAGCACCGAGGAGCGAGGAGTCCCCAGCATCACTAGCGATGACCGAGCATCGAGGAGCGAGGAGTCCCCGGTGTTGCTGGCGATGACCGAGCACTAAGGAGCGAGGAGTCCCCGGCATCGCTGGCGATGACCGAGCATCGAGGAGCGAGGAGTCCCGGGTGTTGCTGGCGATGACCGAGCACTAAGGAGCGAGGAGTCCCCGGTGTCGCTAGCGATGACCAAGCACCGTGGAGTAAGGAGTCCCCGGTGTCGCTGGCGATGTCCGAGCACCGAGGAGCGAGGAGTCCCCAGTGTTGATGGCGATGTCTGAGCATCGAGGAGTCCTCGGCGTCGCTGGCGATGTCCGAGCACCGAGGAGTCCCCAGCGTAGCTGGCGACGTCCGTGCGGTGAAGTGTGCCCACTTAGTCCTCGAGCACGAAGAATCCGAGCGCCGAGGAGTAACCGGCGTAGCTAGCGATGAAGCACGAGCGATGAACAGTCTGGTCAACTGGTCAGCGGCGAAGTGAGCATTGAGTAGAAGTGACCAGCAAACAGTCCGATCAACTGGTCGGCGACGGAGTCCATAAACCAAGCGGTCCGACCAGTTGATCAGTGGAGAAGCCCAAGCACCAGGTGATCCGATCACCTGGACGATGATCCTGCAATACAAATATGTAGAACGGGTAGTACATGACGTAAAAATATATGAACTACGGAGAAAAATCAGCAATGGCGATGAAATAGCATATGTAGCTCGGTGATCCATTGGTGTGAAGATGTAATTATATTTAATATAAACCGCCCGACCAGTTAGTGTGTAGCTGAGTCTCTAGCCCTAGCTAGCTCATAGTCCATAACATCGAGCGTGGAGCCCGTGCATGTGTAGGAGGAACAGGTGTCAGCAAGGAACCGCTGCCGACCACCCATAACGCAGAGGGCAGACGCTCATGCACGTGTAGGGAGGAGCCGAAGACAGGGCCATCTCTAGAGGCGTCCGAGCATCAACAAGAATGTTCGGAGGTTCAGAAAATCATTTGGAGAGCAAACATGGAGAAAACAGTTCGGAGAAACATCATGGTGATATACGGAGATTGGGGAATATTTAGAAGAATATTAAAGCGTGACTTAGCTTTAGACAGAAAGTCTGGTCGGCGACGTATGGTGTTATCTAGTCGGCGTTGACGGCGAGCTCCTGGCGGGCGGTGAGTTGTTGGTGAAGGCCACCTCGGAGGTGGTTTTGAGATCGGATTTGCTATCGCAGGGGCTGTTGTAGCCAGCGATGAATCATTGTCGTGGACCGGCATGGATCTCCATGAGATTAATGACGAGAACGCGCTATTGATTTGAGGTCCATCTGGCTCGCCATGGATCAAGCGCACACCCCTACCTAGCGCGCCAACTGTCGACAAAAGATGCTCGGCAGTCCACCGAGGGGTATCCCACGATGGTAGATTTGTCATAGAGGTGAGCGAGATCAGGAGCGAGATGGTAATAGAAGCACCAAGACACAAGATTTAGACAGGTTCGATCATCAGTATGACATAATACCTACATCTTGTGTTCTGATGTATTGCATTGAGATGTATCGATCTGTCCACTAGGGGACCCCTGCCTCTCCTTATATACTCTGGAGGGGTAGGGTTACAAGGAAAGTATCCTATTTGGTACTATACAATAACTTGCGGTGCACGCTGAGCAGCGCCGTGCACGCCTTGATCTTGTGGGCTGGGCCACCTCTTATGGTGCGGCCCATGTCTTGTCTTGTGGATACTGGGGGACATACCCCCATAGGGCTACATCGAGGCGTGCTAGTCTCTTCCCTGGTGTCAGAGCTTTGACCCAGGCCCATATGCTTGGACCTAGAGTGGTTGGCGGTGGTATGGGTCTCCGTTGGGCGAGACGGAGCCTCTGGCCTCGGGTCCGGGCGAGGCGGAGTTCCTCCCCAGAGGCCAGGCGATGCAGAGCGCAAACCCAAGGCTCGGGCGAGGCGGAGCCCAAACCCAAGGGTCGGGCGAGACGGAGCCAGCCCTTAGAGGTCGGACGAGGCGGAGCCCGCGGCCTTGGTGTCGGGCAAGACGGAGCTCGCCCCTAGAGGTCGGGCGAGGCGGAGTCCGTCCTCAGGGGTTGGGCGAGGCGTAGCGCGGACCCAAGGGTCGGGCGAGGCGGAGCACGGACTCGAGGGCCAGGTGAGGCAGAGCGCGGACCTGAGGGTCGGGCGAGGCAGAGTGCGGACCTGAGGACGGGGCGAGGCAGAGCGCGTGGCCTCGGTGTCGGGCATGGCAGAGCCCTGCCCTCAGAGGTCAGGCGAGGCGGAGCTAGCCCTTGGAGGTCGGGCGAGGTGGAGCCAGCCCTCAGAGGTCGGGCGAGGTGGAGCTTGCGTACCTGGGGTCGGCAAGAGCTGTAGTCGCGCTCTTGATCGCTCGAATAAATCAACGTTGATGGTTATTAGCTACTCCTCTTCGGGTACCCTAGTATTGGTCCCCAACACTATCTCAATGCAGAGGGAGGGGAGGAGCTCGCCAGGGGAGCGGCCTGTCACAGCCTCAGCAGGGCTCGTCGCAGCCTCGACAGGGTTCTCGTAAGGGACCACCGGGGGAGTCACTGGCAGAGGGTGCGGGCTCACCGGGGGAGCTGCTGATCAAGGGAACGGCCTCGCCGTGGGAGGCGCTGGCCAAGGGCGCCACTCACGTGGGGAAGCGGCTGGTTGAGGGAGCAGCCTCACCGAGGGAGGCGTTGGCTGAGAGCGCCGCTCGCTGGAGGAGGAGCTAGTCATGCCCTCGCCGCTCGCCAGAGGAGGAACTCATCGCGGCCACATCAGGGAAACCACGCGCCGTTTTGCTCGTCGGGGTCGCGGCCTGGGAGGAGCGACAACTCCAACCGGAAGCGAGGGAGAAGGAGGAGGCCGGACGCAGGAGAAGGATCGCCACAACGGGATCCAGACGCAGGAGGAGGAGTGGCTCCCACCGGATCTGGGCGGAGGAGGGGGCGCTGCGACAGGAGGTGTTCAGCGGCCCCTTCCTCACCGGATTTGGACGGCGCTTGGTGGAAACGTTGGGGAGTGGAGGGCACGGGGAGGGAAGAGAGTGAGCGCAGGAGTGAGAAAAGCAGCCAACTGCAGGATGGGGTCTAACGGGGCTAGTTTGAGGGCCACCCAAATTTGAGGGCTTGAGTAGAGGCCCTGTTGGAATTGTGTTTTTTTGTGTAAGCCCTCAAATTTTAGTTTAGGGGGTTAGCTAGTTTGAGGGCCCTGCTGGAGATGCTCCGAGGATCCATATGATCCAAATTTATGTCCTTGGACACCTGTTACAACTCATGATGTCCTACAGTGACTAAATTGTACATATATTCGACACTTGCATTTAATATCTTGTCGATCGCCCGCGGAGCAGAACTAACATAGTAGCAGTTACTCCTGCTATGGACTTCGATTATGAAATGGACATGGATCGTAAAACATATATGAAATGTCAATCCATTCAAAAAATTTAAAACATTTTGGCATTTCTATATATATATATATATATATATATATATATATATATATATATATATATATATATATATATATATATATATATATATATATATATATATATATATATCACATATATCTAAGTGTATAGTAAAAACTATAAATTTAGAAAAGCCAAAATGACTTATAACTTGGAATTGAGACAGTATTCACTGCACAAGCGCACGCACACTCTGATTTTATATCTGTGGTCAATAAATCAGGAAGAGTTAAACTTTATTAGAATGGATTTTTTAATGCCGACCGGCAATATAGCAGACTGACAAACTCAGATCACCTGAAACACATTCGCAAAAAAAAAAAAAAAGATCACCCTTGAGTGAGACACACGACTAGGCAGGCCCCTGATACATAAATATAGCTCTAAACTCTCTTGCTAATGCTGCCTAGTCCAAGCACGAACAGCAGCAGTAAACAAATCCAAACCGAAAACAGTGCTCCTCCCACCACACTGGAAACGAAGTCATGCAATGCAAGTGCCTGATTGGTTCATCACCAAAATTTACCAAACTAAGGATTTGACAAGCCATGATTTTAGCTAGTATTTGGTTGTCTACCAAAACTTGTCAACTTTTCACATTTGACTTGCCAAATCTTTAGCAGCTTTTTTTACCCAACTTTGGAACGTCAAAACTTTGGCATGGTAAATTTTGGTCACGAACCAAACAAGCCCCAAGTAACAATGCTGCAACGCTTGCATATGCGTGCACGGTCACAGCAGGTAGGGAGAGGGCGGCTCTAGAACGCGAGTGCGGCCGCGACCACGGCTGCTGCCGCCGTGGCCACCGCGCCGCTGACCAGGTTCCTCACGGCCGCAGACTTCGGCGGCGGTGGGGGCAGGGCGGTTCCTGGGAACGGCCAACCGAACGGAGGTGGGGGCGGGCTTCCCGGCCAACTGAACGGAGGTGGGGGCGGGGCAGCTCCTGGGAACGGGAACGTGATCACCGGCGGTGGGGGTGGGGCGACGTCGTCGTCGTCGACCACGTCGATGGCGAGCTTCATGCCCTTGAGGCAGTGGTTGCGCTTGGTGCAGATGAACCACATCTTGCCGGGCTTTTCGAGCCGCATGACGTCGTGGCCGGAGCACCAGGCCCCGAGCTGGTTGTCGTCGTCGTCATGGTTGCACGTAGCGAAGTCTTCCTCGCCGACCTGGACCACCGTGTGTTTCCCCTTGGGGTACTTGAACACTGCGAAACAATAATGGGGTTAAGTCCAATGATATATATATATATATATATAGTGACGGTGTTATTGTCGATCGTCTCGTGCGTACGCAGGGTGTCGCCGACCACGAACGTCTTGCCGTCTGCCCAGCCGGTCTGGTTGAACTTGGCCCTCCAGCCGCATTCGTCCCCGACCACCCACTGCGTGGCGGAGGCCAGCGACGCGAGGCACACGACGGCGGCGACCGCGGCCAGGAGAAGCACATGCTTGGAGGACGCCATTGGTCGTTGCCGCTTCGCCGTCGTCCCCTGGCGAGCAGCTAACTAACTAAGGCTGCTTCTGTGCCCCTTGCCACGCTATATTACTCTTGCTGCAGCTGCTGATGTAGCTTGGCAAGCAGGAGTGACACTCGGGTCTATTTATACAGCAGAAAGGCACATCAGTGGCACATCACAGTACTAGATCGAGCATGCTGTTGTGATGAGGTAACGCCACTCGTCTGCAGGTGGAGCCGTTCGTCTCGTCTGCTGCTAGCAGCAGCAAAGGGCATCGGTAGCGCCACAGGAATGGACTGTACGTTGTTTCTCTCTATGCAGCTGATAAAAGCGAGGTGAATGTTGCCACGACATTAGGGCCGCATCGCAGGGAGGCATCCATGGCAGGTGGCAGCCACATCGTGTTTCGCCCTGACGATTCGTCGCGCGCCCCCAACCCCAACAGGTTCCGCGGGTTGGTGACGCTTTCCTGGCGATTCATTTGTTTTGCTGATAGCTCCGTTGCTTCTTCTGTCCCGTCCCGTATAATAACCTGGCTACATCTGTCTTAATTAGCTTCTCGGGTTAATAATCATAGTGTACTGCTACTCCATACCTCTCCAAATAAATCAATTCCTGACTAACTTTATATAAAAGAGTAACAACATATATGAAATAAAATGAGCATCTTATGAAAATATATTATATGATAAATCTAATGATACTAATTTTTTGATACCATAAATCTTAATGTTTTTTTTTAAATTCGGTCAAAGTTGAAAAAGGTCGATTTAAGACAACTCTAGGAATCTATTTATTCAGAGATAGAAGTAGTATATTACGACTTCATATAAAACAGTTAACTTGATTGTTGCAATGGACGGCTTCTTGGTGGTTATATATTCTTTATCCACAATTCAAATAAAAAATAACTGACAATTCCTTCTACAATGGTTAACGTTTTGTTGAGAGCTACACTAGCTAGTAATGCATAAGTATTTATGACGGATGCCATGCCGTAAAAACCATGCACTACTAAAAAATGCTAGGGTATTATTAGTCGTCTTGTTTGTTACTAGTAGAACGCCTGTGGTCATCTGTAACACCCTAAAATTTACATGGTTTTTAAATAGGAGAAAATAATTTAATTATGTATTTTATGAGCATTGAAATTTAGAAAATAATAACTTTGTTAAAATTAAAATCAAATATAAGTCTACATACATGTCTATGCATTCATGTTGCTGCATATTATTTTTGAATTGTCTGGTTTGAAATCAAACTTTAAATTGATTTGAATTTGTATTTAAAAGTTGGTTTGGAAAATTAGAAAAGAAAAAGAGAAAGGATTTTTCTCCCTCCCTTGTTTTCGTCCTGTTGGCCCAGCTCCCGTCGGCTAGCTTCGCTTGCGTGGCCCGCCTCAATCCTGCTCTTTCCTGCAGCGGCCCAACAGGCGGCCCAGTCTCCCACCCCCGTCCTTCCTCTCCCGTGCCCTCTCGCCTGTCGCTGACACGCCGGACCCACGAGTTAGGGTTATCCCCTTCCTCCCGCGTGCGTCCGGCATGGACACTGCCGTCACCGTCGAGTCCACCTCCTCTACGCCGTGTCCTGGCGTGACCCCCCACACCGAAGCCACCCATAAAATAGCGCCCCTGTGTTGCGCCGCCCTCACCTGACCCTAAAGCGACAGCCGCCGCCCTTGCATTGCGCCAGCCGCCGTAACCCTAGCACCGCCGTTGTCACCGCCCGCCTCGTCGAGCACCACGTCGCTCCCATTCGCTTCACGCCACGATAAGCTACTTAGTCGAGTTCGCCTTGCTCTCCTCTCTCTTGATGTCTTCGGCTCGTGAATCCGTGTTCCATAGACCATGTTTCATACGCGTCGTCCTTGCCGGCCGTTTCCCCTCCCCTTCGATCTAATCTGCGCCGTCTGATTCCGATCCAACGGTCCAGATCTTAAGATACCCCTTCGCCTGTAGTTTTGCAAAAAGGCCCTTATAATTATTTAGATCTCAACCCGCCGTCCCTGCTTTTATTCTAAAGAGCCCCTTCCTTTTCTTTAAATTGTATCCACAGTCCTTAGGCAGATTTAAAATCAGGTTTTAATTATTTTAAATTCAGAAATTAAGTTTCATCTATTTACAAAACTGCCACTACCTTCTGTAGGCCATAAAATCTTCGTTTTAACTCCGATTTGATCAGTTCAAGTTGCGTTAGGTTTATAATTGAGTAATCTACATGTTCATATTACTGTTAAGTATGTTTTCAACTTTTGAAATTCGAGGTTAGATTTAATCTATTATTTTAATAAAGAAAATCTTGTTTAGTACATAACTTCTTCGTTTTAGCTCCGATTTTCGTGATCTTCGCGTCTGTGTGTTCGTAACAAGACGTAGATTTGTTTTACAAACTTTTTATCTTGATTTTATGTTGTTGGTGTACTATTCTAATCTACAGCTTTTGTTTGCTATGCATGATTGCTTCTGGATGCTTGTATGTTGCTGTGATTATCGAGTATAGAAGGTGAGCAATTCGTGGGTGACCAAGAGTATTACTTTGACGAGCAGGATCAGCAGAAGCACTTTGTTCAAGGCAAGTATAGCATGAGATCATCATTGTTTCCAATCAACTTTAATACATTTAATTCATGTTGCATGTGTCACCTTGATAGGGAATCCCTAGAATTGAACTTATACCTTGTCTCCTATGGGATATGCATTGGGTAGCTTTGCTAGTGCTCAATTAAACCATGATCTTGTAACTTGACTAATGGTATATGCAATAAACATTAAAATATGACTTTTAGCAACTTGGAAACAGGAGGCTCTAGTATTTAGCTACTTTCTAAATGCTTCAGATTCCTCTCCCTAAAGACTTATCTGTAAGTGAACATCCGGGACTTATAGTACAGCTGTGAGGGCTACATGGCTCTAGCTTTAGCTCAGTATAAGGACATTTTCTAGCTTGTTAGTGGTTACCTTTATTGACGTAAGAATGGCTTAACGAATCGGGTATAGGACAGCCTCTAGTCTTATGTGTATAGCCATGAGGGAATTGTGCCATTCGACAGGGGATTCCTATATCTGTTTGCTGAGTGAATCTAATGGCCCTAACTTGTTAGATGATCCTTTGAAAGGCTTCATAGTGACCCCTGCTTGCTCAGTTTGGAAGTGTTTTGAGAGTAATTAATCCGGGCATATGGGTATCACGACTCATAGTGAAAGTGTACAACCTCTGCAAAGGGTAAAACTGGTATATCAGTTGTGCTCATGGTCATGAGCGGCCTTGGATCTTTATGGAATAGATGATCACTAAGAATTATCGGTTTATGCTATTCATTATTCTTGTTTGCATTGATCATGTGTTTTACTTTGGGATTGAAACAATTTGTTGCTACTCTTATGCTAAAATTGTGACAACTAAAAGCTGAATGTTGTTAAACAGTGTCAAGCCTTTTGAGCCTTATGAACCCCATGTTACACTTGTTGAGTACGACATGTACTTACGCTTGTTTATTTTCATTATTTGGATAAAAATCCCGGATGGATAACAGATGGCTTTGGTAATGACGACTTTCCTGAGGATTACTAGATTTGTGGTCAACCAGTTGATGTCCCTATGATATAGAGCTTCCGCGGGAGATTTTTCTTTATACTTCTGCTACATTTATGTGAAGACTATGTCTTATTATTTGTGATGTAATAAACACTTGTGATGATACTATTTATAATTTATCGGCTTATGTGTGTGACTGATCTCTGGGTGCACATAAGATTTTGCATCCCATTTTATCCTTAAAATTAGGTGTGACAGATTGGTATCAGAGCCGTGTTGACTGTAGGACGCAAGCCTAGTTAGCAATGGTCATTTTAGCTTCTTTTGCTTCACTCATTTCATGCTTCCCATCTCACCTTTGTTATTTGTTAAAGTTTTATACTTCTTTTGCCTCACTCTGTTATAAAAATGTTTGCTTCTAATCTGACTAGATCTAATTCTGTAGATGCCTCGTGCCAATAAGACCGCTCGCATCAGCACCGAAGGCTAGTACCCGCCTCATGGCTTGTATGATTCCATGGAGCCACGTGAGGAGGAGGAACCCCATGAGCAAGAAGTTGACTCGCTAGCACCTGCACCTACACCTGAGCCATTCCAGGAAGAGCCCGAAGAAGAAGAATTCGAAGAAGTGGAGGTCGTTGTATTGTCTAATGATGAGGAGGAGGAGGAGGTCGTTCAAGAAGATCAGCCTACCCCTACCATGGGATGGACTACAAAGATCTAGTACAAGCCGAGGTGTGAATCCTCCATTTCGTACCACCGACTTATGGGGATTCTTCAGACCTACTATGCTGATTGGGACGCAGTTGTGGAGTACGTCTGCAATGAGCATACGCACCCTCTGGAGGACACTTATTGGAAGACCAGGGCATGCATCTCCATCCGGGATGGAGAGAAGGAAGCATACCAGCTGGACTCGAACTATGCGCATCACGCTCACTGTGCCACCATGGAAGATAGCATAGAAGATGCAGCCGCTGTAGCCTGCATGGGTCTCCGTGGTTGTCGCTTTGATGATATGAAGGAAGATCGATATCGCTTCCTTCCTTGCCAACACCCTGACTTGGGATGGGCAATAATAGACCCTGAAGGCACAGATCCCACTACCCAAGTGAAGGTGCACTATGCCCACGAATTAGTAGATAAGAATCGACGGCTGGAAGATCAACTGAAGGCACAGGAGGTGACCCTTAAGAGATACCGACAAGTGATAGATGAACAAAGGGTGTGCCTCAATCTGCCAAGGATCTACGATGAGCTTCCCCATAAATTTCGCCCATAGGTGTTGTAGTGCTTTCTATGTAATAAGACGTTAGTAGCACGGGTCAAGTTGAGTCAAGTCGAGTCTAGTAGTGCGGTGTGATCTTTGGTGTGCCTAGTTAGATTGTTATTATGTTTATGTGTGAGTTAGATTTTTGTAATGAGTGCTGGAACTTTGTGGGCGCGTCCGCAAGTTCCATAGTTAAGAATATTAAAGTTTGAGTCAATAAATAAGTAGTTGGGTTTGGTACATCATGCTCTCTTGGATCTGTTTTTTGGAGCAGTCTACCCTTATCTCAATGTCAATCTAAATCTACTAGACCAAAAATTATAAATTTTTTATGCGAACAACTAGACTTAAGTATCTTTCCAATGCCTCTATAATCACCCCTATTCCTGATCTGGTTTGTAAGATATAGCTGTTTTAAGTTGAAGTTTTTGTGCAGTCTAGAATCTGGGATAATTTCGGTTGTATCCTATTTTTGAGTAACCTAACGACAGAATTTGGGCATGTGATCTGAATGAAAGTTGTAGATAATTTCTTAAGCTTTCCAACCATGTAAAGCACTTCTCTTTTGGGATATCTGGAACTCAATATATGACTGTTTTACCAAGCTGCTGATGTTGAAACTCGTTCAGAAAATTTTTAGAATGTATTCTATATCCATATAAGTGTCTATAACATGGAAATCTCTAAATTTTGAATATTTATGTTGGATGTCAGATGTCTAGAAGAGGAAGAGGCCGGGGTCATGGAGGTGTTCCCCCACATCCACCACCACCACCGCCACCAACTATTGAGTAGCTTCTGGTAGTGCAGACACAGCTTATGCAGGCTCTGGTGTAGAATCAGCAGAATCAACCAATTGGTGGAGCACCGCGTGACAAGCATGGTGAATTCTTGAAGGGCCATCCCTGGTGTGTTCTCATGCCACTAATCCACTGGAAGCAGATGATTGGCTTCGTGCAGTGGAAAAGCAACTCAACATAGCGCAGTGCGATGATCAGCAGAAGGTGTTGTACGTGTCAGGACAACTCTACGGAGAAGCTCAAGATTGGTGGGAGGCATTTGAGTATGGACGTCCCACTAATGCTCCTCCTGTCACCTGGTAGGAATTTAGAGAGAATTTTAGATCCTACCACATACCTGAAGGATTGATAGAGCTCAAGCAGGAGGAATTCAGAGCTCTGAAACAGGGATCTATGTCCGTAGCTGAGTATCGTGACAAATTTGCTCAGTTGTCACGTTACGCTCCGAATGAGGTGGCTGATGATGCTGATAAGCAACGCCATTTTCTCAAGGGTCTGTATGATGGTCTGCAACTCCAGCTTATATCCAATACATTCCCCAATTTCTAGACGCTGGTGAATCATGCTATTGTTATTGACAATAAGCGCAAAGAGATGGAGGCTAAGAAGAGGAGGCTTCAGGGATAGGCCTCTGGAAGCAATACTCGTCCATGCACCAATCCTCAGCAGGGCTTTCAGCAAAGGTACCAGGGACCACCTAATCAATGGAATCGCAACCAGAACCAGCAACGTCCACCATACCAGCAGCAGAATGTCAATCAACATCCCCAGTAGCAGAGTGGCCAGCAGGCACCACAATAGGGAACACCCAACAACACTCCCATAAAGACCAGCGCACCTAGTACCCCCAACATATGCTATCATTGTGGAGAAGTTGGGCATTATGCTAACCATTGCCCTAGGAAGCAGAATCAGCTAATACCCCAGGGTCAGCATAGTAATCAGAAGGGAATGCCTCAAAAGCCAGCACCCAACATGGGAAAGGTGAACCATGTGTCTACAGAGACTATGCATGCGGAACCAGAAGTCATGCTTGGTACGTTTGATGTCAATTCCACTCCAATCACTGTTCTTTTTTATTCTGGAGCTTCACATTCATTCATATCACAAGCATTTGTTAGAAACCATATCATACCCTTATGTGCCATGAAAGATCCTATATTAGCAAACTCACCAGGAGGTAGTATGCAAGCTTCTTATTGTTGTCTTCCGACTAGTCTATCCTTAAGGAAGGTAGAGTTCAAAGTGAGTCCCATTGTGTTGAGAACATCTGATATTGATGTGATTCTAGATATGGATTGGATGATGCAACAACAAGCAGTGATTCAGTATAAGGAGAAGGTAGTTGTTGTGACCACACTGAATGGGGATAGGATCAGTGTTGATGTTGTGGTGCAGAAGCAGCCGATAGCCATAGTGAACCAGCTTGATGATCGTGTCAACAAAGAGGACCTAGTAGTGGATGAGTTTTCATATGTGTTTCCCGATGACTTGCTAGGTATGCCACCTGACGGTGACATTGAGTTTATTATTGAATTATTACCTAGAACTACACCTATAGCTAAGAGTCCATATAGAATGGGGGTTAATGAACTAGAGGAACTTAAGAAACAAATAAAGGAGTTACAGGAGAATGGTTTCATTCGTCCTAGTTCGTCACCTTGGGGAGAACCGATTATATTTGTCAACAAGAAGGATGGTACCTAGAGGATGTGTGTTGATTATCACTCACTAAATGAGGTTACTATCAAGAACAAGTACCTGCTACCTAGAATTGATGACTTGTTTGATCAGTTGAGAGGTGCTTGTGTTTTCTCTAAGATTGATATTCGTTCTGGTTATCATCAGTTGAAGATTCGTGCAACTAACATACCCAAGACAGCTTTTACTATGAGGTATGGTTTGTATGAGTACACCATTATGTCCTTCGGTTTGACCAATGCACCTACATACTTTATGTACTTGATGAATAAGGTGTTCATGGAGTTTTTGGATAAGTTTATGGTGGTATTTATCAATGATATAATGGTATTCTCCAAAATAGAAGAAGAACACGTTGAACATCTAAGGTTGGTCTTACAGAAGCTCAGGAAACACAAGTTGTATGCTAAGCGAAGCAAATGTGAGTTTTGGTTGAAGGAAGTTTCTTTCCTAGGCCATGTTGTCTCTAATGGTGGAATAACAGTAGATCCAAGCAAGGTGAGAGATGTGTTGAATTTGAAACCACCAACCGATGTGGGAGAGATTCGAAGTTTCTTGGGATTGGCTGGATACTACAGAAGGTTCATAGAAGGTTTCTCTAAACTTGCCAAGCCTATTACAGCTCTGTTGGAGAAAAATGCTAAGTTTGTATGGTCCGAGAAGTGCCAGGCTAACTTTGAAGAATTGAAGAAGAGGTTGACTACCGCCCCAGTGTTGGTTTTGCCAGATTTAAGCAAGAACTTTTCTATCTATTGTGATATGTCTCGTCAAGGTCTCGGATGTGTTCTTATGTAAGAAGGAAGAGTAGTGGCATATGTATCCCGACAACTGAGAAAGCATGAGCTAAACTATCCTACTCATTATTTGGAGTTAGCAGCAATGGTTTATGCTCTGAAAATATGGAGGCACTATCTTATTGGGCATAAGAGTGGTATCTACACTAATCACAAGAGTCTGAAGTACATTTTCACTCAGACAGATCTAAATGTGAGACAGCGTTGATGGTTAGAGTTGATTAAAGATTATGATCTAGAGGTACACTATCAACCTGGAAAGGCGAATGTTGTTGCCGATGCTCTTACTAGGAAGAGTTACGCCAAGGAGGTGCAAGTGGCAGCTATGTCAAGTGAGTTGTGTGTAGAATTTGAGCAACTGAACTTGGGCTTTGTCACTAATGCAGTGGAGTTGGTGATAGAACCCACACTAGAGCAAGAAATATGTAAGGGCCAGTTACTAGATGCGAAGTTGAAAGAGATAGCGGAGAACATAGTGATTGGCAAGGCACCAGGTTTTCATATGGATGATAATGGAACTCTGTGGTTTAGAAAAGACTATGTGTGCCTAAGAATAAGGCTATACGGGATGCAATTCTACGTGAGGCACATGAGTCTGCTTACTCTATACATCCCGGGAGTACCAAGACGTACTTGGATCTAAAAGGGAAGTATTGGTGGTATGGACTGAAGAGAGATGTTGCTGAGTATGTTGCTATATGTGATACATGTCAGAGAGTCAAAGCGGAACATCAAAGGCCTACAAGATTGCTACAACCAATAAAGATACCTAAGTGGAAGTGGGAAGAAGTTGGTATGGATTTTATTGTGGGGTTACCATGCACTCAGAGAGGTTATGATTCAATTTGGATGATAGTGGATCGGTTAACTAAAGTTGCTCACTTTATACCAGTCAAGACTCATTATAAAGGACCGAAGTTGGCCCAATTATATATGGAGAGGATAGTGTGTCTACATGGAGTTCCCAAGAAAATTGTGTCCGATCGAGGTACTCAATTTATGTATCATTTTTTGCAACAAGTACATAGTTCGTTGGGAACAAAGTTGAATTTTAGTATAGCTTATCATCCTCAGACCGATGGGCAAACTGAGAGAACTAATTAGATTTTAGAGGACATGTTGAGAGCTTGTGCGTTGCAGTATGGTACAAGTTGGGACAAGAGTTTGCCTTATGCAGAGTTCTCGTATAACAATAGTTATCAGAAGAGTCTCCATATGGCACCTTTCAAAGCTTTGTATGGATGAAAGTGTAGAACCCTGTTGTTTTGGAATCAAACGGGAGAAACTCAAGTGTTCGGACCAGAAGTTTTAAGAGACACAGAAGTGCAAGTAAGGATGACTAGAGATAACTTGAGAGTGGCACAGTCTCAACAGAAGAGTTATTCTAACACTCGGAGAAGAGAATTGGTTTTTAAAATAGGGGATTATGTTTACCTAAAAGTATCACCTATGAGAAGTGTGAGATTGTTTAACATGAAAGGAAAGTTAGCACCGAGGTATATTGGACCTTTCAAGATTTTAGAGAGGTGTGGTGAAGTAGCTTATCAGTTGGAATTGCCCTGAGAGTTTGTCAAGTGTACATGATGTGTTCCATGTGTCTTAATTAAAGAAGTGTTTGCGTGTACCTGAGGAGTAGATACTGTTAGTCAAGCTTATAGTTAAGGGAGATCTTACATATGAGGAGTTCCTGATAAAGATTTTGGAGACGGCAGAAAGGGTTATAAGGAGCCGAGTTATAAAGATGTGTAAGGTTCAGTGGAATCAGTATACAGAAGATGAGGCTACATGGGAAAGAGAAGAGGATCTAAGGAAAACATACCCGTAGCTTTTTGAGTAAGCATCGTCTGAATCTCAGGGATGAGATTCATTTTAAGGGGTCTACAATTGTAACACCCTAAAATTTGCATGGTTTTAAAATAGGAGAAAATGATTTAATTATGCATTTTGTGAGCATTGAAATTTAGAAAAATAATAACTTTGTTAAAATTAAAATCAAATATAGGTCTACATACAAGTCTATGCATTCATGCTACTGCATATTATTTTTGAATTGTGTGGTTTGAAATCAAACGTCAAATTGATTTGAATTTGTATTTCAAAGTTGGTTTGGAAAATTAGAAAAGAAAAAGAGAAAGGATTTTTCTCCCTCACTTGTTTTCAGCCTGTTGGCCCAGCTCTTGCCGGCCAGCTTCGCTTGTGTGGCCCGCCTCACTCTTGCTCTCTCCTGCAGCGGCCCAACTGGCAACCCAGTCTCCCGCCCGCGCCGTTCCTCTCCCGCTCCCTCTCGCCTGTCTCTGACACGTCGGGCCCGCAAGTCAAGGTTATCCCCTTCCTCCCATGTGTGTCCGGCACGGACACTGCCATCGTCGCCGAGTCTATCTCCTCTACGCCACGTCCTACCGTGACCCTCATGCCAAACCCGCCCATAAATAGCGCCCCTGCGTTGCGCCGCCCTCACCTGACCCTAAAGCGCTAGCCGCCGCCCTCGCATTGCACCAGCCGCCGCAACCCTAGCACCACCGCCATCACTGCCCACCTCGCCAAATACCACGCTGCTCCCGTTCTCTTCATGCCATGGTTAGCTACTTAGTCGAGTTCGCCTTGCTCTCCTCTATCTCCCGATGTCTTTGGCTTGTGAATATGTGTTCCATAGACCATGTTTCATACGCGTCGCCCGCCTTTGGCCATGGCGCCGTCGTCAGGGTTCGCCACCGTCCTCGGCGGCCGTTTCCCCTCCCCTCTGATCTGATCTACGTCGTCCAATTCCAATCCAACGGTCCAGATCTTAAGATACCCCATCGCCTGTCGTTTTGCAAAAAGGCTCTTATAATTATTTGGATCTCAACCCGTCGTTCCTGCTTTTATTCTAAAGAGCCCCTTCCTTTTCTTTAAATTGTATCCGCAGTCCTTAGGCAAATTTAAAATCAGGTTTTAATTATTTTCAATTCGGAAATTAAGTTTCATCTATTTACAAAACTGCCACTACCTTATGTAGGCCACAAAATCTTTGTTTTAACTCCGATTTAATTAGTTCAAGTTGTGTTAGGTTCGTAATTGAGTAATCTACATGTTCATATTACTGTTAAGTATGTTTTCAACTTTTGAAATTCGAGGTTAGATTTAATCTATTATTTTAATAAAGGAAATCTTGTTTAGTGCATAACTTCTTCATTTTAGCTCCGATTTTCGTGATCTTCGCGTCTGTGTGTTCATAGCAAGACGTAAATTTGTTTTACAAACTTTTCATATTGATTTTATGTTGTTGGTGTACTGTTCTATTCTATAGCTTTTGTTTGCTATGCATGATTGCTTCTGCATGCTTGTATGTTGCTATGATTATCGAGTATAGAAGGTGAGCAATTCGTGGGTGACCAAGAGTATTACATTGATGAGCAGGATCAGTAGGAGCACTTTGTTCAAGGCAAGTATAGCATGAGATCATCCTTGTTTCCTATCAACTTTAATACATTTAATTCATGTTGCATGTGTCACCTTGATAGAGAATCCCTAGAATTGAACTTATACCTTGTCTCCTATGGGATATGTATTGGGTAGCTTTGCTAGTGCTCAATTAAACCATGATCTTGTAACTTGACTAATGGTATATGCAATAACCATTAAAATATGACTTTTAGCAACTTGGAAATAGGGGGCTAGAGTATTTAGCTACTTTCTAAATGCTTCAGATTCCTCTCCCTAAGGACTTATCTGTAAGCGAACATTCAGGACTTATAGTATAGCTGTGAGGTCTATATGGCTCTGGCTTTTGCTTAGTATGAGGACCTTTTCTAGCTTGTTAGTGGTTACCTTTATTGGTGTAAGAGTGGCTTGACGAATCGGGTATAGAACATCCTCTACTCTTATGTGTATAGCCATGAGGGAATTGTGCCATTCGACGGGACAGCGCTCGCCAAGGGCCGCTCCGTGATAGCGAGGTCACACTATGCATCAAGGAGGTGACAGAGGAGTCTGATGCCGTGTTGCCAATTTTGGGACATCCCACGAAGTGGGTAGAGCCAGTCTTTATCGAGCTACCGACGGACTTGGGCTTTTAGGCCTCCATCGCGCCGCTACCGGAGCACGTGGCCGTGAGGGCGGCAAACCATGCCGTAGATGAGTGGAGGAAGAAGGATAAGGATGACAAGGAGGTGAGGCAGTGAGCGAAGCAGTGGGCAAGGCTAAACCGAGGAAAGCGGTGGTAGGGTTCGGCGGAGGAAGAGGAAGAAGAAGAAGAAGAAGAAGAAGAAGAAGAAGGCGATGGTTCCGGGTCGCCCGTTCAATGGCACGAGCTGGGCGACGGGGATGGCTTCTAGTTGCCCATCTAATGGGATGAGCTTGGGCAGCAGGGACGATGATCCATCTTTGCTATAGGCGGGGCCTTTCCCGTGGCATGCCCTGAGGTAGGAAGGGGAGGACGCGCCCTCGGAGCCGACGGAGTCAAGCCACCCTGCCCTGTTTGGCCCTCTTGTGGCACCCCCAAAGTAGGGGGAACTGATCACCCCACTCCATCCAGACCCTCCGAGCAGAGGGAGGGCTTGAAGCGGCAACATGCCGATGAGGAGCAGCTAGGGTCAGGCGGGCCAGCCCCAAAATGTCATCGTCTGATGGTGTCGGGGTCAGCAGAAGTTTTTTCATCCTTTTGTTCTAACGAATTTTTGCCACAAACTAACCATCATGTCCTTTGCAGCGTCAAAGGATGTGGGACTCTCCTAAGGCATGCGCCGACGAAGAGCCTCCTCTGGCAGACGTGCTAGGAGCCAGCTGGCGCCACGCCGAAGCTGAGCAGGAGTGGCGTTGGGGTGGCCATGGCGTCAATCAGGGGGCACAGCCGATGGCTGCGTCCACAAGAGAGCAGATGGAGGAGGGTGTGTCCAGGGCACAAATGGTAGGCGTGGCACAGACAGGTGTGGCCACGATGTCATAGGCGAAAGCGGCGTAGCCGAAGCCATCATCCGTGCGGGTGGCCGCACCTATGGCAGGGCAGACAAAAGAGGGTGCACCCGAGGCATCCTTAGTAGATGTGGTGATGGGGTAGGCCTCTGCATCCATGTCACCTACCCCCTCTACTACCAGAGGGTTCGCTCTAGAGGAGCTGTGTTGGTGTTTTGTACAAGCACCGGCAAGTAAATTTATAGTGATGCGCGTTAGGCCCCGATGGTGCGCTAAAGGACACAAGATTTATACTGGTTCAGGCCGAATGTCCCTACGTCCAATCTGTTGCTTCTCATGTTATTAGCACCAAAAAAAGTTCATAGTAGGGGGTACAAATGATCGAGAGAGGGACTGGTCCCAAGTCTCTGATGGAAGGGTCGAAAGGATGCCAAGAGCTCGGTATCCGCTTGACTGTGTGTGATGTGTGTTGTTCCTCCAGCCTCCTCTACCATGGGGGAAGCACATCCCCTTTTATAGATGAAGGGGCGGCTTTACAAGAGAGAGGGCTTGGATGCGTACGCTACCTAGCCTTGTTGTTCACGTCTACCAAGCCGTGTTGTCCATTCTGGTCGATGCGAAAGGATTATAAGCACCTACAATATTGTTGATGCCACTGTAGAATGTCAGGATGGCTACTGAGTACTGCCCTGTGCAGGGTATGGACTTTGGTACAGTGGTTTTGACTTATGAGCCATGCCTTGCCTTTCTCCGCATGTCTTCTGGTTCCCTCCGAACAGGGAGCCTCCGGTCGGATGGCGCCAGTCGGCCCTCAGTGCGCCGGTCGGAGAAGAGCGGTGAGCAGGCTTCCCGCGAGCCCCGATCGCGGGGTCAGAGTCACGGGGTCAGAGCAGGAAGCAGTGCTGTGGGCAAAGCCTTTTGATCGGAGGGGGTGTCCGGAGGCTGAAGCGAATACTCCGATCTAGTGGACCCGAGGGGCCATGAAGCGGGTGCCGCTCCCTTGGGACCATATCGTGGTGATAGCATATCCGTCATTTGTGGAGGACGCGAGTCTTTTTCTGGACCATAGTGGTTGTCGTATGTCTACGTCAGGTTCAGTGCCCGAGGGCTGAAGGCGGCGCCCACAACTCTGTAGGGCGAAGAGCATGCGCCCACAACACTATTTAGGCTCTGCTATGCCTAGATGGGTCTAAAGCATCCATCCCATTGTTCCCTAGCAGTACTTTTCCTATTGGGGCGCAGGGTATGGACTCTGGTATAGTGGTTTTGACTTATGAGCCATGCCTTGCCTTTCTCCGCATGTCTTCTGGTTTCCTCTGAATGGGGAGCCCCTGGTCGGATGGCTCTAGTCGGCCCTCAGTGCGCCGGTCGGAGAAGAGCGGTGAGCAGGCTTCCCGCGAGCCCTGGTCACGAGGTTGGAATCGCGGGGTTAGAGCAAGAAGTAGTGTTGTGGGCGTCCCTCGGGCGAGACCGAGCCCGTCCCTCAGGGGTCGGGCGAGGCAGAGTCAATCCCTAAGCTCTCAGGTGAGGCAGAGCTGGCCCTTATCCCTCGAGCGAGGTGGAGCTAGCCCAAAGGCGTCGGGCGAGGTGGAACCAAACTCCCATCATTCGGGCAAGGAATGTAGTGGTGCCCTTGTCCGTCCAGAAGTTTTTAACATTCAATGGTTATTAGTTTCATCTCCTTGGGTACCCCAGTATTAGATCCCTGACAGTAGCTCCCGAGCCCTTGGGTGATTCGGGTAGAGTCATCCGGGGGATGTATTCGATTTCGTCGGAGTCAATTTGCCAGAGGGTGCGCGCGAGCGCACCCGATAGGTGTAGCCCCCGAGCCCCTAGGTGATTCGAGTAGAGTCGCCCCGGGGGGTAGTATCGGACCCTTCGCGGGTAAGGCCGTAAGACTTGGTTTTTTGTCAACTGGATTTTTTTAAGGAAAACGTGGTATTCTGTTCGTGGGAATTTTATTTAGGGCCGGCGAGCTCCTAGTGAAGCTACAGACGGAGCGGGACCTCAAGCTGAAGGCTGAGGTGAGGTCCACGACGTTGCAAGAGAAGGCGAACCAGGATGCCGTGGTGGTCGATCGGGCCATCCGAGAGCGCGACAAAGCGCGTCGGGAGGCCAAGGCACGCCGGGCGGATCTTGGAGTCGAGGTGGCCCGACGGCTGGATGTCGAGGAAGTTTATGCTGGTCTGTGCGCCGATCTCGCCGAGGCGCGGGGGCTTCTTCAAGTCGAAGGTGATGAGTATGATCGCCTGTCTTCCACTGTCCTGGCGGTCTGTGTCAACCTGCGAGTGACGTAAGAGGAGGGGGCTGGTTCCCTTGCAGTCCGTGCTGCTGGTATCACGGTGCACGTGGGCCAGCTTGAGGAGAGCGCCTTTTGCCTCGGGATCACCCAGGCCTTCACTGTCGCCCATTCCATTATGCTTAGGAGATCAACTGTAACACCTCGAGTGTTTAAGTACTAAAACCTGACATATCATCATATGCATTGCAAAGCATTTGGCATTTGGTGAAAACTTTGAGATGCACACACTAAAACAAGTTTATATTTGTGTGGTAAGTATTGTTTGGTATTGTTTGAATCAAGTTTGAAACCTTTGTATTGATTTGAAATTATGAAAACCCTGATTTTCAATATTTAAATCCTACCCTGAAAACTCATTTCAAAATCTAAGCATATTTTGGGGTTGAGCCTTAAAGCAAAAGTGTGGAGCTTGACAAGTTATACAAAGTTTATTTTTGGAGTTTTCCAAGTTGTTTAGAAAAATTTGGAGTAATTCAAAAAGGCGTAATTCGTTAAATTTCCCCTATTCGAATTCAAAAGTTCATTTCAAAATCTAGACCGAATTTGGGGGTGGTTATAAAATCAAAGTTGTAGAACTTTTGATTTTGAACAACTTTTATTTTTGGAGATTTTTGAGTTGTTCTGAAAATTTGAGAGTAATTTGTGAATTTTGATGAATGGCAATCTTGTAAATACTGTGAACAGTGTTCACCGCCGTAGCTACACCGCCGGCGACCTTCGGTTCGCTTCTAGATGCGTGCATGGACGTCCTCGGCTTTGCGCTAGGGTGGGAAAGGCTCCTGCATGGCTTCCTTGCGCTTCTGGCCGCTCCTTAAGGCCTAAGCCGTCGCCGTTCTTCGCCGTTTCCCTTCCTCTGTTTTCCCGGCGCCATTGCCGCAGCTCCGTTGAGCCCTCGTCATCGAACCAGCGCCTGTGTCATCACAACAAAGTGCTCAACAGCTTCGCCCCTTCCCTGCGCACCCATCCAACCGGTCGTAGTCGTCTGACTTCGCCAAATTTCGCCGCGCGTCATGTTTCTTCCCCACGGCCGGCAACATCTCCGTCGAGCGTGCCTCTCCGTGGCCAGCGTGTTACGGTGATCCTCTACCCCTACTGAGTCTTGCTTCAGCTTCACCACGATGCTGTGGTACTCCATGACTCATTGATTTCTCATTTTGACCATCACAGCCACCAGAGCATCGCCATCGACGATGATCTGCTCCGCCGTGCTTGCTCGGAACGTCGACTAGCCTCTTCGTTGCTCCTCCGACTCTGCTCGTTGCTCACTCGTGTTCGAGGTGAGGTGCTGAACCCTTCTATGCTAAGCGTTTAACCTCTACCGTGCTTGCATCGTCGGCGTAGCGCTGCCGTGCCGTTGTGCCCGCCATGGCCGGCGTAATGCTCGGTCCAGTCCATAGCTAGTCCCACTTGTGCCCTAGATCGATGCGCCTAGTCGAGGGGAGTGTTTTGGTGCTTTGGCCATCACCGTTGGTCTCGCCGTCGTCAAGATATCGCTGGTCAGCGTCGTCGTTGCCGTGGTCAGCGCGCGAGGTTAGGGATGACAGGTGGGGTCGGGTTGTCAGTGACTCAACGTTCAAATGGAATTTTTCTATTTTCATATTTGAATGAATAGTGATGTAATTTGTTATTTTTGTGTAGATTTATTTAGAGCTCCAAAAATTATGAAAATTTTTGTGTGACTCCTCTGTAATGTATAGTATTTAAGAAAAATATGAAATATTGTTTTTCAGCACTTTTTGAATGTGATAAAAATTGCTCAATTTATTAATAAATGGATTTCCATGATTTTTCTAGGCTTATTTAATTGTCCAAAAATTATGAAATTTGTTTTGCCACTTACTTATCATGTAATGAACATTTACTAAAATTTTGAGCTCAATTAGAATAAGTTGATTTATTTCATAACTTTGAATTAAATAATTAATTCATAAAAGCAAATAGTAACCTTTACTGATTTAGGTTTTGTTTGAAATTTTGGATTGAGTGATGACCTTGGGTCATTAGTTGATAATGATCCTTGGCAATTGATGTATGTGTTACGAAAAAGATTTAGTTTGTTTGACTTGCAACTGTACCGCGAAGGAAAGTTGTATTCAAATCGTTAATTTTGCATCCATCATCGAGCATCATGTTTCGTATTCCGCATCATGTTAAACATGGCATTGTTATTATGTGTAGTGAACGAAGGTGACCACGTGGTAGCTAATCAGATTGTTGAGGAGGTTAATCTGTCTGTTGAGGTCGGATCGAATACTTGTGAAATGTCGCAGGAACTAGACTTTTCCGTCAACGAAGGCAAGCCCCGGATGCATATAACCCTACCTTGTGTTTTACAAATTAATTTTGCTTTTGCTTTCTGTTACTGCATTAAGTGATTAGTAGTTAAGTAAGAGCTTAATTGGTGCATTACCACCCTTGTTATTCCATATTTACCATATTACCAGTTTTAAACTCGTATATGCCTAGTTTTGCTTAGCTATGCGTAGAACGATGAAAGTCGGGTGATTACCTGCCACCTGCAAGTTTTTAATGGAACCTTGGTTACTTATGTTATCATGTGATATGGGGATGTGGAGTAATAAATCTAGACTTGGCAGACTCGGTGTGTGTGAGCCATAAGACATGGAGGTCTTGTGAGCGGGTTCTTTTCGCATGTGTCAATTAAGGTCCGTACTGTTGTTGAATTGCATGAGGTGAGACTTTGTAGTACTAACCACATACTCCGGTAAGCCTTTACTCAGCTATTCTATTATGAGAATGGCTACTCGCGCACCGGGAGTGGAGAGATGGTGGGAATAGCGTGTACCCACGTGGCCATGGGCTAGAATGGTGGAGTACTGTATTCTCGGGTGGCGCGGACCTGTTCTTGTTTAGAGGATCTGAGGGTAGGTTGGTATATGTAGGTCGGGGACCTACATATGTCATGTGGTCTGGAATCCCCAGCTGGGTTTTTAATCGGTTTGAATCGTCGTTGCTCCTCGGTTATGGAGACTCAACTCACTGTTCATCATCGTAGTATTAATAACTGGAACTCGAATAAGGCTTGTGAAGGTGTTGGATATGAAGTTTCATGATCTCAACATGGATCGTGTCAGCTTTGTATATAATTTTTATGAAGTTTTCTATATAAAGAATTTTGTTAAAAGAGCTTTTACGCAAAAGAACTTTGATTATTGTTAAAGCTATACCTTGAATCCCTGAGCCTGCATTCCTAAGTTTATCAGTTAATATTTCGGTTAAGTCTTGTTGAGTACTTTTGTACTCAGGGTTCGTTGACCCTTGTTGCAGGTGAGCCTCATGAGCAGATCTGTTTTGGATCGTGCTGCATGACTATTGTTCGTTCTGACGATGAGAAGTAAATGCGTGATCCTTGGGCAGGATGTTTATTTTGTGTGTTATGTTTATGTTAATTATGCCACTCCACTACTATTATGGTTTGTAATATTTATCGAACTTAGTTTGTAAGGTTTGAAACAACTAGTTTGTAAACTAAGTTATCATAAGACTTCCGCTATTTTACTCTGATGTATATATTTGAATAAATGTTGTAATACTGCAATGACTCTGTAATGTGATCCTGCTCGGAAATCGTGGATGATTCGAGGTTCCCCGAGGACACCTGACAGACTTCTTAAGTTACCAGGAACATATGCATAGTCGTCAAAGGTCGTTGGACAGTGACAAGTGCATGTGGGTCCTATAATTTCGGAGGTTCTGCCACAGAATGGTATCAGAGCGATCGTTACAAGGTTTTTGTTGTATTGTTTTACAAAAACTTCAAAATGATTTGGGATGACTAAATTTAACTTGCTAATTTGGTCCAAATTGCTTCTGACTTATCTTATTTCTTTCTCACCATTCCTTATTTGATTAAAAAGGTCTTGTGTGGTGGAGTAGTAATCTTACTATGCCCTATCTAAAAACAAATGTTGTTTATGTGTATTATAAGCTTTGATGTTTTTGTTCGTAAGAACGATTCATGCATCATGATTAATTCACTCGTTACTTCCTTCACCTCTTAGTCTGGAGTTGAGTAGTGAGTCTAGTTTGAGGAATGTAATCCATCTTAGCTACTTTTTATACTTTGATCAAATGGTCTTACTTGGATTAAATTGGCTTCCTACAGTATGGCTCGTGCCAAGATGACGCCCCGTAAGTCCACTGGACCCAAAGGAGTTCCTCATCACCAACTTGCCCCTAGAAATGACGGTGCTAGCAGTAGCAGTTCTAGGCCTGATCCCCAGGTAGATATAAAGAGGATTTCTACAGAATTAGCACAAGCTACTAGAGATAGGGCTTTGGATGCTATACAGGTAGGAGAATTACAGGATCAATTGAGGCGTATCACCACCACGCATAGGAACTGCAAACGTATGTTGGTTCGTACGGTGGAAGTAAGGAATGAAGCTTGGCAGAGAGAAAATGTAGCTAGAGCTAGAACTCATGAGCTAGAATTCTATGTAGAAGATTTAGAAGAACATAATACTTATCTGCATGAGGAAGTTCATAGGCTTAGCAATCTACTAGATCTAAATCATGAGCCTCAAGCTGATGCCATGGATCCTGGTGTCATCCTTGCCGATGATGATGAATCAGAAGAAGAAGAAGATCCTGAAGAATTAGTAATGATCGATGAAAGTGATAACGAAGGCGGTAATAATTCCGGAATGGATACCGAGCCTGAAGTTTGAAGTAATTGAGGAAAGGAGTAGAGTTGTATAATAGTAGCTCTAGTTAAGTTATGTAGTTTTGTTTTCATACTCGCGGGTTTGTATTTATATTAGTAAACTCTATGTAATGTGTCTAGAGTAAGCTTTGGTGCAATTCAATAAAGACTTGTGAATAAAGTTTGGTTTATTATGAGCAGATACGTCGTACACGAGGTTCGTTTATTTCGGGAACTTCACAAGATGAGGATGATATTCCAGATCCGCCACCAGTTCCAACAAATTTAGCTGATCCTATAACCGCACTTGTCAATGTGACGGCTGAAAATTCTTGTTTGCTTCATGAGATCACTCTAAGTAATCAGAATCAGATGCAAGGAAACCGTGGTCGTCACCATAACAGACAGGAGGCTACATATGTTGATTTTATAGACACAAGACCACCGGTGTTCACCAAGGCAGATGAACCATTGGAGGCTGATGACTGGCTTCGAACCATGGAGCAGAAATTTGACCTTATTCCATGCATGGAGTATCAGAAACCTACGTTTGCCACCCAGCAACTTAGAGGAGCAGCAAGTGCTTGGTGGGCAAACTTAGTGGCTATGCAACCAGCTGGCATTCCAATAACATGGGCTAAGTTCCGTACTGCCTTCAAAGCCCATTATATCCCTGAAGGAGTGATGGCTATGAAGCTAGATGAATTCCTTGCTTTGAAGCAAGGAGATCAAACTGTGATGCAATATGTGGGAAGATTTAATCACCTGTCACAATATGCATCAGAACATGTCAATACTGATGCAAAGAAGAAGAGGTGGTTTATGAGAGGTTTGAATACCAAGCTGCAAACAATGATGACAACTTGCACCAATGTCACTTATCATGAGGCCGTAAATATTGCAATTGCTTCAGAGTCAAAGTATCGGCAGCATAAGGAGCTCAAAAAGAAAAAGAGTATGTCGTCTAGATCTTTTGGGGGGAATCAGAAGAGGCAGAGGGTGATTTATCATCCAGTACATCATAATCGTCCTCCTTACCATCCGCCATAGTCTCAAGCCAGGCAACAGTCAAATGTCCGTCCCGCTATAACCTATCTGAATTCACAATCAACCAATGCTCCTGGTGGCAATGCTCCAACGTCCCAGGGTCACAACTATCCATGTTACAATTGTGGAAGGACTGGTCATTTCTCCATGGAATGTCCATATCCTAGGTAGGCTAATCAAAATTATCAAAAGGCCCCTGCCAATCAACAACAGGGTCAGGCACCAAACAAGAACCCTAATCAGAATACTCAGAAGGGCAAAGATGAGAAGAAGCCAGGACGGGTGTTCTATATTCAAGCTGGAGAAATTTTGGAAGGGGAGCCAGTGATGATGGGTATGTTTCCTGTTGCCAATCACCCTGCAGTTATACTTTTTGATTCTGGCGCATCGCATTCATTCATCAATAGAACATTTGTCATGAAGTATGAAATTTCAATTGGGGCAACAAAGGAAAGTTTCTTTATACAGTCGCCCGGGGGACGTCTGTGTACTAAGGAAATGGTATATCAGGTACCCGTAAACCTGGGTGGGCATATTTTTTCCACTACCATGATTATCCTTAAGGATCAAGATATAGATGTAATCTTGGGAATGAATTGGATGTATCAGCATAAGGCTGTTATTGATGCTTTGAATAGGACCTTAAGGGTAAGTTTGCCTGATAGTAATTCTCAACTTCTCATCCAACTTCCAACCCTAAGAAGATCAATGGGCAAGATTTGTGCAACTGCTGTCAAAGAGATTAGAGATATTCCAGTAGTGTGTGAATTTCCGGATGTGTTTCCTGAAGATTTACTCGGTCTACCACCTGATAGGGATGTACAGTTTAATATAGAGTTACAACCTAGAACAGCTCCAATTTCTCGGAGAGCTTATAGGATGCCACCTAAGGAATTGGCCGAGTTAAAGACTCAGTTACAAGAATTGATTGAGAAGGGGTTTATCCAACCTAGTTCCTCACCTTGGGGATGTTCGGCAATTTTTTGTGAAAAAGAAAGATGAGACCTTGAGGTTATGTGTTGACTATCGTCCGTTGAATGAAGTGACCATCAAGAATAAGTATCCATTACCTCGGATAGATTTGCTTTTTGATCAATTGGCCGGAGCCAAAGTTTTCTCCAAGATAGATTTGAGGTCAGGATATCACCAAATCAAGATAAAGCCTGAAGATATTCCCAAAACGGCATTTACCACAAGATATGGATTATATGAATACTTGGTAATGTCTTTTGGTTTGACAAATGCTCCAGCTCATTTCATGTATCTAATGAACTCAGTATTCATGCCTGAGCTAGACAAGTTTGTAGTGGTGTTTATTGATGACATTTTAGTATATTCCAAGAATAAGAAAGAACATGCGGAACATCTCAGAATTGTTCTGACCCGCTTGAGAGAACATCAACTATATGCCAAGTTCAGCCAGTGTGATTTTTGGCTTAAGGAAGTGCAATTTCTTGGACATGTCTTGTCAGCCGAAGGAGTCGCAGTTGATCCCAGCAAAGTGAAGGATGTGCTTGATTGGAAACCGCCAACCATAGTTCATCAAGTTTGGAGTTTTCTGGGTTTGGCGGGGTATTACCGTCGATTTATTCCAGATTTCTCTAAAGTATCAAAGTCCATAACTGAATTGTTGAAGAACCAAGTTAAGTTTGTCTTGTCATCTGATTGTGAAGAGACTTTCTAGACTTTGAAGAGACTGTTGACTACTGCACCAGTGTTAGCCCAACCTGATATTGAGAAACCATTTGATGTTTATTGTGATGCTTTAGGTATTGGTATTGGATGTGTGTTGATGCAAGAAGGCCGAGTTATTGCTTATGCATCCAGGCAACTTAAGCAACATGAAGAACACTATCCGACTCATGATCTGGAGTTAGCAGCTATGGTTCATGCTCTGAAGATTTGGCGGCATTACCTGCTTGGTAATACATGCCGTATGTATGCAGACCACAAGAGCTTAAAGTATATCTTTACTCAGTCAAAGTTGAACATGTGACAAAGAAGATGGTTAGAACTGATTAAGGATTATGATTTGGAAGTACATTATCACCCTGGTAAAGCAAATGTGGTTGCAGATGCCCTCAGTCGCAAAAGTTATTGCAATTGTCTGATAGTGAGAACAATGGGTTTGAATTTATGTCAAGAAATAGAGAAGTTGAATGTAGAAGTAATTCAACAAGGAAGTTTGAACAACATAATTGTTGAAGCCACTATTCGAGATCAAGTTATTGCTGCTCAGAAGGAAAACAAGGGTACCGCCCATATTAAGGAAAGAGTCAAGAATGGAAAAGCGGAATGCTTTAGCATAGATGATGAAGATGTGTTATGGTTCAAGGATCGCCTGGTGGTACCAAAAGTTCTTGAGTTGCGGTAGTCAATTCTAGAAGAGGCACATGCTACTAGGTTATCTATCCATCCGGGAAGCAACAAGATGTACCATGACTTGAAGCAAAGATTCTGGTGGACTAAAATGAAAATAGAGATTGCTAGATATATAGCAAAGTGTGATACTTGTCAAAAGGTGAAAGCTATACATTTGAGGTCTGCTGGTGAATTACAACCATTACCTATTCCATCTTGGAAGTGGGAGGACATAAGTATGGACTTTATTGTTGGTCTACCCAAGACATCAAAGGGATTTGACTCAGTATGGGTTATTGTAGATCGACTCACTAAGTCAGCACATTTTCTTCCTGTCAAGACAATATATCCTATGATCCAATATGCCAAGATGTATTTAGCAAGAATCATGAGTCTCCATGGGGTACCCAAGACTATTGTGTCAGATAGGGGTACACAGTTTGTCTCTAACTTTTGGAAACAATTGCATTCTTCATTGGGTACCAAACTTCTGTATAGTACAGCTTATCATCCGCAGACTGATGGATAGACTGAAAGAGTCAATCAAGTACTTGAAGATATGTTAAGGTGTTGTGTCTTTAACTATTCCAATAAGTGGGATGAATGCTTACCTTTGGCCGAGTTCTCATACAACAATAGTTATCAGGAAAGCATTAGAATGGCTCCATTTGAAGCACTCTATGGTCGTAGATGCAGAACATCATTGAGTTGGTGTGAGCCTGGAGAGAGAAGATTCTTTGGAGTTGACCTTGTGAAAGAAACAGAAGACAAGGTTAGGCAAATACAGAGTAATTTGAAGATAGCTCAGTCCCGCCAAAAGAGTTATGCGGATAGAAGACAGAGACCATTGGTATTTAACAAAGGAGATTTTGTATATCTGAAAGTATCACCAATGAAGGGAGTTACCCATTTTGGTGTTAAAGGAAAGTTGGCACCTCGATATATTGGACCATATCAAATTTTGGAGAGGTATGGAAAAGTGGCATATCGCTTGAAATTACCTAAACATCTCGCAGCTGTGCATGATGTGTTCCATGTTTCTCAATTGAAGAAGTGTCTCCGAGTGCCTGAACAGAATGTTGAAGTTGAAGGAGTGGAACTAGACCCGGATTTAACTTATTCCGAATATCCTATCCGAGTGTTGGATCAGAAAGATCGTGTTACTCGAAGATGGACAATCAAGTTCTATAAAATACAATGGAATCAACATTCAGAAGAGGAAGCTACTTGGGAATCAGAAGATTACTTGTTAGAAAAGTTTCTAGAGTTTCTAGCGTCAATATAGAATAGAGTAATGTTAGTTGAGTTCGGTTGTACAAGATGTGTTTTGTAAAGGGACCTCAGCTATTTTATGGACAGATTTGGTATGTGTTCTCGCGACACATTTTCTTTTCCATTACTTACCCTATGGCTTTGAATCTCGGGGCGAGATTTCTTTTAGGGGGAAGGATTGTAACACCTCGGGTGTTTAAATACTAAAACCTGACATATCATCATATGCATTGCAAAGCATTTGGCATTTGGTGAAAACTTTGAGATGCACACACTAAAACAAGTTTATATTTGTGTGGTAAGTATTGTTTGGTATTGTTTGAATCAAGTTTGAAACCTTTGTATTGATTTGAAATTATGAAAACCCTGATTTTCAATATTTAAATCCTACCCTGAAAACTCATTTCAAAATCTAAGCATATTTTGGGGTTGAGCCTTAAAGCAAAAGTGTGGAGCTTGACAAGTTATACAAAGTTTATTTTTGGAGTTTTTCAAGTTGTTTAGAAAAATTTAGAGTAATTCAAAAAGGCGTAATTCGTTAAATTTCCCCTATTCGAATTCTAAAGTTCATTTCAAAATCTAGACCAAATTTGAGGGTGGTTATAAAATCAAAGTTGTAGAACTTTTGATTTTGAACAACTTTTATTTTTGGAGATTTTTGAGTTGTTCTGAAAATTTGAGAGTAATTTGTGAATTTTGACGAATGGCAATCTTGTAAATACTGTGAACAGTGTTCACCGCCGTAGCTACACCGCCGGCGACCTTCGGTTCGCTTCTAGATGCGCGCGTGGACGTCCTCGGCTTCGCGCTGGCGTGGGAAAGGCTCCTGCGTGGCTTCCTTGCGCTTCTGGCCGCTCCTTAAGGCCTAAGCCGTCACCGTTCTTCGCTGTTTCCCTTCCTCTGTTTTCCCGGCGCCATTGCCGCAGCTCCGTTGAGCCCTCGCCGTCGAACCAGCGCCTGTGTCGTCACAGCAAAGTGCTCAACAGCTTCGCCCCTTCCCTGCGCACCCATCCAACCGGTCGTAGTCGTCTGACTTCGCCAAATTTCGCCGGGCGTCGTCTTTCTTCCCCATGGCCAGCAACATCTCCGTCGAGCGTGCCTCTCCGTGGCCAGCGTGTTATGGTGATCCTCTGCACCTGCTGAGTCTTGCTTCAGCTTCGCCACAATGCTATGGTACTCCATGACTCATTGATTTCTCATTTTGACCATCACAGCCACCGGAGCATCGCCACCGACGACGATCTGCTCCGCCGTGCTTGCTCGGAACATCGACCAGCCTCTTCGTTGCTCCTCCGACCCTGCTCGTTGCTCAGTCGTGTTCGGGGTGAGGTGCTGAACCCTTCTGTGCTAAGTGTTTAACCTCTACCATGCTTGCATCGTCGGCGTAGCGCTGCCGTGCCGTTGTGCCCGCCATGGCCGGCGTAATGCTCGGTCCAGTCCATAGCTAGTCCCGCTTGTGCCCTAGATCGATGCGCCTAGTCGAGGGGAGTGTTTTGGTGCTTTGGCCATCACCGTTGGTCTCGCCGTCGTCAAGATATCGCTGGTCAGCGTCGTCGTTGCCGTGGTCAGCGCGCGAGGTTAGGGATGACAGGTGGGGTCGGGTTGTCAGTGACTCAACGTTCAAATGGAATTTTTCTATTTTCATATTTGAATGAATAGTGATGTAATTTGTTATTTTTGTGTAGATTTATTTAGAGCTCCAAAAATTATGAAAATTTTTGTGTGACTCCTCTGTAATGTATAGTATTTAAGAAAAATATGAAATATTGTTTTTCAGCACTTTTTGAATGTGATAAAAATTGCTCAATTTATTAATAAATGGATTTCCATGATTTTTCTAGGCTTATTTAATTGTCCAAAAATTATGAAATTTGTTTTGCCACTTACTTATCATGTAATGAACATTTACTAAAATTTTGAGCTCAATTAGAATAAGTTGATTTATTTCATAACTTTGAATTAAATAATTAATTCATAAAAGCAAATAGTAACCTTTACTGATTTAGGTTTTGTTTGAAATTTTGGATTGAGTGATGACCTTGGGTCATTAGTTGATAATGATCCTTGGCAATTGATGTATGTGTTACGAAAAAGATTTAGTTTGTTTGACTTGCAACTGTACCGCGAAGGAAAGTTGTATTCAAATTGTTAATTTTGCATCCATCATCGAGCATCATGTTTCGTATTCTGCATCATGTTAAACATGGCATTGTTATTACATGTAGTGAACGAAGGTGACCACGTGGTAGCTAATCAGATTGTTGAGGAGGTTAATCCATCTATTGAGGTCGGATCGAATACTTGTGAAACATCATAGGAACCGGACTTTTCCGTCAACGAAGGCAAGCCCCGGATGCATATAACCCTACCTTGTGTTTTACAAATTAATTTTGCTTTTGCTTTCTGTTACTACATTAAGTGATTAGTAGTTAAGTAAGAGCCTAATTGGTGCATTACCACCCTTGTTATTCCATATTTACCATATTACCAGTTTTAAACTCGTATATGCCTAGTTTTGCTTAGCTATGCGTAGAACGATGAAAGTCAGGTGATTACCTGCCACCTACAAGTTTTTAATGGAACCTTGGTTACTTATGTTATCATGTGATATGGGGATGTGGAATAATAAATCTAGACCGGGCAGACTCGGTGTGTGTGAGCCACAAGACATGGAGGTCTTATGAGCGGGTTCTTTTTTCCTGTGTCAATTAAGGTCCGTACCGTTGTTGAATTGCATGAGGTGAGACTTTGTAGTACTAACCACATACTCCGGTAAGCCTTTACTCGGCTATTCTATTATGAGAATGGCTACTCGCGCACTGGGAGTGGAGAGATGGTGGGAATAGCGTGTACCCACGTGGCCATGGGCTGGAATGGTGGAGTACTGTATTCTCGGGTGGCGCGGACCTGTTCTTGTTTAGAGGATCCGAGGGTAGGTTGGTATATGTAGGTCGGGGACCTGCATATGTCGTGTGGTCTGGAATCCCCAGCTGGGTTTTTAATCAGTTCGAATCGTCGTTGCTCCTCGGTTATGGAGACTCAACTCACTGTTCATCATCGTAGTATTAATAACTGGAACTCGAATAAGGCTTGTGAAGGTGTTGGATATGAAGTTTCATGATCTCAACACGGATCGTGTCAGCTTTGTATATAATTTTTATGAAGTTTTCTATATAAAGAATTTTGTTAAAAGAGCTTTTACGCAAAAGAACTTTGATTATTGTTAAAGCTATACCTTGAATCCCTGAGCCTGCATTCCTAAGTTTATCAGTTAATATTTCGGTTAAGTCTTGTTGAGTACTTTTGTACTCAGGGTTCGTTGACCCTTGTTGCAGGTGAGCCTCATGAGCAGATCTGTTTTGGATCGTGCTACATGACTATTATCCGTTCTGACGATGAGAAGTAAATGCGTGATCCTTGGGCAGGATGTTTATTTTGTGTGTTATGTTTATGTTAATTATGCCACTCCACTACTATTATGGTTTGTAATATTTATCGAACTTAGTTTGTAAGGTTTGAAACAACTAGTTTGTAAACTAAGTTATCATAAGACTTCCGCTATTTTACTCTGATGTATATATTTGAATAAATGTTGTAATACTGCAATGACTCTGTAATGTGATCCTACTCGGAAATTGTGGATGATTCGGGGTTCCCCGAGGACACCCAACATACTTCTTAAGTTACTAGGAACATATGCATAGTCGTCAAAGGTCGTTGGACAGTGACAAGTGCATGTGGGTCCTATAATTTAGGAGGTTCTGCCACATCAACCTGGCGGGCAAGCTAAAAGAAGAGGTTCTCCCTTCGCGGAAGTAGTTAGTGGAATTGGTTTGATAAACACTTATTTGTAACATGTGAACAAGTGTCAGTGCTTTTGTGTCCTAGAAATGGTTGCGTAAGTCTCGTTTCGTTTGTTTTGATCTTACCTTCTCTTTTTGCGATGAAAAAGATTTAGACAATCCACCCTTCTGTTTGTTAAGACCATAGGGCCCGAGGTTTTTTAGGGGAAACTTGATTGTGCTGGTGAGCAAAATTATCGTAGCTGTCTAGGCGTGGGCCTTTTGCGGTCTTACCAGTCTGTTCTGCCGAACCTTGCCCCTGGTCTTGATGCGAAGAGGAGGTCAAATGTAATATTTTCTCGAAAAGAAAAGAAAGGAGGTTCCCATACCTTTATCAGCCCCCGAGTGGGTTGCTGGGGTCGGATGTTACTAAAGACCGGAGTGAGGGAGGCAAACTTATGTTTGTATTTACTCGTACCTCTTACCTAGGACTTTGATGATCGCTGCGTGACCGTGCATTATGAGCTTGCTAACGGGGATGTTCGGACGGAATCCGATCCCGTTTGCTTCGTGGCGAGGTCGGCGAAGCCCTCGGGGGTGTTCCGTTACTCCTTTGCCCGCCTTCCAACAGATTCTCCCTCAATGGGGTTTCTATGGGCTCGACTAGAGGCTAGATTGAACAAGAAGGTTGAGACAACCCTACTCGCCTTAATGCGGGTCGGGCTCATCTGCGTTTTCTCCCCTAGCTCTTGTTTGATGCGAGGCAGCCCTAGACCCTTCGCTGGTCAGCCATCGAACCTCGGTCTCTCGATCTTGGATCAAGTGGCTCGAGCCCCCGAGCCCTTTTTAGGGTTTGCTAGGGGTCAGTCGTGTCTTCACGCGCTACCCCGTCCTCGGTTTCCATGACCGGAGGGGCTGAGTTGATGACACTTGCCTCGATGCCTCGAGTGTCGCGCTCAATGAGCTCGCTAACGGGTATGCTCGTGTGGAATCCGGATCCATCATTCACTGACGGGGTCAGCAGAGCCCTCATGTGGCATTCCACTACTTCTAAACCCGCCTCCTAGTAGATGCCCGAGCCGTTTGTTGGGCTCAGGCGGCCCATTGGCCTCTCCTTGATGGAGATTCTGTGGGTCTGGCTCGAGGTTAGAATCGAACAAGAAAGGTCGAGATGTCCCTGTCTGCTTCTGAACGGGGTCGGGCAAGGCCACTGGGGCTCATTTCGGTTTTTCTCCCCTGGCTCTGTTTGACACGAGACGGCCTCGAGCCTTTCGTGGGCCGGCCTTCGAACCCCGGTTAGGTGTCGCTCATATTGAATGAGGCGGCTACCGCTTCGTGATGCGACACGAAGCGTTGAGATGCAAGGGTTTGCATATGCAATGTTTGAATGCATGAATTTAACATATAGTTTAATCGAGACGAAAGCGGGGGTCGGTAACATTACCTTGGTGGTATGAGCCATGGGAAGCTCCTACCAGACATGTCCGTGCCAGGTTCGGGTCCGACGTTTACGATGAGGCCAACATAACCTACATAAGTATCGCGACTTTTTGTTTCCGTCTCTCGGTGGCAATCCGAGCCATACGATTGACTTTTAAGCGATCTATCAGCTTCCCCCCGAAGGGGGCTCTATAGGCGGACCCCTCCAAACTCCTTTCAGGAAGGCAGGAGCTAAGGCTAGTAGTGTGAGGAATTGTGAACGCGATTAACCCCATAGCCGTCGGGGCGTAGGGTCTGGTGGTTCATCCAGTTGTACTCATCGTTGTATTCCCACACGCTGTGCATTTGGTTTCCCAAACGTAAGGAGCGGTCGGGCTAAGAGGGTGTTTAACAAACATGCGCCCTCGGTAGCCCCCGAGCGATGTCCGTGCCCCTGCCGTTGCTGGGGTCGGAGGCCCAGTAAAGAATTTAATACTCAAAGTAAGTAAATAGTGGTACTTATCTTTCAATTGGTCGTTCGTTCGTTGTTTTGCCTAGGCCGCCCAATCAACCTAGGAGGCCTGTTGGACTCCCCCTGGAGGGAGGTTCCGTCGTTGGGTTGTTCCATGGGCCTACCTGTGGATGCAGAGAGTTGCGTAGATGAGACGGTGTGAGCCACCCTTGCTGTGGGCGCACCACCGCCACCGATGGAGGTGGGGCACTGGAGGGCGCCGAGAATCATCGACCTTGCCGTCATTCATTGTGGCCTTCTTTTGGTAGGAAGCACCTCCTATCCCAACACCGTTGTTGGGGTTGGAGCTAATGATGATGGCGTAGTCCCTGAACGCCCCGGCGGAGGGGCACCGCATTTGCCGACGTGGTGCTCGACGTTGCAAATGACGGTGCCTTTGAAGATCCTGCGGCGCGGTGGGATGTTGCCAATGGAAAGCGTGGTGCGGCGGCCACAGTAGACGAACTGGCCTGTGTACATGCCTGGACATTGCCGATGGAGAGCTTGGCGCGGCGGTGAAAGCTCTAGTTTGGTTTTGGTGAATTGATGAAACCCTAAGTGCTAACCTAGTTTATCAAGTGATCATGAGATAGGTAGCACACTTCAAGTGGAGAAGCTAATGAAGATCATGACATGACAATGGTGATGGCATGGCGATGATCAAGGGCTTAAACTTGAAAAGAAGAAAGAGAAAAACAAAAAGCTCAAGGCAAAGGTATAATTTGTAGGAGCTATTTTGTTTTGGTGATCAAGACACTTAGAGAGTGTGATCACATTTAGGGTTGATAGCCGTACTATTAAGAGGAGTGAAACTCATATCGGAATGCGGTTATCAAAGTGCCACTAGATGCTCTAACTCATTGCATATGCATTTAGGATCTAGTGGAGTGCTAACACCCTTGAAAATGTTTGTGAAAATATGCTAACACATGTGCACAAGGTAATAACTTGGTGGTTAGCACACTTGAGCAAGGGTGAAGAAAACAGAGGTGATGCCAGCGTCGGTCAAGTGACCGGACGCTGGATCCAAAAGCACCGGACGCTGACTGCCTGCGTCCGGTCGCGTTGACTGACGGTACAGTGGCTAGGGTTTACCACCGGACGCTGGGCTGTGTCCGGTCGAGGTGGACCGGACGTGTCCGATCGAGGAAAACTAGTTTTAGACCCTTACTGTACTAGACCGGACGCTGAGGCTCCAGCGTCCGGTCAGTTTTGCCGGAGCGTCCGGTCAGCTTCGTAGCCGTTGAAATCTAACGAACAGCGTTTGAAGCCAGTGACACATGGCGTCCATCAGTGGACCGGATGCTGAGTCCAGGGTCCGGTCAGTTGGACCGGTGCGTCCGGTCAGAGCGTAGTGTGCCCAGTGAAGGGGTACAACGGCTCTATT
Source organism: Miscanthus floridulus (assembly GCF_019320115.1). Classification (NCBI taxonomy): domain Eukaryota; kingdom Viridiplantae; phylum Streptophyta; class Magnoliopsida; order Poales; family Poaceae; genus Miscanthus; species Miscanthus floridulus. Next base: position 24,771,001 of record NC_089582.1, on the reverse strand, counting down.
TTGTGGGGACTTCTATTTAAGCCCCATGGCCGGCTATGGCTCATATCTTTGGCCATTTTCTTTGACATAGCAACCTTGTGAGCCTAGCTAAAGTCCTCCCACTCATCTCCATCATTGATTCATCATCATAGCGAGATTGGGAGTGATCCAAGTGCATTACTTGAGTGATTGCATCTAGAGGCACTTGGTGTTCATGTTTCGCTATGGATTTTGCTTGTTACTCTTGGTGGTTGCCGCCACCTAGACGGCTTGGAGCAGCAAGGATCGTTGAGCAGAGGGTGGTGATTGTCTTCGGCTCCGATCGTGGTGATTGTGAGGGGTTCTTGACCTTTCCCCGATGGAGCGCCAAAAGGTACTCTAGTGAATTGCGCGTGACTTGTGTGATCCTCATCTTGTGTTGGTTGTGCGGCACCCTATTGAGGGTTTGGCGTGTGAAGCCAATTAGCGCGTGAACCTCCAAGTGAGTGAATCGCCACAATGAGGAGTAGCTTGCCGGTAAGCAAGTGAACCTCAGTAAAAATTATTGTGTTCATCCATTGATTCCGAGGTGATTGGTCTTCATTGTTATTCATCCTTGTGATTGATTGGTTCACTCCCTGACACGGCGGTATAACTATCTTGATCACTCTCTTTACTTTACCGCAAACTAGTTGACAAGCTCTTTAGTGTAGCTAGTTGTGAGAGCTTGCTTGGTTGGTTGGTGTGGCTCTTTAGTTAGCCTTTGAGAGCACACTAACATAGGGTAGTGTCATAGCTATTGTGTTAATAGACACTATCCAAACTTGAATTGTGGTAGGTGGCTTGCATTTTGAGTAGGATAGCGCAACACTTGCTTCGCCTCATAATTGTCTAACATTTTATTAAGTGTTGTTGTAGAAATTTTTATTAGGCTATTCACCCCCCCCCCCTCTAGCCATTAGGACCTTTCAAGTGGTATCAGAGCAGAGGTCACTGTTATTTGAGGCTTAACAACCTTCGGTGTTAAAATAGCTCAAATCAACAACACCAAGAAGCCACCCCAATTTGATGGCACAAATTATCCTTATTGGAAGTCAAAGATGACCACACATATCAAGTCAATCAATAGAAAGGTGTGGAAGGTGGTAGAAACCAAAATTGAGATTGGTGATCCGGAGAATCCCACCGCGGCCGAAGAAGTGCTTCTCCAAAACAATGACATCGCTCTAAGTGCTATTCATGATGCAATTGATGAGAGAACATTTGAGCAAATCAAGAATATTGAGATGGCTCATGAGGCTTGGAAGAAGTTGGAAGAATCATTGGAGGGCACTCAAGCCGTGAAGGGTGCAAAGGCATACATTCTCAAAGAGAAGTTTGCAAGCTTCAAGATGAAGGAGGATGAGAGTGTGCCGGAGATGTTTCATAGGCTTCAAGTGCTTGTCAATGATCTCAAAGCACTTGGAGAAGAGGTGAAGGACAACAGCTTCTCCCACAAGTTCTTGAGATGCTTGCCTTCAAGATTTGGTACATTGGTCACCATTCTAGTAAGGAGTGGTTTGGACACCATGACACCAAACCAAGTGTTGGGAGACATCATGATCGATGATACATATAGAGATGATGATGAGAAGGAAGAGAAGAAGGAGAAGAAAGATGAGAAGAAGGATGAGAAGAAGAAGAGTGTGGCATTCAAAGCCACATCATCCAAGGGCAAAGCAAAGCAAGAAACATCAAGTGAGGATGATGATTCATGGGATGGTGATGATGATGAGAAGATGGCTCTCTTTGTCAAGAGATTTGGCAAGTTCATGGTGAAGAAGGGCTACAGTGCTAGAAGAAAGAAGTCTTCATCCAAGAACAAAGAAGAGTCAAGAAGGTGCTTCAAGTGTGGAAGCAAAGATCATCTTGTTGCTCAATGTCCATACAATAGCGACAATGATGATGATAACAAGAAGAACAAGAAGAAGGACAAGAAGGAAAAGAAAGAGAAGAAGGACAAGATGGCCTTCAAGAAGAAGAAGGGTGGATCACATGTGGTCACTTGGGATAGCGATGCTTCCTCAAGTGATGATGATGATGATAGTGATGATAACAAGACCACCAAGAAGAAGGTTCTTGCAAGTATAGCAATCAATGAGAAGCCTTCTCTCTTCGACTCTCCATCGTGCTTCATGGCTAAGGCCACTAAGGTACAAACTTGTGATGATGGTAGTGATAATGAACATGATAGTGATAGTGATAATGATGATGATGAACCTACTAAAGATGAATTAATTGACATGCTAGAAGATGCTAGAGAACACTTTGACATCTCAAGAAGGGAATGCAAAAGCTTGTGTAAGGAACTAAAAGCCCTTAAGCAAGCATTTGATGAGCTCAATGCATCTCATGAGAGGCAAAAGGATGCCCATGAGAAGCTTTGCAAGGCTCACAAAAAGCTTGAAAAGGCGCATTCCTCTCTACTTGATGAGCAAAATAAAAAGAAGCATGTTGAAACTTGCAATGTAGGTTTAACTTGTGATCTAATTGATACATCACTATCTATGCCTATCATTGTTGCTCCTACTAACCCTTCTTGTAGCACTTCCACTTCTACCTCATCTAGTAGTGATGGTCTCACTTGTGATGCCTCACTAGTGGTTGAGAATGAGAACCTCAAGAAGGAGGTCACTAAGCTCACTTACACCTTAGCTAAGGCTTATGGTGGTGAGGACCGCTTGCTTATGTGCTTGGGTAGCCAAAGAGCTTCTCTCTACAAAGAGGGATTGGGTTATATCCCCAAGAAAGGCAAGGCGGCCTTTGCTCCTCACAAGACTAGTTTTGTGAAGGACAATGGTCGGTTTTGCATTAGTTGCAAGCAAGTTGGTCATAAAGAGCAAGAATGCAAAAACAAGAGCAAAAATGCTAATGTATCCTTCATAAAGCTTGATTCATGCTATATGCTCACTAAGGGTACAAATGGTGTAAAGGCTAAGTTCATTGGCAAACCATGGATGGGCTCAAAGAAGAAAGCCATTTGGGTGCCAAAGAGCTTGGTTACTAACCTTCAAGGACCCAAGCAAGTTTGGGTACCTAAAAAGAATTGATCTTCTTTTGTAGGTAAATTACAAAGCCGGAGGAAGGCATTGGGTTCTTGATAGTGGGTGCACTCAACACATGACCGGTGATGCAAGAATGTTCAACTCAATCAACACCAATGGCAATGATGGTTATGATAGTATCACATTTGGTGACAATGGCAAAGGCAAGGTCAAAGGACTTGGTAAGATCGCAATATCCAATGACTTGAGCATATCTAATGTGTTGCTAGTAGAGAGCTTGAACTTCAATTTGCTATCCGTGGCTCAATTGTGTGATCTTGGATTCAAATGCATATTTGGAGTAGATGATGTAGAGATCATAAGTGTAGATGGCTCTAATTTGATCTTCAAAGGTTTTAGATATGAGAATCTATACTTGGTTGATTTCAATGCTAGTGAAGCTAAATTATCTACATGCTTGTTCACTAAGTCTAGCATGGGTTGGTTATGGCATAGAAGGCTTGGTCATGTTGGAATGAAACAATTGAATAGATTGATTAAGCATGACTTAGTTAAAGGCTTGAAAGATGTTGTGTTTGAAAAGGATAAGCTTTGTAGCTCTTGTCAAGCCAGAAAACAAGTTGGAAACACCCATCCTAAGAAAAGCATGATGAGCACTAGTAAAGCATTTGAGTTATTGCACATGGATTTGTTTGGGCCAACACAATACACTAGTATCGGTGGAAACAAATATGGATTTGTGATAGTGGATGACTACACTAAATACACATGGGTATTCTTTCTAGTGGATAAAAGTGATGTATTTGCAATATTCAAATCATTTGTCAAAGGCATTCACAATGAGTTTGAAACAACCATCAAGAGAGTTAGAAGTGACAATGGTAGTGAGTTCAAGAATACTAGAATTGATGAGTTATGTGATGAATTTGGAATTAGACATCAATTCTTGGCCAAGTACACACCCCCAATCAAATGGCCTTGTTGAGAGGAAGAGTAGAACACTTATTGATATGGCAAGGTCTATGCTTAGTGAGTACAATGTGAGTCAATCTTTTTGGGCCGAAGCTATCAACATGGCTTGCTATTGTAGCAACCGCCTCTATTGTCTCCGATTGAAAAAGAAGACACCATATGAGCTCTTGAATGGTAGAAAACCCAACATTGCATATTTTCGGGTCTTTGGTTGCAAATGCTATATCTTGAAGAAAGGCACTAGATTGGGCAAGTTTGATAAGAAATGTGATGAAGGATTCCTACTTGGTTATTCCACTACAAGCAAAGCATATAGAGTTTGGAATTTGGATAGTGGTACTCTTGAGGAGGTTCATGGTGTTGAATTTGATGAAACCAAGGGTTCACAAGTAGAGAATGAGAACTTAGAAGATGTTAGAGGCATTCAACTTTCAAATGCCATGAAGAACATGGATATTGGTGAATTGAGGCCTAGGCAAGTAAATGATGATGAAGATGATCAAGTGCAAGTGCTCTCCAACTCAAATGTGCAAGTTGATACAAATCAAGCTAGTGCAAGTGACTCTCATGACATTGATCAAGATCAAGTGGCTAGTACATCATCTCAACCCAATGATCTAGCAAGTGCAAGCAATCAAGTTCCATTGCTCCAACCAACAAGTATTGCAAGAGATCATCCATTGGACACTATCATTGGTGATATTTCAAGAGGTGTACAAACAAGATCAAGATTGGCATCATTTTGTGAATACTTCTCATTTGTGTCATCCATTGAACCGAAGAAGATAGATGAAGCTTTGAGGGATGTTGATTGGGTGAATGCTATGCATGAAGAATTGAACAACTTCACAAGAAATCAAGTATGGGAATTAGTAGAGAGACCAAAGGGACACAATGTGATTGGAACCAAATGGGTCTTTAGAAATAAGCGAGATCAAGATGGGATAGTAGTAAGGAACAAAGCAAGATTGGTAGCACAAGGCTATACTCAAGTTGAAGGTCTTGACTTTGGAGAAACATATGCCCCGGTTGCTAGATTGGAAGCAATAAGAATCTTGCTAGCCTATGCTTGTGCTCACAACATCAAGCTCTATCAAATGGATGTCAAGAGTGCATTTCTCAATGGTTATATCAATGAAGAAGTATATGTTGAGCAACCTCCCGGTTTTGAAGATGATAAGAAGCCCAACCATGTATACAAGTTGAAGAAGGCATTGTATGGCTTGAAGCAAGCACCTAGAGCATGGTATGAGAGATTGAGGGATTTCCTCCTCTCTAAAGGGTTCACAATGGGGAAAGTTGACACCACTCTTTTCATCAAGAAGATTGGAAAAGATCTATTTGTATTGCAAATCTATGTTGATGATATCATATTTGGATCAACAAATCAAGAATTTTGTGATGAGTTTGGGAAGATGATGGCTAATGAGTTTGAGATGTCCATGATTGGAGAATTGAGTTACTTCCTTGGTCTTCAAATCAAGCAATTAAAGAATGGTACTTTTGTGAGTCAAGGCAAGTACATCAAGGACATGATCAAGAAGTTTGGCATGATTGATAGCAAAGTCATTAGCACACCAATGGGAACCAATGGCAACTTGGATAGTGATGCAAGTGGAAATATGGTGGATCAAAAGTTGTATCGGTCTATGATTGGAAGCCTACTCTATGTGACCGCATCAAGGCCAGATGTCATGTTTAGTGTATGCATGTGTGCAAGATTTCAAGCCTCACCAAGAGAAAGTCATTTGAAAGCTACAAAGAGGATATTGAGGTACTTGAAGCATACACCAAATATTGGTTTGTGGTATCCCAAAGGAGCAAAGTTTGAGCTAGTTGGTTACTCCGACTCGGATTATGCGGGATGCAAGGTTGAAAGAAAGAGCACATCGGGCACATGTCAATTATTGGGAAGATCACTTGTTTCATGGTCATCAAAGAAGCAAAATAGTGTTGCATTATCAACCGCCGAAGCCGAATACATATCCGCCGGTAGTTGTTGTGCACAAATACTTTGGATGAAGGCTACTTTGAGTGACTTTGGAATCAAGTTCAAGAAGGTGCCATTGCTATGTGACAATGAGAGTGCAATCAAGTTAACCAACAATCCGGTGCAACATGCAAGAACAAAGCACATTGATGTCCGCCACCATTTCACAAGAGATCACCAATAAAAAGGGGATATTTGCATTGAGAGTGTAGGCACCGAAGATCAACTTGCCAATATATTCACCAAGCCATTGGATGAGAAAAGGTTTTGCAAGCTAAGGAATGAGTTGAACATATTGGATTTCTCAAATATGTGTTTATGCACCCCTCACTCATATGACATGCCTCTCCTTCGAGCAATCCAAGGTAAAAGTTGATTGGCATGGCATGCATCCTTGCTAAGGACATGTTTAGTGCATGTAGTCATATTTTCAATTTTATTAGGACCTTTCTAGTGGTTCTATTTCATTAGGCTCATTCATGAAAATCAAACGAATTTGATGTTTATATGGTATCACTATTGCTTCTATGCTTAATTTGATCTAGTGATAGCATATGACATGTTTATGGGCTTGTAAACCTAGTGTTTAATCTAGAAAATGAGCTATAAATGTTTAACTCAACATAGTACAAGATAACCCTTATTTGGAGGTGTGAAGAAGCTTGTCCTTGGATCAAACCGAGTTAAATGTCTTTGGCATATATTCTAGTTTGAACCAAATTTGGGAAAATGATCCTCACCCCATTGATTGACATTGATAATCTCGACCCTACAAGTAACACTATATATATTTAGAACCTTTGTGGTCATTGATGACAAAGGGGGAGAGAAACAAAGATAGTAGTAAAAATAGTGAAAAAGGGGGAGACATATCATAAAAGGAGAAAAACATAAAGATATCTTGATATATGACATAGGGGGAGAGATATGACAAAGGAAAGAGATCAACTAAAATTTTGAGCACGGAAGTAGGGGGAGCAAGCTCATGAACTTGTATGATGCATTTGAATGTGCATTTCATATGTTTGCTTGCATGGCACAAGTTCTAAAATTCAAAATATCCATGCTTGTGTGATATATGCTAGTTGTAAGATTGAATGATGAAATGAAATCACTAGATAACTTTCATTTCCAAGTAAGTCTTTACAAGTGGTATCTTTCTAAAGTATGTTTCCAAATGGTATTAATCTAACAATGGTGCTAAGGATGATATATTGGTGCACTCCGATTGGTATCACGCTTCAAAGGTCCATCTTTTATACCTTAGCATCATTTGATAGACATTGACTCCTATATTTCCTATCTAAGCATATGTGCAAGCTTCAATCCAAACTCTTAGCACATATGTAGGGGGAGCAATTGCTACCATTTGGGGTTCATGAAACTTGTCCATATCCTTTTACACATGGTAAATATGCTTGGGCAAGCAACATGGATTCAATTGAATTTCAATTCATATCTTTGTATAAGGGTTGTCATCAATTACCAAAAAGGGGGAGATTGAAAGCTCTAGTTTGGTTTTGGTGAATTGATGAAACCCTAAGTGCTAACCTAGTTTATCAAGTGATTATGAGATAGGTAGCACACTTCAAGTGGAGAAGCTAATGAAGATCATGACATGACAATGGTGATGGCATGGCGATGATCAAGGGCTTAAACTTGAAAAGAAGAAAGAGAAAAACAAAAAGCTCAAGGCAAAGGTATAATTTGTAGGAGCTATTTTGTTTTGGTGATCAAGACACTTAGAGAGTGTGATCACATTTAGGGTTGATAGTCGTACTATTAAGAGGAGTGAAACTCGTATCGGAATGCGGTTATCAAAGTGCCACTAGATGCTCTAACTCATTGCATATGCATTTAGGATCTAGTGGAGTGCTAACACCCTTGAAAATGTTTGTGAAAATATGCTAACACATGTGCACAAGGTGATACACTTGGTGGTTAGCACACTTGAGCAAGGGTGAAGAAAACAGAGGTGATGCCAGCATCGGTCAAGTGACCGGACGCTGGATCCAAAAGCACCGGACGCTGACTGCCTGCGTCCGGTCATGCGGACTGACGGTACAGTGGCTAGGGTTTACCACCGGACGCTGGGCTATGTCCGGTCGAGGTGGACCGGACGCGTCCGGTCGAGGAAAACCAGTTTTAGACCCTTACTGTACTAGACCGGACGCTGAGGCTCCAGCGTCCGGTCAGTTTTGCCGGAGCATCCGATCAGCTTCGTAGCTGTTGAAATCTGATGAACAGCGTTTGAAGCCAGTGACATGTGGCATCCATCAGTGGACCGGACACTGAGTCTAGGGTCCGGTCAGTTGGACCGGTGCGTCCAGTCAGAGCGCAGTGTGCCCAGTGAAGGGGTACAACGGCTCTATTTTGTGGGGACTTCTATTTAAGCCCCATGGCCGGCTATGGCTCATATCTTTGGCCATTTTCTTTGACATAGCAACCTTGTGAGCCTAGCCAAAGTCCTCCCGCTCATCTTCATCATTGATTCATCATCATAGTGAGGTTGGGAGTGATCCAAGTGCATTGCTTGAGTGATTGCATCTAGAGGCACTTGGTGTTCGTGTTTCGTTGCGGATTTCGCTTGTTACTCTTGGTGGTTGCCGCCACCTAGACAGCTTGGAGCAGCAAGGATCGTTGAGCGGAGGGTGGTGATTATCTCCGGCTCCGATCGTGGTGATTGTGAGGGGTTCTTGACCTTTCCCCGGTGGAGCGCCAAAAGGTACTCTAGTGAATTGCGCGTGGCTTGTGTGATCCTCATCTTGTGTTGGTTGTGCGGCACCCTATTGAGGGTTTGGCGTGTGAAGCCAATTAGCGCGTGAACCTCCAAGTGAGTGAATCACCACAACGAGGAGTAGCTTGCCGGCAAGTAAGTGAACCTCAGTAAAAATCATTGTGTTCATCCATTGATTCCAAGGTGATTGGTCTTCATTGTTATTCATCCTTGTGATTGATTGGTTCACTCCCCGACACGGCGGTATAACTATCTTGATCACTCTCTTTACTTTACCGCAAACTAGTTGACAAGCTCTTTAGTGTAGCTAGTTGTGAGAGCTTGCTTGGTTGGTTGGTGTGGCTCTTTAGTTAGCCTTTGAGAGCACACTAACATAGGGTAGTGTCATAGCTATTGTGTGAATAGACACTATCCAAACTTGAATTGTGGTAGGTGGCTTGCATTTTGAGTAGGCTAGCGCAACACTTGCTTCACCTCATAATTGTCTAACATTTTATTAAGTGTTGTTGTAGAAATTTTTATTAGGCTATTCACCCCCCTCTAGCCATTAGGACCTTTCAAGTGGTATCAGAGCAGAGGTCACTGTTATTTGAGGCTTAACAACCTTCGGTGTTAAAATGGCTCAAATCAACAACACCAAGAAGCCACCCCAATTTGATGGCACAAATTATCCTTATTGGAAGTCAAAGATGACCACACATATCAAGTCAATCAATATAAAGGTGTGGAAGGTGGTAGAAACCAAAATTGAGATTGGTGATCCGGAGAATCCCACCGCGGCCGAAGAAGTGCTTCTCCAAAACAATGACATCGCTCTAAGTGCTATTCATGATGCAATTGATGAGAGAACATTTGAGCAAATCAAGAATATTGAGATGGCTCATGAGGCTTGGAAGAAGTTGGAAGAATCATTGGAGGGCACTCAAGCCGTGAAGGGTGCAAAGGCATACATTCTCAAAGAGAAGTTTGCAAGCTTCAAGATAAAGGAGGATGAGAGTGTGCCGAAGATGTTTCATAGGCTTCAAGTGCTTGTCAATGATCTCAAAGCACTTGGAGAAGAGGTGAAGGACAACAGCTTCTCTCACAAGTTCTTGAGATGCTTGCCTTCAAGATTTGGTACATTGGTCACCATTCTAGTAAGGAGTGGTTTGGACACCATGACACCAAACCAAGTGTTGGGAGACATCATGATCGATGATACATATAGAGATGATGATGAGAAGGAAGAGAAGAAGGAGAAGAAAGATGAGAAGAAGGATGAGAAGAAGAAGAGTGTGGCATTCAAAGCCACATCATCCAAGGGCAAAGCAAAGCAAGAAACATCAAGTGAGGATGATGATTCATGGGATGATGATGACGATGAGAAGATGGCTCTCTTTGTCAAGAGATTTGGCAAGTTCATGGTGAAGAAGGGCTACCATGCTAGAAGAAAGAAGTCTTTATCCAAGAACAAAGAAGAGTCAAGAAGGTGCTTCAAGTGTGGAAGCAAAGATCATCTTGTTGCTCAATGTCCATACAATAGCGACAATGATGATGATAACAAGAAGAACAAGAAGAAGGACAAGAAGGAAAAGAAAGAGAAGAAGGACAAGATGGCCTTAAAGAAGAAGAAGGGTGGATCACATGTGGTCACTTGGGATAGCGATGCTTCCTCAAGTGATGATGATGATGATAGTGATGATAACAAGACCACCAAGAAGAAGGTTCTTGCAAGTATAGCAATCAATGAGAAGCCTTCTCTCTTCGACTCTCCGTCGTGCTTCATGGCTAAGGCCACTAAGGTACAAACTTGTGATGATGGTAGTGATAATGAACATGATAGTGATAGTGATAATGATGATGATGAACCTACTAAAGATGAATTAATTGACATGCTAGAAGATGCTAGAGAACACTTTGACATCTCAAGAAGGGAATGCAAAAGCTTGTGTAAGGAACTAAAAGCCCTTAAGCAAGCATTTGATGAGCTCAATGCATCTCATGAGAGGCAAAAGGATGCCCATGAGAAGCTTTGCAAGGCTCACAAAAAGCTTGAAAAGGCGCATTCCTCTCTACTTGATGAGCAAAATAAAAAGAAGCATGTTGAAACTTGCAATGTAGGTTTAACTTGTGATCTAATTGATACATCACTATCTATGCCTATCATTGTTGCTCCTACTAACCCTTCTTGTAGCACTTCCACTTCTACCTCATCTAGTAGTGATGGTCTCACTTGTGATGCCTCACTAGTGGTTGAGAATGAGAACCTCAAGAAGGAGGTCACTAAGCTCACTTACACCTTAGCTAAGGCTTATGGTGGTGAGGACCGCTTGCTTATGTGCTTGGGTAGCCAAAGAGCTTCTCTCTACAAAGAGGGATTGGGTTATATCCCCAAGAAAGGCAAGGCGGCCTTTGCTCCTCACAAGACTAGTTTTGTGAAGGACAATGGTCGGTTTTGCATTAGTTGCAAGCAAGTTGGTCATAAAGAGCAAGAATGCAAAAACAAGAGCAAAAATGCTAATGTATCCTTCATAAAGCTTGATTCATGCTATATGCTCACTAAGGGTACAAATGGTGTAAAGGCTAAGTTCATTGGCAAACCATGGATGGGCTCAAAGAAGAAAGCCATTTGGGTGCCAAAGAGCTTGGTTACTAACCTTCAAGGACCCAAGCAAGTTTGGGTACCTAAAAAGAATTGATCTTCTTTTGTAGGTAAATTACAAAGCCGGAGGAAGGCATTGGGTTCTTGATAGTGGGTGCACTCAACACATGACCGGTGATGCAAGAATGTTCAACTCAATCAACACCAATGGCAATGATGGTTATGATAGTATCACATTTGGTGACAATGGCAAAGGCAAGGTCAAAGGACTTGGTAAGATCGCAATATCCAATGACTTGAGCATATCTAATGTGTTGCTAGTAGAGAGCTTGAACTTCAATTTGCTATCCGTGGCTCAATTGTGTGATCTTGGATTCAAATGCATATTTGGAGTAGATGATGTAGAGATCATAAGTGTAGATGGCTCTAATTTGATCTTCAAAGGTTTTAGATATGAGAATCTATACTTGGTTGATTTCAATGCTAGTGAAGCTAAATTATCTACATGCTTGTTCACTAAGTCTAGCATGGGTTGGTTATGGCATAGAAGGCTTGGTCATGTTGGAATGAAACAATTGAATAGATTGATTAAGCATGACTTAGTTAAAGGCTTGAAAGATGTTGTGTTTGAAAAGGATAAGCTTTGTAGCTCTTGTCAAGCCAGAAAACAAGTTGGAAACACCCATCCTAAGAAAAGCATGATGAGCACTAGTAAAGCATTTGAGTTATTGCACATGGATTTGTTTGGGCCAACACAATACACTAGTATCGGTGGAAACAAATATGGATTTGTGATAGTGGATGACTACACTAAATACACATGGGTATTCTTTCTAGTGGATAAAAGTGATGTATTTGCAACATTCAAATCATTTGTCAAAGGCATTCACAATGAGTTTGAAACAACCATCAAGAGAGTTAGAAGTGACAATGGTAGTGAGTTCAAGAATACTAGAATTGATGAGTTATGTGATGAATTTGGAATTAGACATCAATTCTTGGCCAAGTACACACCCCCAATCAAATGGCCTTGTTGAGAGGAAGAGTAGAACACTTATTGATATGGCAAGGTCTATGCTTAGTGAGTACAATGTGAGTCAATCTTTTTGGGCCGAAGCTATCAACATGGCTTGCTATTGTAGCAACCGCCTCTATTGTCTCCGATTGAAAAAGAAGACACCATATGAGCTCTTGAATGGTAGAAAACCCAACATTGCATATTTTTGGGTCTTTGGTTGCAAATGCTATATCTTGAAGAAAGGCACTAGATTGGGCAAGTTTGATAAGAAATGTGATGAAGGATTCCTACTTGGTTATTCCACTACAAGCAAAGCATATAGAGTTTGGAATTTGGATAGTGGTACTCTTGAGGAGGTTCATGGTGTTGAATTTGATGAAACCAAGGGTTCACAAGTAGAGAATGAGAACTTAGAAGATGTTAGAGGCATTCAACTTTCAAATGCCATGAAGAACATGGATATTGGTGAATTGAGGCCTAGGCAAGTAAATGATGATGAAGATGATCAAGTGCAAGTGCTCTCCAACTCAAATGTGCAAGTTGATACAAATCAAGCTAGTGCAAGTGACTCTCATGACATTGATCAAGATCAAGTGGCTAGTACATCATCTCAACCCAATGATCTAGCAAGTGCAAGCAATCAAGTTCCATTGCTCCAACCAACAAGTATTGCAAGAGATCATCCATTGGACACTATCATTGGTGATATTTCAAGAGGTGTACAAACAAGATCAAGATTGGCATCATTTTGTGAATACTTCTCATTTGTGTCATCCATTGAACCGAAGAAGATAGATGAAGCTTTGAGGGATGTTGATTGGGTGAATGCTATGCATGAAGAATTGAACAACTTCACAAGAAATCAAGTATGGGAATTAGTAGAGAGACCAAAGGGACACAATGTGATTGGAACCAAATGGGTCTTTAGAAATAAGCGAGATCAAGATGGGATAGTAGTAAGGAACAAAGCAAGATTGGTAGCACAAGGCTATACTCAAGTTGAAGGTCTTGACTTTGGAGAAACATATGCCCCGGTTGCTAGATTGGAAGCAATAAGAATCTTGCTAGCCTATGCTTGTGCTCACAACATCAAGCTCTATCAAATGGATGTCAAGAGTGCATTTCTCAATGGTTATATCAATGAAGAAGTATATGTTGAGCAACCTCCCGGTTTTGAAGATGATAAGAAGCCCAACCATGTATACAAGTTGAAGAAGGCATTGTATGGCTTGAAGCAAGCACCTAGAGCATGGTATGAGAGATTGAGGGATTTCCTCCTCTCTAAAGGGTTCACAATGGGGAAAGTTGACACCACTCTTTTCATCAAGAAGATTGGAAAAGATCTATTTGTATTGCAAATCTATGTTGATGATATCATATTTGGATCAACAAATCAAGAATTTTGTGATGAGTTTGGGAAGATGATGGCTAATGAGTTTGAGATGTCCATGATTGGAGAATTGAGTTACTTCCTTGGTCTTCAAATCAAGCAATTAAAGAATGGTACTTTTGTGAGTCAAGGCAAGTACATCAAGGACATGATCAAGAAGTTTGGCATGATTGATAGCAAAGTCATTAGCACACCAATGGGAACCAATGGCAACTTGGATAGTGATGCAAGTGGAAATATGGTGGATCAAAAGTTGTATCGGTCTATGATTGGAAGCCTACTCTATGTGACCGCATCAAGGCCAGATGTCATGTTTAGTGTATGCATGTGTGCAAGATTTCAAGCCTCACCAAGAGAAAGTCATTTGAAAGCTACAAAGAGGATATTGAGGTACTTGAAGCATACACCAAATATTGGTTTGTGGTATCCCAAAGGAGCAAAGTTTGAGCTAGTTGGTTACTCCGACTCGGATTATGCGGGATGCAAGGTTGAAAGAAAGAGCACATCGGGCACATGTCAATTATTGGGAAGATCACTTGTTTCATGGTCATCAAAGAAGCAAAATAGCGTTTATTTAAGGGTAAAACGACGTAGCTGCTCAATGTTCTAGGCGTTGGTGAAGACCTCGCCGTTGATGGTTTTCAACTTGTAGGCGCCTGGGCGGAGTACTTCCGCAATGACGTATGGCCCCTCCCAGGGTAGGGAGAGCTTGTGGCGGTCCTTGTTGCTCTAAACAAGACGGAGGACAAGGTCCCCGACGTTGAAGGCTCGGTCCCGCACCCATCGGCTGTGGTACCGTCACAACGCCTGCTGGTACTTGGCCGAATGGAGGAGGGCAATGTCGTGGGCTTTGTCTAGCTAGTCCATGGCATCTTGGTGGGATGCCTCGGCCCCCTGTTTGTCGTATGCCCTGATTCTTGGCGCTCCATAGTTAATGTCCGTTGGGAGAATGGCCTCAGAACCGTAAACCATGAAGAAAGGTGTATAGCCGGTGGCCCGGCTAGGAGTTGTCCTCAGGCTCCAGAGCACCGCTGGGAGCTCGACGACCTGGCATGCGCCGAACTTGTTCAATCAGTTGAAGATCCTGGGATTGAAGCCCTACAGGAGCATGCCATTCGCGCGCTCAACCTACCCGTTCGTCTGGGGGTGCGCGACGGCTGCCCAATCGATCCGGATGTGCTGTTCATCGCAGAATCGAATGAATTTCCTACCGGTGAACTGTGTGCCATTGTCTGTGATGATGGAGTTTGGTACTTCAAAGCGGTGGATGATGTCAAGGAAGAACAGCATAGCTTGTTCAGATTTGATCGTGGAGATCGGTCGAGCTTCGATCCATTTTGTAAACTTGTCTATGGTGACAAGCAGGTGGGTGAAGCCCCCGGGCGCCTTTTTGAGTGGCCCAACCAGGTCGAGCCCCCAGACCTCGAAGGGCCATGTGATGGGGATCATCTAGAGCGCCTGGGCTAGGAGGTGAGTCTGCCGAGCGTAGTACTGACCCCCTTCGCAGGTGCGTACAATTTGCTCAGTGTCGGCTACTGCGGTGGGCTAGTAGAAGCCATGTTGGAATGCGTTTCCAACCAATGTCCTTGGCATGGCATGGTGACCGTAGACCCCACCATGGATATCACTTAGCAGAAGTTTTCCCTATTCGCTAGGGATACAGAGCTGTAGGATCCCAGTGTGACTCCATTTGTAGAGTTTGCCTTCTACAAGAACGAAGGACTTGGCGCGACGTGCGAGCCTTCAGGCTTCCATCTTATCTGCCGGTAGTGTGTCACGGAGGAGGTAGTCGAGGTAGAGCATTCTCCAGTCATTGGGAGGGTTAGACTCTGCTACTGGATCCCCTTCAAGCTCCATGACCTTGGGGTCGGGCGGAGCAGTCGGCGGGTTGGCCCCCGGGGCTAGATCAGATGGGCCATCGTTGGCTCATTCCGACCCCTCGTAGCGCACTAAGGGCTTGTGTTGATCGCTGGCGAAGACACCCATGGGCACTGGTTCTTAGCCGGATGCTGCTTTCGCGAGCGCGTCGGCTGCTTCGTTGAGGCGCCTTGGGATGTGATTGAGTTCAAGGCCATTGAATATGTCCTCCAGCCATCGGACTTCTTGGCAGTATGCCTCCATCTTGGTGGCATGGCAGCTCGACTCCTTCATGACCTGGTTGATGACTAGTTGGGAGTCACCCCTGATGTCGAGGCATCGGATGCCTAGCTCGATGGCGATTCGTAGGCCGTTGATGAGCGCTTCGTATTCGGCGATATTGTTTGATGAGGGGAAATGGAGCCAAACCATGTACCTCATGCGAACCCCGAGGGGTGATATGAAGACCAGTCCCACGATAGTGCCCCTTTTCATCAGTGATCCATCAAAGTACATCGTCCAGTACTCTTGATCAACGACTGCTGGTGGCATCTGGACCTTGGTCCACTCCGCAATGAAGTCAGCCAGCACCTGGGATTTTATCGCTGTTCAGGGGGCATAAGTAATGCCCTGATCCATTAGCTCGAGTGCCCACTTTGCGGTTCTTCCTGTGGCGTCCTGGCTATGAATGACCTCGCCGAGGGGGAATGATGTCATGACTGTCACAGGGTGTGACTCAAAGTAGTGGCGTAGCTTCCTCCTGGTGATGAGGACGGTGTAGAGGAGTTTTTGGATTTGGGAGTAGCGGGTTTTGGAGTTGGATAATACCTCGCTGATGAAATATACAGGGCATTGCACCTTGAAGGGTGCCCCTCTTCTTCCCACTCTACTACCAAGGCGGCGCTAACCACTTGTGTGGTGGCCGCAATGTACAAGAGGAGGGATTCGCCATTGCTTGGAGGGACCAGGACCGGGGGTTTAGTTAGAAATTGTTTAACCATGTCAAGCGCCTCCTGGGCCTCGGCTATCCACATGAAGTGGTTGGACTTCTTTAGGAGTCGATAAAGGGGGAGTCCTCGTTTGTCGACGCATGAAATGAATCGGCCGAGGGTGGCAAGGCACCCCGTGATCCACTAAACCCCTTTATGTTTTGGATCGGGACCATCCATGTGATGGCTCAGATCTTCTCCGGGTTGGCTTCGATGCCACACTCGGAGACAATGAAGCCGAGCAGCATGCCCCTCGGGACCCCAAAAACACATTTTTCAGGATTGAGTTTGATGACATTTGCCCAGAGTTTCACAAAGGTTTGTTTAAGGTCAGTGACAAGGTGGTCAGCCCACTTGGACTTAACCACGATGTCATTGACGTAGGCCTCAATGATCCGCCCAATGAGGTCCCTGAAACAGCTAAGCATACAGCGCTGGTAAGTTGCCCCAGCGTTCTTCAGACCAAACGGCATTGAAATGTAGCAGAACGATCCGAAGGGGGTGATAAAAGACGTCATGAGCTGGTCGGACTCTTTCATCGTGATCTGGTGGTAGCCAGAATATGCGTCAAGGAAGCAGAGGGTTTCGCACCCTGAGGTGGAATCAACTATTTGGTCTATGCGTGGCAAAGGAAACAGGTCCTTTGGGCACGCCTTGTTGAGGCCCGTGTAGTCGACACACATCCTCCATTTCCCGCTCTTCTTTCACACAAGAACGGGATTTGCTAGCCACTCTAGGTGGCGTACTTCCCTAATGAACCCAGCAGCCAATAGTTTTGCTATCTCTTCACCGATGGTCCTGCGCTTTTCCTCATCGAAGTGACGCAGGCGTTGCTTCACCGGTTTGGAGCCTGGGTGGATTTTCAAGGTATGCTCGGCGACCTCCCTCGAGATGCCTGGCATATCCGAGGGTTTCCACGCAAAGATGTCTTTGTTATCATGGAGGAAGTCGACGAGCGTGCTATCCTATTCAGAGGAAAGCGTGGTACCAATGCGTACCTTTTTCACCTCGGAGCTGCTGGGGTCCATGAGGACCTCCTTGTAGCCCACTGCTGATTCAAACGACCCGGTTGATTTCTTGGCGTCGGGCGTTTTTTCGGCAACCTCCTCCCTGAGGGTGGCAAGTTCTTTGGAGGCGATGACTGTGGAGGCGTGATCGTAGCATTCGACTTTGCACTCATAAGTGTGCTGGAAGGAGGTGCCGACGGTGATGACCCCATGGGGGCCCAGCATCTTTAGCTTAAGGTACATATAGTTGGGGACAGGCATGAACTTCGCGTAACACGGTCGTCCCAGGATGGCGTGGAAAGTTCCCGAGAACCCCACTACGTCGAAGGTGAGGGTCTCAGTCCTATAATTGGACTGATCCCCAAAAGTGACGGGCAGATCGATCTGCCCTAGTGGTATAGCCTGCCTACCAGGCACGATGCCATGGAAAGGCGCTCGGATGGGGCAGAGGTTCGTTCGGTCGACGCCCATCTCATCGAGCATCTTGGCGTACATGATGTTGAGGCCGCTGTCTCCGTCCATCAGTACTTTTGTGAGCCGCTTTGGGCCGATGATCGGGTCGACGACAAGCGGGTACCTTCCCGGGTGTGGGACGGCATCCGGATGGTCAGTCTAGTTGAAGGTTATGGCGGATTCTAACCACTGGAGGAAGGCAGGCGTGGTCGATCCGGCCGTATAGACCTTGCGGCGCGCGACCTTCTGGCAGCATTTGGAGTCATAGGCCGCTGATCCTCCGAAGATCATGAGGGCGCCATTTGGAGTCAGGAAGGCGTCATCCTTCTCCCCAGCGTCGTTTGTGCTGGGGGCAGGTTCCTTCCCTTGCTCCCCTTTGTTGAGGCCCCCGGACAAGTATTTGTGCATGAGGCCACAATCCTTGTATAGATGCTTGGTCGGGAAAGCATGGTTTGGGCATGGCCCCTCGAGCATTTTCTCAAAGTGGTTCGGAGCACCCTCCATGGGCTTCCGGCCACCCTTGCGGTCGGTGGCGGCCATGAGCGAGCTGTTGCGCCATTGCTTCTTGTTTTTTCTTTTGACAGGATGGTTGGAGGCGCCCTGGCCGGCATCCTCGTCCCGCCTCGCCTTGCCGTCAGAGCAGTCGAAGATGGCTCCGACCGCCTCCTCTCCTGAGGCGTGGCTGGTGGCGATGTCCAGGAGCTCCTTGGTGGTCCGCGGGCCCCTGCGCCCTAGCTTGTGGACCAGGGATTCGCAGGTTGTCCTAGATAGGAAGGCTCCTATCACATCGGCATTGGCGACATTAGGGAGCTCGTTGCACTGCTGGGAGAAGCGCCAGATGTACCCATGGAGGGTTTCATCGGCCTTCTGGCGGCAGTTCTTGAGGTCCCATGGGTTTCCAGGGCATTTGTACGTGCCCTGGAAGTTCCCCACAAAGATCTCCATGAGATCTATCCAACTTTGAATGGTGTTGGACGGTAGGTGCTCCAACCACGCTCGTGTCGAATCAGTCAAGAATAGCGGGAGATTGCGAATAATGAAATCATCATCACTCGCACCATCGGCTTGACAGGCAAGCCGATAGTCTTCAAGCCAAAGCCCGGGGTTTGTTTCTCCAGAATACTTAGGGATATTGGTGGGTGGTCGGTACCTTGGTGGGAAAGCAGCATTGACGATGTGTCGGCCGAAGGCCTGAGGGCCTGGCAGGCCGGGGCTTAGGCTCCGGTCCTCGCCACTATCGTAGCGTCCGTCGTGTCGAGGATGATAGCCACGGTAGGCTCCTTCTCTTCTGTCGTTGTGGGTGCACCTGCGGGCATCGATGGTGCTATGCACGTCGTGGTTGTGGCCGAGACGTTGACGTACCAGAACAGCGGAGTGCTGCCTGCTGCCTGGTAGTGTCTGGTGAACGGACGCATCCTTGGCAGGGCGTACCGAGGCCGTGCACTGGCTGGCATCGGGCTTGCATCTCTGAGACAACAAGCTTTCCGCCTGCTACGCCGCCGCGCGCTTGAGCAACGTGCGAATCTCTTGGTGGGCCCGGCAGTAAGGCCGTGCAGCAAGGCCTCGGACATCGCGGCCTCTGGAAGGCCATGCAGCAAGGCCATCGCTGCGGTGATGTTTTGGCTCACCCGAGCGAAGTGAGGCAGGGTCCCATCGTCGGTGAGGATCCTTTGGTGTACGGTGCGGGCCGTGGCATGGGCGCGCCCACCGATTTCACGACGTTCGATCTCGCGATTGATGTCCGCATACTCCCGGACGAGCCCTTGCCCAGCCTCATCGATCTCCAGCTTGCGGGCCCTCAGCTGCTCCATCCTTAAGTGAGATGGGGCCGCCGTCTCCTCCCCGGACCTACTGCCAGGGTTGCTTGTCGGGGTGGCCTCTTCCCCGGAGATGCTTTGGACATGCCCCTCGGGGGTTTGCGTCATGAAGCATTCCCGGGAAGGGTGATGGCTCCCCCTGCTGGAGTTAGAGCTGGAGGACAACTCTAGTTCCTCCGTGAGGAGCCCGTGGAGTGTCTCCGAATCATGTTCCATTGCCTCGACGAACTCGCTATCCGTAGGCAGCAGAACCATGCATAGTGCCAGATGGTGGCCAGCGATTGCCGTAGCGTTGCGGAGGCCTAATGGCAACACCGTCGAGGCGCGCCGTGTGGAGCGTTCTGGAGAGAGGGTGATGTGGCGCGGGGCCTCCCTGGATGACTAGGGCCGAAGGGAGACACCGGGCTAGCCCTCAAGCCTCCAGTAGCTAAAGTTGATGGGAGGGAGAGGCTGGACAGCCGCGTGGGTCAGTGCCAGCTCTCCATCCAGTGTGACGATGAAATCCAAGTCACCAAAACGCACGTGTGCACCCGGGACCCAGCTGATTGCGTGGTTAGCCATCCGAGGCCTGATTTGGAACGCGAAAGACCCCTACCTGGCACGCTAACTGTCGGTGTTTCGTACAAGCACTGGCAAGTAAATTTATAGTGATGCGTGTTAGGCCCGGATGGTGCGCTAAAGGACACAAGATTTATACTAGTTTGGGCCGAATGTCCCTATGTCCAGTCTATTGCTGCTCGTGTTATTAGCACCGAAAAATGGTTTGTAGTAGAGGGTACAAACGATCAAGAGAGGGACTAGTCCCAAGTCTCTGATGGAAGAGTCGAAAGGATGCCAAGAGCTTGGTAGCCGCTTGACTGTGTGTGATGTGTGTTGTTCCTCCAGCATCCTCTACCATGGGGGAAGCACATCCCCTTTTATAGATGAAGGGGACGGCTTTACAAGTGAGAGGGCTCAGATGCATACGCTACCTAGCCTTGTTGTTCATGTCTACCAAGCCTTGTTGTCCATTCCGGTCGGTGCGAAAGGATGATAAGCGCCTACAATACTGTCGATGCCACTATAGAATGTTAGGATGGCTACTGAGTACTACCCCGCGCAGGGTATGGACTCTGGTACAATGGTTTTGACTTATGAGCCATGCCTTGCCTTTCTCCACACATCTTCTGGTTCCCTCCAAACGGGGAGCCTCCGGTCGGATGGCTCCAGTCGGCCCTCAGTGCACCAGTCGGAGAAGAGTGGTGAGCAGGCTTCCCACGAGCCCCGATTGTAGGGTCGGAGTCACGGGGTCGGAGCAGGAAGCAGTGCTATGGGCAAAGCCTTTTGATCGGAGGGGGCATCCGGAGGCTGAAGCGAATACTCTGATCTGGTGGACCCGAGGGGCCATGAAGCAGGTGCCACTCCCTTGGGACCATATCGTGGTGATAGCATATCCGTTATTTGTGGAGGACGCGAGTCTTTTTCTGGACCATAGTGGTTGTTGTATGTCTACGTTGGGTTCTGTGCCCGAGGGCTGAAGGCGGCGCCCACAACTCTGTAGGGCGAAGAGCATGCGCCCACAACACTATTCAGGCTCTGCTATGCCTAGAAGTGTCTAAAGCATCCATCCCATTGTTCCCTAGCAGTACTTTTCCTATCAGGGCGTAGGGTATGGACTCTGGTATAGTGGTTTTGACTTATGAGCCATGCCTTGCCTTTCTCCACACGTCTTCTAGTTTCCTTCGAACGGGGAGCCCCCAGTCAGATGGCTCCAGTCGGCCCTCAGTGCGCTGGTCAGAGAAGAGCGGTGAGTAGGCTTCCCATGAGCCCCAGTCGTGGGGTCGGAGTCATGGGGTCAGAGCAGGAAGCAGTGCTGTGGGCATCCCTCGGGCGAGACCGAGCCCGTCCCTCAGGGGTCGAGCGAGGTGGAGTCAATCCCTAAGCTCTCGGGCGAGGCGGAGCTAGCCCTTATCCCTCGGGCAAGGTGGAGCTGGCCCAAAGGCGTCGGGTGAGGCGGAACCAAACTCCCATCATTCAGGCAAGGAACATAGTGACGCCCTTGTCCATCCAGAAGTTTTTAACGTTCGATGGTTATTAGTTCCACCTCCTTGGGTACCCCGGTGTTAGATCCCCAACAAGCTGCTACCACAAGAGGGGTCAGTGCCGCTTGGGATCAGTGCGGAGCCATCCTAGTCTCTGGTCTGGGTGGGCGGCGACCTGCACATGTGGGGAGGAGCCTAGACCTATTGGGCAGACTGATGGGACCCTAGGGTGACGCTTTTTGCCCTCGAGACACAACGGAGGAGAGGGAATGGGGGAGAGGTTGGGACCATGGTTCATGCCCTGACCACCGTGCTGAGCTCGCTGCACGACATTGTTGCCCTAGTTGGCCAGGTATGATATGACCGTGCTTCTGACCCTTGTTTTCCCTTTCCATGCCTCTAAGTCTTGTCCTCTCCGTAGTCCCTTATGGTTCACAGCCGGGAGAAGTCCTAATTCCTTGCCGAGGAGATGTGGTGGAGTGAGGGGCTAGCCGCATAGCTCGCTGCCACCCATTAGGAGGTGGCTGAGCTTGCCCCTGCCACCTAGGAGCTGGCCGACCTCCAAGTCAGGGAGAAGGCTACTCGCAATGATGCCTGTGAGGTCAGGGAGAAGCTCATGGCCCTGATCGACAGGGCATGCATGGACACCATGGAGGCCGAGCGGCTCTAGAAGGAGCAGGACGATTTGCTCAGGGCCATAGAGGGGCTCCGCATGGAGCGTGACTTGGCTTGACAGGAGTGCACCGATGCCCAGTAGCGGATCGACCTCCTCGAGGGTGAGCTTGAGGGGGAGAGGGACCTAAAGGTTACGATCGAGGGCGTGTTCGCCAGGCTCACCATGGAGGTTGGTCATCGCCAGGAAGAGGTCCAACGCATGGAGGCCGAGGTGACCTGGCAGCGTGATGAGGTGTGAAGGCTTTGGGTGGACATGGATGATAAGGCTTTGGTTTCCCTTATTGTCTTTCTCCCTGGAATCCATGGTGTCCTTTTGACATGGTTGGTATGTGACTTGGATAGGTCTCGATGACAACCTTGGGGCGGAGGTGATGAAGAGCCATGGGCTGGAGAAGGAGCTCGATGAGGTGAAGGCATCCTTCCTAAAGGAGAGCGAGGAGCACGAAGCCCTATGCATCATCGTCCAGCTAGTCTTTGACGACCTCGAACTGGCCTCAAAGTAGGAGACTGCTCATTCGTGGTTTGCACCGTTCGGATTATAGATCGAGCACATGAGATCATGAGGGAGGCGCTTCACTTTGGTGTTCACCAATCATTTGTGATCACTCATTCTCATTACGAGAACATCGATCTGGCGATGATGAGCCAGGGCTTTGCACTTGTCTACTCTGACACCGAGCTAGAGGACATCGAGAAAGAGGTGGTCCCTCTGGCATAGGACTTATCTACCAAGATAGAGGATGAGATCATCCCCCTAAAAAAATAGTTAGTTAGATAAGTCAGGCGGCGAACTTGTAATAAGTGGACAAGTTCTTAACTTTTGTTATGGCCAAACAGACTTTTGGCTCTTCTCTCTTTTTATGTATAAAAAGGTTAATGTATTCCGACCCTTTCTGTTGTTAAGACTATAAAGCTTGAGGTGCAGGCAAAAAACTCTAATCACACTGGTGAGCAAAAATGTCGTAGCCGCTGGGGCGTAGGCTTCTTGTAGTACGACCAATTTTACTCAGTGTTTGTTTCCGCAACCCTTGCTTCTAGATCTTAATGTGATAAAAGGGTCAGGCACAGAGAATGTTTTTAGGTATATATACTCTTATCAGCCCCCAAGTGAGGTCCAACCCCTTGCTATTGCTGGGCTTGGGTGTCACTAAAGATCAGGGAGACGATAGCGAAATCGATAAGAGAAAGTGTTTTTCATTTCAAAAACGTCATTCTTAATTTTCATAAGTCCACGTATAGATTAGGGGTAAAAGCAACGTAGCTGCTCAATGTTCCAGGTGTTAGCGTGAAAATGTGGTAGCCGCGCTAGGTGGACACGTAGCAAGCCAGAATGATCTAGAGATCTGCCTGGCTTCAACGCAGGAGCAGCCGATCCTACGAACTCCCAAGGGCGTGCCAGTCAATTTGACCTGCAATTGACAAGGATAGAAAGTTTATCAGTAATTTAGGGTGGAACATGCCGGTTTTGACCAAACAGTTCCAAGTGTGCCGCTTCGGGAGCAGCCAGATGGGAAAATTGACTAAATAGCCGATACGAGAAGAAATCGGCTATTAAGAACTATAAAGCTCACGGGTCAAGATTGATTTTATAGTAACGAATACAATGCACCTAGTTTTAATAATCCTTTCCCTTAAGCTATTAAGATGCATCACTGGCTAAATTAGATTTGATCAATACGTGGTGTAGAGACAATGAACCCAGTGAAAAGGGATATACCACGCAAACAATCGACTATTTGGTATAGACAGATCTACAAACCGTCTGGATCTAACCTATTTCCATCAACAGTGAGGTTCGACCGGATTGATGCAGCTATGATGATGATGATAATCTAGAACCAGAAAACCCATAGAACCGACCATACTTCAACAGGTTCATGAAAGCGTGCCATATCTGTGAAAGTGCCGGCGAATCGGCTAAAATATCTGATTCAGGTAGAAAAGGGATTACAGCATGTGAACAATCGACTGTTTAACATGTATAGATCTATAAACTCATCAAATCTAATATGTTATCCTTAACATTGGGGTTCAACCGGATCAGTGGCAGCCATGATAAAAATAACAGATCAAACCATTAAAGTAAAAAGATATATTCATATTTAACAGAATCATGAAAACACACTGTAAGCGTTAAAGTACGGGCAATTGGCTATTTAGCCGATGCAGGTATAACAAATAGCTAGGGTCATGCCTGGTCGAAAGCAAGAGATTGGGAGATTTATGGCTTGAATCAATGCTTGACACTCTCGTTGTCTGGAATGGAGAGGAATGATTCACTTCTGATTTCTACATCTTATTTCTGGTCCAACACCCTAAATGCTTTTGTTTTTGGTCATGGCCCAATGACCATCACTTTGGCCGATGTTTATATGTTGATTGGCCTTAGAATAATAGGATCAATGCAACCTTATGACTTCTTAAGTGCTGGATCTAATAAAATAGCCAAAATATCAGACTGCACAGGATGGGCAAGCTACATTTTGAACCATATTGGAGACGGATCAACTCTTACTAAAAGGGAACATGTAGCCTTCTTGAACATGTGGCTGAAAAGATTTATCTTTTGTGGGTCTTCCTGTGGTCCCACTTTTAATCATAAATATTTGGCAGAGCATCTAGCAACTAGCAATGAAATCTCCCTTGGAAAATACCTGCTAGGATCTGCTTATCATATGATGCACCAGGTAGCTATCCAGTTGCTGAAGAATGAACCAGTGCATACTATTAGTGGCCCTTGGTGGTTGATACAACTATGGCTGAACCTGTATATGCACAAGATTATAAGACCTGATCTCAAAAACCTGAGGTTCCCTTCCTCCAACTTTGTTGAAGATTATAAAGGGAAAGAAGGAAGAGTTCGACAGTGTATGAACTATGGTGAGGCTGCATCCGCCATAACAATCATTGTTGATGTAGGCCATCTCTTCAAAAAATTCTACAGAGGATTTGATGCAAACATCTTGACTTGGCTACCTTATGATGAAGATGAAGACAATGAATTAGTTCTGCTAGTCAAATTCTAGTTTGAATCAGGCAACTCAGATAAAATAGTTGCAACAATCTTCAGTTGCATCATCAAACCCTATGTATTGTCAGCTAAATTTTGCCATGGTCGTGGCAAAATGGCTACTGGTTCTTTCCTCCTAGAAAATCTTCCAACATACGAATTCTACAATCCTTGTTTTATGGCCCATCAATTCGACCTTGGTCAGCTGTCTCCTCAACTGTTCTTTAAGAATACACTAAAGCCAAGAGAAGGTATTAGTGAAGTAATGGAAGCTTCCAAAGTCTTTCAACTAGGATTAGATCTTCCTTCTTTTTGCTTGCATGACTGGGCAAGAGTCAACCTCTCTTCCTACCTTTTTGACTCCTGGTGGTAAGAATGGTACTCCCATCTCTTCTGTGAGTCAGTCTACCCTAGATGCATAGCTCTAGATGGAGATTTTGCTTCTAATAGTGAGGTAACTTGCCATTCCTTTTTTTAGAAAAATTTCCCCTACCGACTGTTCTAACATACTTTTTTCAGGACACCGAATTTGATCCCCCAAGCATGGATAGAAAGGGGCATCCTATAGATTATTATCCACCATGTCTAGCCTCAAGAATAGGATCAACCGCACCCACACTAAAGAAACTGATGAAAACTCAAGCTGCCTCTACAATTGTAACGTATCAATCTTCAAAACGCAAGGTAGTCCAAGGGATAACCCAAAAAACTGTTACTGGGAAAAGACTTTGTAGAACAAGACCATCAACTACTTAGGTAAAACAATTCATCCTCTTCTCAAAATGATATTCAATTTCTAATCATGTTTCTTTCTTCGCAGTTATCAACCATTGCATCCCAATCTGCTCTAGGTACTGAACTGTTGTCCTAGGCATTTAAATCAGCACCAACCAAACCTTCATCGGCTGATCCTCAAAAGGAGCCAATTTCAGTTGAAACAACCGATGCTTCTAAGACAACAGAATATGAGAGTCCTTCCATTTCACCCCCTGATGCTGCCAAGGTATCTTCTCAAAATTCTTGATTTTTTATTCAATTTTCACCCTTCTCTAACCATTTGCCATGCCAGACACTCCCTAAGGAAACATTCACGCAAGGGCAGAAGTCTGGCAGTCTACCCATCAAAGGTGATCCTGTTGATGTCGACACCCAGACTATCAAATCTCCAGTCCAACAAATAATTGATGGTAAGAAAGTCATATGCCTAGTTTATCTTTCTGCAACAAATATGAACTAAAAATCTTCCTTGATGTTTGCAGATACCAATGTTGCAAGTTTAGAGTCGATTCAACTAGATACCATTGGTGCATCATCAGTTGTTTCTTCTCCTCAGATAGAAACTACCCCAGAAAAGGTATTGTATCTCCTTATTCTTCTCATTTTCAAACAACTTGTTATCTCTTGACAAAATTTTTCTTTCCCACCTGTAGGTACTTAATTCACCAGTTCCAAGCTACTCTTTCAATTTTGAAGAGTATATAGATGAAGGTGAAATTAGCTCATCAGCCATCTCTTCTAAAGAAGCTTTATCAGAAGAGACCAGAAATTGGCTAAGGGACATATTGACAATGCTTGAGAAGGATATAGTCGATTTGGTCCAAGATGCAGATTCAATGCAAAGAGTCTTCTTAGCCATTAAGGATAATTTATCCCCAGATCTCATCAAAGTCTTGTCACCTTTATCCATCATTGAAGATCAAGTCCCAAAGGTGAAAAGGCTCAGAGGAATCTGTCTAACCGTGAAACTTTGATGGCCAAGAAGTATTCCAATAAACAAGAAGCCAAAGAGCTGGCAAAGCTGATCGATAATTTGAACAACTCGTCCCTCAAGATCGAGCCAGAGCTAAACCAACTAGAAACCAAGCGTGCAGAACTTGAGAAGGAACTAGAGAACGTGAAGGCTGCCATCGATCGCCATAAGTCCAATCTGGCTCAAATACCCAATGCCATTAAGCAGAAGAAATAGGAAATGCTGACCAAGGTCAAAGAAGGCAAGGCCATCTGCAGTAGTCTTGAGAATATTCCTGGATCAGCCGAAGAAGACAAGCAACAAATCATAGAAGTCGATGCTATCAGGCTAAAAGCATTGAAAGCAATTTAGGATGTTTTAAACTTGTAATCTGCATACCAACATATATTTTGTGTGGAACCAATGATAACCATGTTTTTTGTTGATCTATTGTATTTCTTGTCTCGGCTAAAGAGCCGATTTGAAAATAGCCGATTCCAGACCTCTGACCTTAATCCAATTAAGTCTAAAAACACGGCCTCCATTAAGAAAAACTCCCCAATCTTCCATCCTCAGTTATCAACGCCGCATTCTCTTCGACATTAGTGGGGCGGCGCTTTGCCTTCTATTAATTGCAGTTACCTTTTGCACATCCTGAGATATCTACTACTTCGCTTTGTGGCTATAAATACCAGCCAAGGACTCCGGCCTCGAACACATCTCCCCTTGCAACTGCTTCTATTCTCTGCACTTCTCCGCCTTCACAAATCCTATAGCGATTTTCTAACTCCCTTCCATAGATCCAACCAAACCCTATGGCTGGCGAGGACAACTAGGGCAAGCGCGTGGCGGAGGAGGTTCCGGAGGAGAATCTGCCAATGAGCCAGCACCTCCACCGTATGAGGTGAGATTGATATCTTCTGCTCATGGCAATGAACTTTTCTAACTTGTTTATAGGTTTGTCTTGAATGACATCCTTCATCCACTTCCTCCCAGGGCCGGCGAGCCCTCCAATGCTGCATCTGATGCCACCTCCACACCGGATTCATCGTCGGACCCCTCCGATTCCTACAATGGCGACGACACATGGCGTTTCCTCTGGGAGTGGAGGGTAGCCCAGGACCGTTATTCCGAGGCAACTTGGGAAAATGGTCAGCTTGAGATCCGCCTCGGGGGCTCTCAAGCCGCCCTTCGTGCCGCCGAGGAAGAGGCCAGTGCTACTCGGGCGTGGCTAGCCGAGTCCGACGCCATGGTGGCGGGTAAGACGGACTCCACGAACAACTTCATTTTGATTTCCACTATTTTTTGTCTTGATATCTTCCTTGTTTCTATGATCGCCAGCCCTGACGGTGCAGTTGGAGAACCTCTGACTGGCGGCAAACGTGGCAATGGTAGCCATCAATGCTTGGGTCCCCTTCATCAACGCTCGCCTCCACAATGTCCTGACCCATGTCTAGGAGATCGCCCTCCATGGCGTCCATCGCGATGCATCGGTGGCGCTGGCTGCGGCGCAGGTTCAGACTGGGTACGAGCTTCATACCATAGAGACCGGTTTCCCAATGGGCGACATCCCCGAGGAGCATGAGGAGTTAATCGAGGACTTCATTGATGCGGCGGAGGCCATCGTGGATATTACATCTGCTCAGAATGTGATAAATAATGTCTTTGACTAGTTTGTACTTAGGGCAAACCATTCAATGAATAAAAACCTCTGTTTTTCTGTCATCATGTCTCAGTGCAATGTCTTATGTATACCATAATCGTTTCTATGTTGGTTTTTGCTCTACAGGCAATACATATCGTATCGGTTTTTCCCTTCTCTAGGTTAATTTTTTGGGCTAAACGCGATACCCTTCTGGTACCAGCTATTAGAGCTGATGACTAAACAAATTGGTTGTCAAGTACTAATCCAAATCATAGTATTCCCAAGCAAAATGATCTTTAAATTCCTTTAATAAATCTATCTATTGTTGCTTATACTCAGGATCCAACTTAGCACTCACATGCGTCGGCCTAAGCCTATCTCCAGGACCAATATCTACCTCCTCTAATTCATCGGCCGACGTAAAGCCATGTCCAAGTTTGCCATCTATACCATCTATTGGATTATCCATTAAAACAAACTCTCAGAGCCGATTGCTTGAATCGGCTGTTGGCTTTCATCATTGATTTTAATGAAGCCTCCTTCCCATAATTTGCCAGAAAAACACTCGAAGTCTTACAGTTCCCAATACATTGGATCAGCTATTGCGATAATTACAGAATCATCAGCATGAACCAGCTCAACATCATCTCCATACCACTGAATCAAGCATTGATGCATAGTCGAAGGTACACAACAATTTGCATGAATCCAATCATGACCAAGGAGTAAACTGTATGAATCTTTTCCATCAATGACGAAGAATGTGGTGAGCAAAGTTTTACTTCTGATTGTCAATTTGATGTTCATTGCCCCCTAGTCTTGGATCCATTACCCCCAAAATCCTTAAGCATCATATCGGTCTCAATCAAATCTCCTTGTCCCTTGCCAAGCCTGCGAAAAGTAGTATAAGGCATAAGATTAACAGAAGCACCTCCATCCACTAATATTTTGCTCATCGGCTTCCCATCAATGAAACCTTTTATATATAAAGTCTTTAAGTGTCGATGCTTGACTGGCTTATCGAATATAGCTTACTGTATAACTATCAACTTGGCAACTATCTCCTCATACTCCGATTCATCAAAATCTGAATAGACTTCTTGATCTGCTGGAGCTCTGAATTCTGACGGCAATAGAAAAGTCATTTGAATATTAGTCGATGGTTGACCCCTATCGGCTGTTTGTTTAGCACGCCATACTTGAGGTCTACTAGATCCCTGAGCCTGTTCTAACTCTCTGTTCCTTAGGCATTGTACCCTTCTTTTTTGGCTTCTTGACAAACCTCCTGGACACCATTGCCCTTCCTGCCAAACATGCTCTTCCTCATTATCTTCTTCTTCACAATCAGCCCAGTTTTGATCAACAACTCGCTTCCCAAGCCAATCATGAACACTTATATTTTTTAAGCGCCGATCCATATTATTATGATGATACTCATCTTGAGCATAGATAGATCGGCGGTTGGCTTGAGATTGCCTAAACTCCCAATATTGCTCACTGCACTCTAGGCAATTATTTCTAGTATGTAATTTCAAACCTTCATTCCAACAATGTCTGAAGAAAGGACAATTCTAATGTGATTCAGCTTGCTTCCTTTCATACCTCTCTTTCTCCTGACGCTGGTATTCTTTCTCTTCTAACCAATGCTGATAATCCTTTTCCTTCTGCCATTGCCATTTATTCAACAAAATTTGAGATGTGACACGTGGCCTCATCACCCCGTTCCTTGACGTTTCTCCCTGCTCATATCGGCTCTTCTATTGATCACGACATTTTTTAATCTTTCTATATTCATCAACTGATATTTGCATCTTCAGGTCGATGGTCTGGTTTCTTTTGCTCTGGTTGATGTTAGGACTTTAGTCTTTTCTTTGAGCACCTTCACATCGACCATATTTTGATCTCTTAGGAAATTATTATCATCAACTTTCATCTTCCAAGGTGTATCAAATTTAAGCTTCCCTTGCTGAATAGCCCTCTGTATATGTTGCCGAAAAATTCTACACTTGTTAGTAGAATGAGAAGTAGCATTATGAAACTTGCAAAACTTCTTATTCTTCAACTGATTAGGAGGGAACATAACATGATTGGTGGGCAATTTGATTTGTCCTCTCTCAAGCAAGAAATCAAAGAGTTTGTCTGATTTTGTGGCATCGAAATCATAGCTCTCCTCAACTCCTTTTCCCCAAGGATTTGGCACCATTGCTATCTTCTTACCCCCAATTCTATTTGGCCATAGCAATCTCTTCTTCGTCATTGTCCTCATCACCGTCATCAACTGAATATGGATTATAGGCTTCGGCGATTGCGACACTCTTCTAGAATCGGGTATCTCTACGCATATTCTAGAATTGGCTATTGAGTGCTGCCACTCATTGAGCCAACTGACCTAAATTGTCAAACTCTTGCCCAAGCAACTTCTCCCTCCATGTTGGCAACATTCCTTGAATAGCTAAAGCAGCTAGCTGATCATCAGTTAGATTCAATGAGAAGCACAAATTTCTAGTTTCTCGGAACCTCTGAAGAAACTCGGCACCTGATTCATTAGTTATCTACCTTATGGTTGTCAAATCTATGATTTTCTTTTCCCTCGTCCTAGTATAGAAATATGTATGAAACTTCTTCTCTAGGTCAGCCCAATTGGCAATGGAATTAACTGGCAACGATAAAAACCAAGTAAAGGCTGGTCCTGACAGGGACAAGGAGAAGAAACGAACTCGACGAGCCTCTTCAATAGACGCTTCGCCCAACTATGTAAGATATAAGCTGACATGTTCTATTGTACTTGTGCTATCTTGACCAGTGAACTTAGCAAATTCTAGGAGCCTGTAATTTATAGGGAGAGCGATCAAATCATACCACTCTAGATATGGACGTTTGTACAAAAAGGTCTGCCCTTTTGGTTTCAAACCGAACTGATTCTTCATCATCTTGGTCACTCTAAGCAACAACTCATCAGCGTTTGAATCTAGATTTGTCTGTAATTGTTGACCCATCTATGGATTAAAACTTTGGGTACTTTGATACCCTGTATTTGAAATCATATGAAGGGTATTGTAATCTATGCCATAATGATATCCTTGTGGAATCTCTATCTATTGGGTCCTTTGTTGGTTTGCTGCTTGCAGTATCTAGTTGTAAATGATGGGATCTATATCTCTACGAACCCTTTGGACTGATGGCGCTATTTTTTGAGCCAATGATGGTACTTGGCCTGACATGCCAAAACCAACCATTTGATTCTGAACTTACCCCATCGGCTGTTGCACTTACTGCACTGATGATCCAAGATTGTTCTGTATTCGATTAGTAGTGGTACCTTGAACCTTCTCAAATGAACTCTGAACTGCCTGAACATCATTATTACCAGTTAGTGTTGCTTCTTGATGGCTAGTACCGGCATGATTAGTCCCCTGAGTCAATGGATGTGGAATTTTGTAATAAGCCGGTCCAACCTGATCAATTGGATATCCATGAAACACCTCTTTTTATGGTATTGTGGAATGTGTTCAAAAAAGCTATATTATGGTGCAACATGGCATCATGAATAGATTTGTTTAAGCATCTACAAAGAAATGCTTATCATTAGCTTCGTCTATATCTGACTGCCCATGCATCAAAACTCTTGGTAGTGGATATTTCTAAATAACTTTATTGTCACGTGTCTTGGTGTAGGACAACAAACACTTGTTTTGGAATTATTCTATAGCTTTGCTGATGACATATTTATCCTCATCAGGTAGGTCTTCATAAGGCATTATAAGGATGTCCCTATTGTTGTGAGTTGCCATGACGATTATGGTGTCCCACCGGGCGTGCCAAAACGCGTGTCGGCACGAAAACATGGTAGCCGCGCTGGCTGGACACGCAGCAAATCAGAACGATCTAGAGATCTACATGGCTTCAATGCAGGAGCAGCCGATCCTGCAAACTTCCAAGGGCATGCCAGTCAATTTGACAAACAATTGATAAGGAGAGAAAGTTTATCAGTAATTTAGGGTGGAACGTGCCGGTTTTGACCAAACAATTCCAAGTGTGCCGCTTCGGGAGCAGCCAGATGGGAAAATTGACTAAATAGCAGATACGAGAAGAAATCTGCTGTTAAGAACTATAAAGCTTGCGGGTCATGATTGATTTTATAGTAACAAATACAGTGCACCTAGTTTTAATGATCCTTTCCCTTAAGCTATTAAGATGCATCACTGGCTAAATTAGATTTGATCAATACGTGTTGTAGAGCCAATGAACCTGATGAAAAGGGATATGCCCCGCAAACAATGGACTGTTTGGTATAGATAGATCTACGAACCATCTAGATCTAACCTATTACCATCAACAGTGAGGTTCGACCGGATTGATGCAGCTATGATGATGATGATAGTCTAGAACCGGAAAACCCATAGAACCGACCATACTTCAATAGGTTCATGAAAGTGTGCCATATCTGTGAAAGCGTACCTGAATCGACTAAAATAGTTGATTCAGGTAGGAAAAGGGATTATAGCATGTGAACAATCGACTATTTAACATGGATAGATCTATAAACTCATCAAATCTAACATGTTATCCTTAACAGTGGGGTTCGACCGGATCGATGGCAGCCATGATAAAAATAATAGATCAAACATTTAAAGTAAACAGATCTATTCATATTTAACGGAATCATGAAGACACACTATAAGCATTAAAGTACGGGCAATTGGCTATTTAGCAGATGCAGGCATAGCAAACAGCCAGGGTCATGCCTGGTCGAAAGCAAATCTACCAGCTAGCATACTTTGATCTAAAGTGCTAATAGTGGGGATCGACCAGATTGTTGCAACCATAATAGCGAGCTATAGACCAGATTCAACTAGCTAATAAACCTACTCGAGATCAGACATGCCTTGACCGCATACTATGCACGATCAAGATCGAAGTAGAATAGCCAATAAAACATAATCCATCGTTTAAACTAAGAACCATCGCAATATGACAAGATAAACGATGGACTAAAAGGATGTGAGGCCGATCTAGATCGATCTCGATCAGGCAGGTTGATATTGCTGAAACTAATGACAACAAGAACATCAGCAAAATTGGTAACTTAATGAATCTACCCGAAGGACGCCACCCTTAGGTAGAGCCAAAAACATGACCTTAATCTAATTCGAGTAGTGGAGGTCGAACTTAACCGATGTAGCTGTATTTGAACTAGACAAGGATTGATAACTAACTCATACTAGAGCTCATAAGAGGTTGGCCAGACCGATGCAGCCTTATGAATAGAAGTATAAGCCATGATGGTACTTATAAACAAGCTAGAGGTCGACCGGATTGAAGCAGCCCTGCTTGTTGAAGAACTCGCCGAGATCTACAGTACTCCTACTCCTAAGGATTCACGTAAAGCCAAAAAAAGTAATTAGTATTGATTGATTGTGATTCTTACAATAGTCGAGGTCCAATATTTATACCCAGAACCTAAACATCAATCCTACTCAAGTACGACTCATTACAATCTTTAGTTATAAGAGAAAATATTCCTAACTTAAGATAACTTGGACCCTAATCTTTCCCTTTTTGTAGAGTCTAACATGCTCTTCTCGACGCTAACCGTAGCTCATTTGACATGACACCCCGGGATAGCCACCGGTGGTAGCAGAGTCTCTGTAGACTCACACTCCTCTGGACCCTCGTGCGAAGGCCCTCGTGTGTGCACAAGAGCACAACGAGGAGTTACAACAAAGGCGACAGAGCCAGCCGCCACGTGCGCATAACCCGTCTAGCGGCGCTCAGGGTTTGGAACCGTCAGGTCTAGCACAACATCCTGGATGGAAGGAATGACCCCCCCCCCCTCAGTTCGCTCGAGCTGGCTAGAACATCGTTGCTACGGCGATGCTTCTATGCGGCCTCCTCGAGCCAGTCGACCCCTAGGAACAAGAAATCCACCGAAACCACTAGGTGCAGGTGGAGACCGCCGTCGTTCAATAGGCGGAGAGCTCCGTGTCGTGACACCGGCTCGCGGCCTCTTGCCCAACCGGAGGATTAGGGCCACACCAGTCGAATCACTTGGTCCACTCACCACTACTGTTGTCGGGTGTGGGGTGGGAAGCCATAGCTGCGCGAACGCCTCAGGCTGAACCGTGACGCTCGTAGCATCATCAACAATCAACTCCATGCCCGGTGCGATGATGACGTCTATCGAGTGGTGGCGAGAGCGGGCGGCACAGGCCCCGGCCTGACCATCAAGGAGTGCGGGGACACGCACCCTAGGCATGGTGACCGGCCAAATGACCGAAGCCCTAGCCTGAACGGCCCGGGGCCATGGGCCTTTGGTCGTCGCATCTAGAGGGCGCCGTTCCCACAGCGATTCCGACCACCCACCAACATCGCCAGATACACCAGGGAGACCAACCCTAGTATATGGCTCAAAGACTTTTGGCTCATCTGCCGAGCCAGAGGAGTGGATGATGACCACTTCATCATCTAGTACCTCCCCATCTACGTGGGGAGCATGTTCGAGCATGGCTTAAATTCCTTCTGCCCGACAGCATCCATGACCGGGCGGACCTCAAGAGGGTCTTCGTCGGCAATTTCCAAGGGACATATGTCTGCCTTAGGAATTCCTAGGACCTCAAGAGCTGCCAGCAGGAACCCAATAAGTCCCTATGGAATTACATCCATAGGTTCTCAAAGTGGTGCAACTCTGTTCCTGATGTCATTGACATGGACATCATCAGAACATTCCTCTCTAGGATGACCTACGCGTCCTTGATCCACAAGCTCGGCTATGTGAAGCCCCGTACCACTCGTGACCTGCTCAACATCACCACGAACCATGCCTCCAGCGAGGAGGTGGTCGGGGCGGTCTTTAGCGATGGTCGGGACTAGGGTAAGGCCAAGCGTGAGGACCAAGGTGATGGCCCCTCCACACAAAAGGGGTAGAAGAGCAAGAAGGATTGGCGCCGACTGGCCAACCCAGCCTCGGTCGCCACAACAGATCATGTGGGCAAGTAGCCCTAGTAGGTCCAGCCCGACCACTTTGATAAGTTCATGGAGAGTCCATGCACCAACCACGCCTACCCCGTCAAGCACCTCTACAAAGACTGTGAGCTCCTAAAGCGCTTTGTTTGGCACACTGGCAAGCTAAAGGAAGGGAAAGGCAAGGAGGAGGAGGCTAAGAAAGGAGGTGTGGTGGGCAAGGATGATGACAGCTTCCCCGACCCTGAGGAATGCCTCATGATCTTTGGGGGATCCAACGCCATCCACTCCAAATGCCAGCACAAGGTACACTATAGAGAGGCATGCGCCGCCAAATCGAACATCCCCTCTTTCCTTAGCTGGTCGGACTCCCTGATCACTTTTGATCAGAGAGACCATCCTTCCCACATCGCCCGACCGGGTCACTACTCGCTCGTTATCGACCCCATCGTCCACAAGAAGCGACTCACCAAGGTGCTAATGGACGAAGGCAGCGGCCTCAACATTCTCTACGTTAACACCCTCGACACCATGCGCATCCCTCGGTCAGAGCACTGCCTAGTGAGCTCTCCCTTCCACGGCATAATCCCAGGGACGCAGGCATACCCGCTCAGGCAGATCGACCTACCCATCATGTTTGGTGACTGAGCCAACTTCCGCTTGGAGGTCCGCTCCTTCGAGGTAGTGGACTTTCTAGGGTCCTACCACGCCATCTTGGGGCAGCCATGCTACGCCAAGTTCATGGCGATCCCCAACTACACCTACCTCAAGTTGAAGATGCTGGGACCGAACAACGTCATCACCAAGGGTAGCACCTTTTTGCATGCCTACATGTGTGACCACAAGCATTACGAACTCGCCACTGTTGTCATCAATTCCGCCGAGCTTCCATAGCTCAGGAATTTGGCAACTCAAGCAGTCCCCGACAGCAACGAGCCGACCTCCTCAAGCGCCTTCCATCCGACCGAGGAAACCAAGGCAGTAGGGATCGACCCCACTGACCCAACCAAGACGGTGCAGATTGGTACCAAGCTCCTGGCCAAATAAGAGAGCGAGCTCGCCAACTTCCTACACGCCAATCGCGATGTCTTCACGTGGAAACCTTCTAACATACTAGGCATACCAAGGGAGGTCGCCGAGCATGCAGTACACCTTGTTTTGGGCTCAAAGCCCACCAAGCAACGCCTACATCGCTTTGACAATGAGAGGCATAGGGCCATAGGCAAGGAGATTGCCAAACTCCTAGCAGCCGAATTCATCAAAGAGGTATACCACTCCGACTAGCTAGCTAATCATGTTCTTGTGAAAAAGAAGATCGGGAAATGAAGAATGTGTGTTGATTATACTAGCCTCAACAAGGCATGTCCAAAGGACCATTTTCCTTTGCCACATATACACCAGATAGTCGACTCCACCTTCGGATGCGAAATCCTCTCCTTTCTGGATGCCTACTCAGGCTATCACCAGATCGTGATGAAAGAGTCTGACCAAGTCATGACTTCAATAATAACACCATATAGTTTGTACTGCTACGTAACCATGCATTTCAGTCTGAAGAACACTGGCGCCACCTATCAACGGTGCATGCAGCGATGCTTCGCCTACCAAATCGACCCACCCGACCTGCTTGACCAAGTCGAGCGGCCAAAACCAACAATCGTCGTCTATATAGATGACATAGTGGTGAAAACGGCTCAAGCTAGCGACCTGATCATAAACTTGGCTGCAACATTCGCAAACCTCCGAAGGTTCAGCGTCAAATTGAATCCTAAAAAATGTGTTTTCGAGGTTATGAAGGGGAAGCTACTCTGATACATCGTGTCCGAGCGCGGCATCGAAGCCAACCCCGAAAAAAATCATGACCATCTCCAACATGGGCCCTATACGCAACGTCAAGGGCGTACAGAGGCTCGCTGGCTATTTGGCCACCCTAAGCCGGTTCATCTCCCGACTAGGAGAACGCAGTATTCCCCTCTACAAACTTCTCAAGAAGAGAGACGCATTCGTCTGGACAGAGGAGGCACAACAGGATTTGGAAAGCCTCAAAGCATCACAGATGTCAGCCCCAATCCTTGTCGCTCCCAAGCGAGGAGAACCCCTCGTCCTCTACGTCATGGCAAACAACCATGTTGTAAGCGCCACCCTCGTCGTCGAGAGGGAGGAGACGGGACACCCCAAAAGGTCCAACGACCAGTATACTTTGTCGGTGAGGTACTCTCCGATGCCAAGGTTCGTTACCCCCAAGTTTAGAAGCTTCTATATATTGTACTAATAGTGACCCAGAAGCTCCTGCACTACTTCACCAACCATGAAGTCATGGTCGTCACTTCATACCTGTTGGGAGACATCGTTCGCAACCACGATGATGCGGGATGGATCTCCAAGTGGGCTCTCGAGCTCATGAGCCACGACATCAGGTATATCCCTCGCACCGCTATTAAGTCTCAGGCTCTCGCCGACTTCATCGCCAAATGGATGGAAGTTCAGCTCCCAACCCCGAACATTACCCACGAGTACTGGATGATGTACTTCGATGGGTCGGTAATGGCGCCCGGCTCGAGGGCTGGAGTGGTTCTAATCTCCTCGAACGGGAGCAGGCTTTGCTACATGATCCGTCTCCATTTATCAACCTCAAACAATGCCATGAAGTACGAGGCCCTCATCAATAGAATGCGCATTGTCGTTGAGCTCAGCGCCACGTGACTATATGTCCACGGCGACTTGGAGTTGCTCATCGACCAAGTCGTGAAGGAGTCCTCCTCCAAAAGCCCTCTTATGGCAGCATATTACCAGAAGGTGCACAAGCTCGAGGACAAGTTCCAAGGGATCGAACTGCATCATGTCCCCAAAAGGACAACGATGCCGCTGATTTCCTCACAAAATTGGCTGCCAGGCGGGTTCCATCTCCAGATGGGGTCTTCACCAACGATCTCCACGAGTCGTCTGCCCGAGTTTCGGAGGATCCGATCTAGACGCACTCTAACACCAATCTGGCACTCGAGGGCTCCGACCTCCCAACGTGCCCTGACCCCGACCAAGTACTCGAGGGCTTTGACCTTGGCGCTTCCATGGCAATGTCGCCCGCCGATGTCACCATGGTGGCATTCGATCAGGCTGACTAGAGAGAGCCACTGCTCACCTACATCCTCGAGGAGGTTCTCCCACTGGAAAGGACTGAAGTGCAATGAATCGCTCGATGCGTCAAGACATTCGTCGCCATCGATGATGAACTTTACAAGCAGAGTCCGTTGGGAGTACTCATGAAGTGCATCTCGACCGACCAAGGGAAACAGCTCCTCCTCGAAATCCATGCTGGAATCTGTGGACATCATGTAGCCCCAAGGTCGCTGGTCAGGAAAGCCTTTCGCCAAGGTTTTTACTGGCCCACTGCACTATGAGACGTAGAGTAGGTTGTCTGCAGGTGTGAAGGATGCCAGTTCTATGCTCGGCAAACTCAACTACCGATATAAGAGCTTAAGACCATCCCCATCACCTGGCCATCGTGGTCTAGGGCCTCGACATGGTCGGACCCCTCAAAAAGGCCCCGGGCGGCTTCACTCACCTACTTATAGCTATGGACAAGTTCACCAAGTGGATAGAGGCGAAGCCCATCACCAATATCCGCTCGGAAGAGGCGGTCAAGTTCTTCCTCGACATCTTCTATCGGTTTGGCGTTCCAAACTGTATCATCATCGACCACGGAACAAACTTCACCGGGAAGAAATTCCTAGACTTCTGTGATGGATACGGCATCAGGATCGATTGGGCCTTGGTCAGACACCCACATACTAATAGTTAGGTCAAGCAGGCCAATGGCATGGTCCTCTAAGGACTCAAACCCTACATCTTCGACCGACTCAATAAGTATGTCGGGCGATGGGTTGTAGAGGTCCCAGTGATCCTCTAGAGCCTGAGAATGACCCTAAACTGATCCACGGGGTTCACACCTTTCTTCCTAGCCTACGAAGCTAAAGCAGTGTTGCCCTCTGACCTCGATCAAGGTGCCCTAAGAGTTAAGGCCTTCGACCAAGACCAAGCCATAGAGGCTTAGTAGGACGCGGTCGACCTACTCGAAGAGGCTCGTGAGATGACCATCATTCGCTCCGCTATCTACTAGCAAACTCTCTGTAGGTACCATGAAAGAAAAATCAGGGGGAGGATCCTCGAGGTCGGTGATCTCGTACTCAAGAGGACCCAGTCCACCAAGGATAGACATAAGCTCTCTCCACCATGGGAAGGACCCTACATAGTGACCGAGGTACTCTGACTGGGTGCCTACCGGTTGAAGGACGACAACGACAATGTTCTCTCCAACACATGGAACATCGAACAGTTACATCATTTCTTCCCCTAAAACTTAGTCTTACAGTTTCTTTCCATTCAACGTTTGCTCCTACAGCGCCCTAGCCCGAGCACTCTTCGCCTAGGTCGCTCGAGGGCTCCACGGGGGTGTGATACCACCCTCCTTTCTTACTATCATATAGTAATACTTTTCACCCAAACAAAAGGGCGTAGCCCAAACAACAGGGCATTCTGTTCCTTTGATTACCCTATGTAACTTACGTTTTAACCTCCCGACCGATCACACCCTGCCACGACCTACGGTTATGAGCAGCTAAGCCTCGTGGGCCACGCCTAGGTTCTTAAGGTTGCACCTACAGGTCAACGGGCAGGTGCGAAAAAGAAAGGACAAGAAACTAAGCTACACAAGGGTAAAAACAAGGGCAGATGGGACAACCTTCCCCTCACGAGTGATTTCATCACAAAACAAACTTAGAATATTCACGAATGTAAAACTATTCACACGGGGGCTTCCCCATGAACTCATCTTTTTACATGAACTGACTATTTCTACTCTAAACTCTACTATGGCCCCTCGGCGGCTCACTTCTGGTAGACGAGGACAAAGGTAGCTCGCTTCTGGTTGGGACGACGTTCGGCTCTGTTGGGGGCCAGACGACACTCACCTTCGACCCGATCTTCACTCCCGCTTTCTGGCACACGTCTTGAGCCATGCTCGAACAGCGAGCCTCCATCACCCACTGCGTGGTGACCTGCTCGGCGACCATCTTCGCATATGGCACCAAACTCTCCCCCAGCGCATGGATTTTGTCTATACTCCACGCGTCGATGTATCCTCTACAGATGGCCGTGATGTCCAGATCAGGGTGATGGGTTGCCACCAAGGTCAGCACCCCCGACATCCCATAGAACATGTCGTCAAAGATGAGCGCCCAAACTTCATTCGGGACCTCCACCAGCTGGACGGTGGGCGTACTAGTGCTTGGCCTCGACCTGAACACCTCAGAGACGACCACCTATGCGACATTATGAATCTAGTTGAGCTCTCCCTTGAGAGCGCACCACTCCTCAAGGGACTGAGCTAGCACCTCTATGCCCTGACCGACCACTGCTTTGGCCGTCTCCTGCTCTTGCTCTAGAGAGTCGATCTTTCCACCTAGCTCTAGAAAAGACAACAAATTCAGAAGCAAAGGAAAGGAAAAATCAAGGCATCAACCGAAGGCAGAACAGATAAATACCAAGGTGGGCGCTTTTGAGAATGGAGAGCCCTTCCTCTTGCTGGGTCACCCTCTCGAGCAATTGAGCATTTGACTCCTCTGCCTCGAGCATCTACCCCCAGAGTGCAACCACTTCTTGTTCAGCATCGGACTGGGTCTTCTGCTCCACCTCCAGAGCCTCCAAGGACTTCTGAAGCACCGCCTCAGTCTCCATCAGGTGGACCTTTGCTGCGTTGAGTTCCCGCTCGGTAGCGGTCGCCTGCTCAACCACAAGCAGTTCTGCCGCCCGTGCTCCCGACGCCTCGGCCGCTCGATCTTAGGACTCATGATGGGCAAAGTACAGCTGGTGCCTGAGCTCATTAACCCGCCACAATGCCATTGCTTCCTACTCCATTCGACCATGCTCCTCCCAAAGAAATTAGGATTTACAGATCAACATCATCTCTAAATCCTGTGAGGCAAGAAGCAGACATGCTAAGACAACCATTGAAAGGCCAAGGAGTCAAGGACAACCCTAAAAATGCAGAGAACTTACCTCTGCAATGCATGGCAGGTTGACTGTCATGGCCTAATGGATGAGCTCAACCCTCTCCAAGGCCTCCTTGAGCCTCGCCTTAGTAAGGGCGAGATCGGACTCCATCAATAGTCCTCTTTCCCCGAGCAAGTGCCAGAGCATCACCTCCTCCTCATCACGAAGAACAAATTGGGCCTTTCTCGACTCATCGGGGAAAGGAAACACCAGCTTGTGGGTCGCCCTCGACCTGCTAGAAGATCCAGCCATCGCAATATCATGTGACGACCGGATCATCACCAGCTCCCGAGACGGCGGGATGGCCGGCGGCTCCACCCTGGTGTCTTCCTCACCAGTGAAGGGGATATCCACCACTAGGCCTCCATGGCCCACT
Source organism: Miscanthus floridulus (assembly GCF_019320115.1). Taxonomy (NCBI): domain Eukaryota; kingdom Viridiplantae; phylum Streptophyta; class Magnoliopsida; order Poales; family Poaceae; genus Miscanthus; species Miscanthus floridulus. The sequence continues at coordinate 24,728,724 of NC_089582.1, read as the reverse complement.
GGTGGATCCACTACCTCCGGTCCGACCATGGCTCCTCCGGACTCCTCCAGCTCCGACCAGGCGAGTGAACGGGGTGCTCCTCTGTTAGGCGAGGCAGGGAGCCTGGTTTCCCTCCTCTCCTCCTCCATAGCCGTTGAGGGAGGGACTATGAGAGTCACCTCCAACTCGACCTCCACCATCACCACGGGGATCGCCACCATCACCGCCGCCGCCACCGCTGCCGCCGTACTCGTGACTGGTCAGGAAGATGCACCCCCCGGTAAGGAAGGTCGCACTACCGCTAGCCTGCTTCCTCTGCCGCTCATCACGACCCACTACAGGCTAGGTCTCCGCTCTTCTCGCACAGGAGGTGGGGAGATTCCTAGTCCCGCCATCCTTTGGTTGCAGTCAAACAAGCACAGGTTAGTCACACTCAAAAACTCAGCAATGAGAATAGGAGGGAGTATGAATGCATACCTAGACGACAGCGGCGGAGCCTTGAAGCCTTGACCGGCTGGCGATGAGCTGACCGAACGAGGACCGCTCGTGGGTCGTGACCCATGCCCCCTCGTATCGGCTGAGGAAGGAGCCGACCCGACTGGTCCCCGATCGACCCACGAACGGCTACGACCGCCAGCTTGTGGCAAAATCACCGGAGCAACTGGCGGGGCATCTCCCCATTGGGGGTCATGCACATGTGCTTACCCTGATGACACAGGAGAACAATCATGTCCCCCTGACTGACCGGTGTGGTCCACCACTCTTAGAGCAGGGGGCGCGAAGCCGATGATGCCTCCGAATGGAGCGGCGACCGCGCCCGCTTCGCCTCTCAATCAAGGGTAGTGTCTTCACTCATAGCACGCTTCCTTGACTCAGGAACGTCACAGCGTGTCTCTGTATCACGCCCGCCACCAACGGATGCGGCTGTGGGCTCATGGTGCTCCATCGAGGTCACGATAGTGCCCCTATCTCCTTCATCCTCGGAGGCACTCGCGTCGCCACCCATCTTCGTGGGCTCCTCCGACTCGAGCTCTGCCTCCACGTCACTCTGGCTCTCACCCCCTAGACCCGCCGGCTGATCTCCTTCTCCTTTTTGAACCTCCTCCAGGCCTTCTCAGTTTTTTTCTTCTTCTTAGCAAGTGTCGCGTCCCTCTAGGCAGCTTGCTGAGCTGCGCCCTTCACCCCCCTCGAAAGATGCGGCCAGGATTTATAGCCCACGAGTCCCTTTGGAACAAGCAACTCGAAATCAATCACAACATCAAAAACAAGGAGGATAAGGTCATGGGAAAGAAGCATACCAAATTGGATAGCTTCATGGCATGAAGAGGTCCGTGCATCCCTTCGAGGGAGTCTTTATCCCTCAACGGCAGCACCCGATCGAGTCGACTCCAACCTTCATCCTTCGGTAGCCCATCCGGCGACGCATGGTCAGGATCCATCGGACCGGAGTACTCCCACATCGGCCACCTTCTCTCCGCCAATGGGGCGACCCGATGGCGGGAGAAGGTATAGAAGACCTGCAACCCATCAAGGCCATGCTGCACAAGCCTCTAAAGCTCCGTCTCTATAACCTCCAAGTTGTTCTGCCGACCGGTAGGACCCCACGACCAACTCTCCCTCCTCTCCAGCCTTCTTTCGGTAAATGTCGGGAATGGCGCCTCTGCCGGGTTCCTGATGTAGAACCACTCACCGTGCCACCCCGATTGGAGTCATAGGGGGAGTACGCAGGGTAGGGAGCCGATGGCTCTGGTTTCTTCTACAAAGCAAATCCCCCAACCGGTGCAATTCTAGGTGGCTTCCCCTCGGACAGGGTTAGCCCACTGAAGATCTACCGGAAGAAGTCCACATGCGGCTCCATCCCAAGGAAGGCCTCGCAGACGGTGATGAAGCCGGCGATGTGCAGTACCCTAGTCGGGTTGAGGTGCTACAACTCTAGACCCCACTCGTTGAGGAGCCCATGCTCATGGAAGGTGAGATAGGATACGACCTAGTCGGCCTAGGGGTGCGGAACAACCTCCCCCGGTGGAGGAGCCGTTCAATGCGCCTCCTCCTTCAACGGGAGTAGACCCTTCTCAGCGAAGGCGGCTAGCACCTCTTCATCCACGCTGGAAGGCCTCTAGTTCGACATCATGCCTTGAATTTGTGAATGAATCTAAGAGTTCTCCTCTCCCTCGCTTTACCCTCCTCTCCTAGAAACCGTCGTGTCGCATGAACGGGCTTGGTAAAAAGGAGGAAGGAGAAGAGGCAGCAGTTGGAGAAAGACGAAAGAATGGGAGGAAAATCCTCTCCCTTCCCCCTATTTAAGATGGAGAGGCATGCTGTGGGACACGCCCTGGCTGATGGGACGCGCCCTGCCAGATGAAACGTTGCCTGGTTAATGGGACATGGTCAGGGCAGGGCCCACCACTACCGTAACCTGGACGTAGGAAATAAGGCGCAACCGCACGCAAATGACCCTTTGTCTTCCCAGGCAGGGTTTGGAAGGGCCCATCAATGGAATCTCCATCGAGGAGAGGCCAAAGGGTCACTCGAGTCAATCGAACGGCTCGGGCGGCTGATGGGTGACAGGTAAGAAGCAACAGGATGCCCCATGTGGGTTATGCCAGCCCCATCACGAACAACGGACATGGATCCCTTTCGAACATATCCGATAGGAGCTCTCTAGACCCGTCACTCGAGTCATCGAGGTAACTTTACCAAACCCCCTTTTTTATTTTCTAGTGCATGATCATTCATTCCCATGCATGCATTCATACATTCATCCATACATTCATCCATACATCCAAGCATTGTATATACAATTGATGCATCACAACGCTTCATATTGCGTCACGAAGCGGTAGTCGCCTCATTCAATATGAGCGACAACTGACCAGGGTTCGAAGGCCGGTCCGCAAAGGGCTTGAGGCCACCTCACGTCAAACAGAGCCAGGGGAGAAAACATAAATGAGCCCTAGCGGCCCTCACCCGATCTGCTCCGAAACGGACAGGGTCATCTCGACCTTCTCGTTCGATCCTAACCTCGAGCCTTACCCACAGAATCTCCATCGAGGGGAGGCCAGCGGGCCACCTGAGTCAATCTCTAGAATGGCTCGGGCATCTGCCGAGAGGCGGGTTAAGGAGCAGTGGAATTCCACATGAGGGCTATGCTGACCCCGTTACGAACAACGGACCCAGATTCCACTCGAACGTACCTATTATTAAGCTCACCGAGCGTGTCGCTCGAGCCATCGAGGCAAGCAACATTAGCTCAACCCCTCTGGTTGTGGAAACCGTGGACAGGGTAAAGCATGAAACTAAACTAACCCCTCAGCAGCGCCCAACACTTAGGTTGGTGACTCTACCTCGCCCAACACTTGGGTTGGTGACTCCGTCTCGCCCGACTCCTCGGTCGCGCCAGATGCTTGGGTTGGTGCTCTGCCTCGCCTGACACCTCGGGTTGGCGCTCCACCTCACCCTACCCCTCGGCCATGCTCCGCGCCTCGGCCACGCCCGACGCTTGGGTTGGCGCTCCGCCTCGCCCGACACCTCAGGTTGGCGCTCCGCCTCACCCGACACCTCGGCCGCGCTCCACGCCTCGGTCGCGCCCGACGCTTGGGTTGGTGCCCGACGCCTCGGGTTGGTGCTCCGCCTCGCCCGACACCTCGGCCGCGCCTGATGCTTGGGTTGGCGCCCAACGCCTCAGGTTGGCGCTCCGCCTCGCCCGACCCCTCGGCCGCGCTCCATGCCTCGGCCGCACTCGATGCTTGGGTTGGCGCCCGACGCCTCAGGTTGGTGCTCCGCCTCGCCCGACACCTTGGGTTGGCGCTCCGCCTCGCCTGACCCCTCGGCCACGCTTGATGCTTGGGTTGGCGCCCGATGCCTCGGGCTGACGCTCCACCTCGCCCGACCCCTTGGGTTGGCGCTCCGCCTCGCCCCACCCCTCGGTTGTGCCCGATGCTTGGGTTGGCGCTCCGTCTCGTTCGACGGTGACGCACGATCTTACACCCACCGGGTGCGCTCGTGAAACGAGTATAAACAACCCCTTCATGACTTCACACAAGTCCCAAAAGGACTCGAGGGCTCCTGTCGAGTTCATAAACCCGGGGTCCCTAATGGACCCGCTTCCCTGCAAAAAACTTAGCCCAGGAGACAGCGTTGTGACAACGCGCGTCTCCCGGGCCAGCCCAGATACATAATGACAGGCCGAGGCAATGATCCGGTCCCTGACCAGAAGGCCTAGCCAAGGTGGGGACATAGTCCGACTCCGACCTCTTTTTTCGACCGGGGATATGCCGGACCTCTACTCGCGATTCTTCCCCGACCGACACAGTTAGGGCCAACTGGGAATGACCGACCGGGGACGCCCGTTTGCGCTCAAGTCAAACCGCAATACCGAGGGCCGTACCCTGCCATACCCTGCACATCTGCCGGACGGTGCCACCAGGCCATGCCAGACGGGCACTGTGCAACCTTCCAGATGTGTCAGAGCACAAATAGTATTGTAGGCGCCGGTGTTTGCCATACCAGGCGAACACGGTAAAGCCTGCCACATGCGTCTGACATAAACAGTATTGTGGCCGCCGACGACTGTCTCGTACCCGACAACGTGGGCAACAAAACTAGGTAGCACACGTATCCATTCTCTCTTTCTCTAACTTGTAAAGCCATCCCCTTCAACTATAAAAGGGGATGCGCTCTCTCCTCTCTGAGAACGTTCTCTCTAACTCTAGACAACCTAAGTACTCGAACAACTCAACGGTTCTAGAATCCAACAGCTACACAGAGCATACGCTCCAATACTTAGCGCACGTTAGAGCACCCATCACTTTCTTCCATTCAGTTCAGAGTCCGACCGGGCCTTTAACATCCTCCTTCTCATTCCTACTCGTTTGTAACTCCACAACAAACTTTGAGCACCTGGGCTCAGAAATAAAGTCACCGACCGACTGAAACTGGACGTAGGACATATTGCCTGAACCAGTATAAATCCCGTGTCATTGAGTGCTTGCTAGGCCACATCCGATCACAACGCGCGATAAAACTACAAATATTTACTTGTTGGTCACTTTTCGCACCGACACATAGCCCATTAGATATTCACCTATTCATCTCTAATTTTATTTCTGAAGCCTAACAATAACCAAAGTAATTTTATTTCTGTAGCCTAACAATAACCAACAGTACGTGGATGCTTCACCGATGGCAAAAGGCCCGGAAGAGGATGGATCAAACCGCGCGCGGCCCGGCCCGGATGGATTGCTGGGCCAGGAAAGCACCTCGTACTGGGCCAGGCGGGAACATGGACACCCGTGTTCTTTCTTTCTCTGTTAAGGGCAAGGCGGAGGAGGCCTATAATTGGACGCGCTAGGGTTTCCATCTTCCTCTCCGCCGCCGACGCATCCAAACCCAAATCAAGCCACCGCCCTCTCCTACTCCTCCCCTTGCGGCGCGACGGCGAGCACCACCAGCAGCAGCGCGCCACGATGAGGCCGATCCTGATGAAGGGCCACGAGCGCCCGCTCACGTTCCTGCGCTACAACCGCGACGGGGACCTGCTCTTCTCCTGCGCCAAGGACCACACCCCCACGGTCTGGTACGCCGACAACGGCGACCGCCTCGGCACCTACCGGGGCCACAACGGCGCCGTCTGGACCTGCGACGTCTCCCGCGACTCGGCGCGTCTTATCACTGGATCCGCCGACCAGACCGCCAAGCTCTGGGAGGTCAGCACGGGGAAGGAGCTCTTCAGCTTCCGCTTCGACGCGCCCGCCAGGTCCGTCGAGTTCGCCATCGGGGACGCGCTCGCCGTCGTCACCACCGACAACTTCATGGACCACGTCCCCACCGTCCAGGTCAAACGCATCGCCGAGGACATCGACGATCGTTAGTGCTTTGCCTTCTCAAGAACGCTTTGTTTATGCCTCCTCTGTTGTTTTTGTTTGAATGGCAAGCCTGCACCCTTGACCTTGAGATCCTGTGTGTGTATGCAGAGACGGAGGAGTCTGCACTCGTCATCACCGGCATCAAGGGAAGGATCAACAGGGCCGTTTGGGGGCCGCTGAACAGGACCATCATCACTGCCGGGGAGGATGCCACCATTCGCATCTGGGACTCAGAGGTTAGGATAGCATGCTTTTATGTGTCTGCAAATAGTACTGATGGCCGTTACAATTTGGTTATCTAGCCCTAAGAATGCCCCCATCAATTGCTTGTTGGTATGGGGCTATGGGCATCTGGTGGTGATAATATGCAATGTTTTTTTTCCTCCTGATCAGTCATGATAGCAGTTTAGTTTGTTAATATGTTTATTTGTATTCTTAGAAGTTTATAATGCCAAATTTCACTTTACTTTTATCAGCTTAGTGAACTAAGACAACAACCAACTAATATGCTAGTACTACTAGTATTTGCAAACTGGACTCGACCTTTCTGATTACTGCTTCCAGTGTTACTCTAGTCTATCCAACAAGTCATGATAATTTATTTAATGCACCATTTACCCAAAGGGGGAATAAGGAAACCGAAAGGGGGTGTGGGATTCAAAATGAACTCTGCTGTGCTTTTATAAATCCATGCTGCTCTTTCTCTGCCTTTTTCTGCACTGTTAAAATTTAAAGAAGTTAATTGTTTCTCCATAACAATGGAGACTTTTTTTCACATCACTCATGGGATGCTCTTTGAATTGTATGTAGACTGGACAACTGCTGAAAGAGTCTGATAAAGAATCTGGACATCAGAAGACCATCACATCTTTGTCAAAATCCTTAGATTGGTCACATTTCATTACTGGCTCCTTGGATAAATCTGCTAAGGTTAGCATTTGTTCAAGTTGACTGTCATAAAGATATTTATGGTTTCCCTGACATTCAATTTTCCATGCATAGCTATGGGATGCAAGAACGCTGACCCTGATCAAGACGTATGTCACAGAGAGACCAGTTAATGCTGTTGACATCTCTCCCACTCATGATACGGTATGTTCCTCTTCACAAACTTATTTATACATGTCTTTTATAAAGACCAGGTTGTGTGAACTGCCAGACCTAATTTGTTTGGCAGTTGGGTTTCATAGTTCGTATAGTGGATGGTCATATAGCTGGTATTGCAAAGTGGCTCTTTGTCTGATTTAGTGCATTTTTATGTAATCATAGGTCATGATTTTGTATATATTTAACTGTGCTGTCAGCAATTGCATCTTTTGCTGTGTACACAACAAAAGATGCAATAAATAGGAAACTAGAGTTGTGGCGGCAGACCCTTGAGTCTAGAGGTTTTAGATTAATCAGAACTAAAACTGAATACATGAGATGTGACTTTGACGGAGCTGCACAGGAGGAGGGAAATGTGAGTTTGGAAGGTCAAGTAGTGTCTAAGAAGGATACCTTTTGTTATCTAGCATCGATGTTACAAAGAGATGGAGACATTGATGTGGACGTTAGCCATAGAATCAAAGCAAGGTGGATCAAGTGGCGACAAGCTTCTGGCGTTCTTTGTGACAAGAGGGTACCATAAAAGCTAAAAGGCAAGTTTTATAGAACGGCGATTAGACCGGCTATGTTGTATGGAGCAGAATGTTGGTCTACAAAGATTCGTCATGTTCCACAACTGAGTGTTGCAGAAATGCGTATGTTGCGATGGATTTGTGGTCACACAAGAATGGACCGAGTTAGGAACGATGATATACGTGGCCGCCTAGGGGTAGCACCAATTGAAGAAAAGCTTATCCAACATCGGTTGAGGTGGTTTGGCCATGTCCAAAGGAGACCATCAGAGGCACTAGTGCATTGTGGAGTCCTAAGCCAAGCTAATAATGTGAGGAGAGGTAGAGGTAGACCGAAATTGACATGGGGGGAGGCAATAAAAAGAGATTTGAAAGCTTGGGATATACCTAGAGATCTATGTTTGCATAGGAGTGCTTGGAAAGCAGCTATTGATGTGCCTGAACCGTGACTAGGGGCTCTTGGTGGGTTTCAACTCTAGCCTACCCCAACTTGTTTGGGACTGACAGGCTTTGTTGTTGTAAGCCTTTAACCTATGGCTTGTGCATTGTGTTAGCTGCTGTGGTTTTTTTTTTTTGTATTGACACTAGAACACTATTTATCATGTTTTTTTTTTGAGCCATAGGTAAATGCATTGTGGTTATGGTCTACATATGATGCTGAGCCCAGTGGTACCATCATCTGTGTTCCATTTCCCTAAGATTTTCGTTTCTGTTTTTAGGTGGTTCTAGGAGGTGGTCAGGATGCAATGAATGTGACTATGACAGACCGCCGTGCTGGTAAATTCGAGGCTAAATTCTATCACAAGGTAATTTCTTTTCCAGCTAACAAAGTATCAAGCTATTGCTCCTTTTGTGTTACTTCATTGCTAACTCTGTATGCTTACAATATTTGAACTGTTCTGATTAAAACTTGCTCTCTTTTAGATTTTGCAAGAGGAAATTGGTGGTGTTAAAGGACATTTTGGGCCAATTAATGCTTTGGCATTTAATCCTGATGGGCGGAGGTAATATTTTTTTTATCTGACAGCACTTGTGTTTTTTTAGTCATTGTTGTTATTATCAACAATTGGCCGCTTCTCGTTGTCTAAGGTTATGTCCATATTTGGTGTTTTTTACTGTATATGCTCAATGATTCAGCCATGGTAAATCATGGTAATATACGCTATTCTGATCCACACAAGGATGCCATAAGCTTTTCTGAGAGCAGGATTTTTGTTGCTATGTGTAATTTTCATTAGTATTTACCTTTTGCAAATTTACTTTCTCTGAAAAAACTCTTTCAAGCCCATTTGTGTGGCAATGTAACAACCAGTCTTGATTTGCCATTTTATCTCACTTTTCTTTAACTTAGTCTGCTTAAGTATTTTAGACCTCTATATTGACAAGTCTTTTTTCTGTAAACATAATTTATCTTTTACATATGTCTACTACATATCTGGTTTTCAATGATTTCTGAAGCTATTTATTTTTACCTTGTATACGGCTGAATGTCTCCTCTTCAGCCATTCTACATTTATATGTAGCTCGGTGATTGTAGCCAATCACATTGGCAATATATGCTATGCTGACCTCAGTTTGATGAACATTTTTACTATGAGAGCTGCATTCTGCCCACAGTAGCTTTACCATTTATCTGGCCTTTAAAAATGTTTTTTTTTATTATTGTATGTATGCATCTTTGGGATCTGATAGCTCAATGATTTCAACCAGGCACTCTGGTTATATACGCTATTCTGATTGCTGCTGTTGAAAAAAATATTATTCATGAGAGCTACCGATGTACCCAATCAACATGCATTGTAGATACTTTTCTCTTATGTTCTGAAGTTGTTTTTTTTTAGTAAAAGGGTTTGTTTCCCTAATTCTGTACATCTTCTTTCTTTAATCTTATTAGCTTTTCAAGTGGTGGTGAAGATGGATATGTAAGGCTGCATCATTTTGATTCCGACTACTTCAGCATCAAGATGTAGATAAGAACACCAGACTAATCCGAGGTAATTCTTCAGCTGCCAGCTATTCGTGAAGATTGGTTTGTTATTTTTGTTATCGCTTGCTACCTATGTGTACTGTTGAACTATGTAATGGTTTAGATAATTGGCAGTAGGGAAATTATCTTTCCCTGTATTAGTAAATAAATATATATAGCATATTGTTTCTTGCAATCAAACCTTGTAGTTTGACTGTTTTTAGGTCAGTGTTTGGGTTATTATACACATGTCAGCTGCATCTCTCGTCTGTTCTAACAAATGACAACACTGAAATATCAATTATATCTATCCTAAGAATTCCATTTGTTGCATTCAGATTCAAACCTCTGTTGCGCTGTTTTTTAGGTCGTGTTTGTTTTAACGTTAATCCTGTAATTCCTTTTCAGGCTGTTTGAGGCCCAATTAGTTCAATTTCTTGATTCAGATGCTGCTGGTTGGCCATGACGCATGCAGAGCAGGCTCAGATCCTAGGTAGTGGCAGTCTGTTGCTTGTTAGACGAAGTTGCTCTGGAGAAGCAGCTTTTTGTTCTGCTTGAGGAATTTGTACACACTTGGCAATGAAAAGATCCTTTGAACTGAGTTGTCATTCTCGCTCCATGGTTTCCAATTTTGCTTCGATTTGTATTCTCTGTTCGTCAAAATCTTCCAATACGTTACAATTTCACAATCCGTGTTTTTTTTCTCTCTACATATGAGGCGTATATTACTGAATTGGCTAAACCTACTACATCCCCAATCCATTTCGTGACTGGACGATCAAGTTCGTGTGCAGCTTGACTGTTATGTCTAGAGTTCGTTCCTTCCTTCCCAGACGGAACACTCGTGTGCTCCTCTTGTGGCTTTAGCCTATTTGGATGGTGCTGAGAACTCAAAACCGGTCGCCAGATGTCCTGCTGGACTCTGGTGCCTGTCTAGATTGATAGAAGTTAATTTTAAGGCTTCATTGCGAAAAAGACATCTTCTACCATTGACGAAAATTGGCCATAAACATGTTGAAGTCTCGAAATCATGTGGGTAAATTCAAATATGACGGAAATGGTCAGGTGTCTGATCGTTCGGACGCCCCGTTGTCGTGGGCCACGACGGCATGAACGACTATCCCGGATGCCTCCTTCGATAGCTGTTTGATAAAAAAAAGTTTGGCTGTCTTCTTCATTCCCCATCAGAACCGTTTCCCCATTCGTATTGCTCGCATGCGCCTTGGCATTTTCCACCCCCACACCACGGGCACCCCGGCTCCTGCTTTGCCGTGCCGCCCTGCTGCTCCTGCTCCTCTTCTGCGCGCCCGTCCCGCTGCTGCTCCTGCTCATGTTTCGCGCACCCACCTCGCCCGACGATGCCGACAGGCACCACCAGCGCAAGGAGAAGCGCTAGGCCATGGCGTGGAAGCCCTTCGGCCTTGCCTCCTGCTACGGCTATGGCGCGCTGGCGCCCTGATGCAGACGGTGGAGGAGGTCGCACCGGGATACGATGCATGTTGCAAGTGTGGAATTCAAATGTTTCAGTTGTTTTAGAGGTATATTACAAGTGTTTCATATGGATGTTGCAAAAGTAGATCGGGATGTTGCATATGTTGCAATAGTTGTACACATATGTTGCAAGCCTCTGTCCCCAATGTTTCATCTGTTTTTTAGACGTATGTTGCAAGTGTGTTTATCTCGATGTTGAATGTTTCACACACATGTTGTAAATGTTCTATCTGCATGTTGCGTATGTTAACAATTGTTTTCAAGTGTTTTAGACGCATGTTTCAAGTGTTTCTTCTGTCTTCAGACGTATGTTGTAAGTGTTGCATCTGAATGTTTTAAAAGTAGATCGGGTGTTGTACATCGGATGCACGTGGGAAGCGGAAATGGGCACCAACGGTCCCCACGGGCGCAGACCCCCGGGTGGGTGCATGAAAAGTAGGCACGAGCGGGGGCACGAAGTGCAAGCCCGGGGAAACGAATCGGCCCGATCCACGGTACCGTCCAACGGATCAATATTCAATCGGACGTCCGGTCGTCAGCAATTTCGACATAACAAAAGCCGGTGGATATATACTTGGAGTCGGTGGATGACGCAGGCATCATTCCTTTTATGCTTTGCCTTTTTTTTGACATGGAAGTAATCTCCATTACTCATAAACCAATGCCAAATTTTTGGCTACAAATACAAAACGGAATACTATCCAAAATTGGATTAGTACCCTGACTCAAACTTGCCCTTATGACAAAGGCAAAGCACAAATACACCAAACAAAAGCTAGGCCTCTCTCTCCTCACTGAACTTCCTGCAGGTGCCCACTCTTGCTCCGAAATAAATAAATAATACTAAAATCTTTTGCATGCATGCATGGCACGCACGAGGCAATCTTTTAGTGGCCCTTGATCAATCGCGCATATCTCTCGTGCAATATTACTATCTACTACTCCCTCCATCCCAAATTGTAAGTCATTCCAAGAATCTTGGAGAGTCAAAGCTTCTCAAGTTTGACCAAAATTATAAAAAAAATTACAAAGATTTATGACATCAAATAGGTATACTATAAAAATATAATGAACAAAGAATCTATTGGTACTTAGTTAGTATCATAAATGTTATTATCTTATTATATAAACTTGGTCAAACTTGAGATGCTTTGACTCTCCAAGATTCTTGGAATGACTTACAATTTGGGATGGAGGGAGTATATTTTTGTGGAATTTTTGCTGCCGCTCCTGCTCTTGTTGTGTGTGTGGTGGTGGCTTATTTGGGCTGGTAGGACAAATTGTTTTCATATTTTGTCGTATCAATTTAAAAGCTGTCGTTGTGGAAGGGACAGCCATGTTTTTTTTTTTTTTTGGATTTGGGGACAGCCCCGTGTTAATCGGATTGTTCTCCTGGCTCTTTGGAATATGCGGACGACAGCAGCTGCCACATCAAAAGCAACGTGGTTACTCCATCCATCCATAGTGTTTTGTCGAGGGCTAAGCACTTTTTCCCTGACAGCGGCTTCTGCCTTGTACGGAGTAGAAAATAAAGTCCAATGATCAGCAATGCGGTCGCAGCAAAAAAATAGTAGGTTAAAAAAATACAGCATTATATTTAATAAACTCTTTTTATGGAGGAAGGAGTCTGGTTCTATATAAATTTGCTGGCCTCTACTAGTTCAGAAAAGGTGTCTATAGGACTATACCCTGCTATGGGCGTCAATACGGTCTCTACACAAATTATGCCGATGTTTATATAAAATGAAAACAGTAAATTACTAAATTATGAAATGTTTTCATACTGTAATTCATTGTATGCTCAATCCAAATATTCTGTCCCAAAAGATGGAGTTCTAGAATAGTGCTCAATCAAACTATCTTAAATTTGACTACAAGGCATTAATACTTATCATATTGTATAAGATCATTAAATTTGTTATGTACTATATTTTCATTATATAGTTATTTAGAGCCTTAAATGTGTATACTATTTTGTATAAATTCAACTGAACTTAAACTAGTTTGACTCTAACCAAACTCAGAATTACATCCTTTCTAGGACGGAGGTAATATAAGCTATAATGGCCAAAGTTAGAGAGTTAGAGGTTTTATTGCACGAGTTTTTCTCCGACATATATATACTCACACACAGATAAAAAGAAGAGTATCATGTGATGGATCGGTTAATTTGAGGGGCTGGAACTCTCGGTTCTCTCCATAATGTGCAATTACCTGATCACGTGGTACCAATCTAGACTTTGGTGAACTAAGATCTTGTTTGGAGAAAGCAAAGCAAAGCCTCTCGGCCATATATTGTCCCCGTAATATAATATGCTAGCGATACCAAGTATCCACTGCATTCATAAAAAAATATACAACTATAAGAGGATTTGTATAAGTTAAACTAGTTTAACTTTGATCAAATTTATAATGAATATTATTAACATTTATGTCTTCAACTAGCCAACTAGGTTTACTAAGAAAATAATATTTTATAATTAATTTAATGATACTTATTTTATACCATAAATGTTAGTGTTTTTTAATATAGTTTTGGTCAAACTTTAGGGGGTGTTTGGCACGGCTCCTCTTGAGGGAGCTCCTCCAAATGAGCCAAGCCTCTTTTGGACGAGCCACACGGCTCCGGCTCCTCTGTTTTTTACTGAAAAACAGTTTCCTTAGAAAAACGTTTGGCAGAACTCCTCCGCAGGAGCTACAATCGGAGTCAGGGAGAAGCTCTGCCAAACATACCTTTAAATTGTTTGACTTCTGGAAAGTGAGAATCATATATTTTCATGGCCAAAGAAGTACTACTTATTTGCTCGCTACCTGAGCTAGGTCCTAGTAATAATACAGTGGCTATTATAGGATTAATTCTTAATGAAATCGCCTCTCACATTGTTTTCTGAAACGAGAAATTGAACCAACCTTCTCCAATTCCTTGGCCGAACAATGCCGTATTCTGCACTTCAGCTACCATGAGAACTAATAACAAGCTTATTCCACGGACGGTACTTGTACCATTGTACGTACTGCCGGACGTAACAGTGGCGTACTTTCTCAAATTGCTTGCTAGCAATGCCGTAAGCATGTTGTTGTCTGACGGGCCCTGTTCGGCTTATCTCATATTCGGTTTGTTTGGTTTTTTTTTTTCAGCTAGAACAGTATTTTTCTCTCACAGTCAGAACAGTATTTTTCAGTCAGTTTCAGCCAAATTTCAGACCAGCCAAAGAGGCCTCTACGTGTTCCATGCAAGCATATTTTTTAGCTAGAACAGTATTTTTCTCTCACAGTCAAAACAGTATTTTTCAGTCAGTTTCAGCCAAATTTCAGACCAGCCAAAGAGGCCTCTACGTGTTCCATGCAAGCATTTTCTAGTTTCTGCTTGTTTGTTTGACCGTGACAGGATGTGCATCGATCCATGTTCTGCTATTTGACCTGTGGATCTGTTCTTCTTCTTTCTTTATTTTTCAAAAAAAAAAACTTATCAGCCCAAGGGTCTATATTCGTTCTTTATTATGGCTTTAGGACGGGCAGATCCAGGGGAGTTTATCATCCTGGCAATTTTTACAAATGAGATCCTCTACAGTCGATATCTACGCCTTCATCACCTGCAGGTGGGCCCATCTATCAGTGACAAACACACACCGTATAGTGGACTGCAGAGGAACTATTCTGCGCTAGCTGCAACTGCATCTACATCTGCGTTACATCCTTGTCTTTCTGTACAATAACGACGCAAGATACTACCAACTGGTCCGAGCTTCAACAGTTTAGCTGGCCACGTGCACACTCGATCAGAACGGAGGACTCTCTGACGCTGTCACGCCATGACTTGAAGCAAAGAAAAACTTTGGATCGTCATGCTTCACCTGTTCAGTGTTCACCACTTGAGACTTGGCATATGCCTACTGCTCTAAGCCCTTATGCATCCTAGGTTATTTAGGGTGTTTAGTTCATGAAATTTAGAAATTTTGCTACTGTAATATTTTCGTTTTTATTTGACAATTAGTGTTCAATCATGGACTAATTAGGCTCAAAACGTTCGTCTCGCGATTTCCAACCAAACTGTGTAATTAGTTTTTTTTTTCCGTCTATATTTAATGCTCCATGTACGTACGACAAGATTCGATGTGATAGCTATTGTAGCACGTTTTGAGAAATTTTTTGAGAACTAAACACAGCCTTACTAAGACCATAATTTACACATTTTTTCTAAGCAAAGCATAACCGCTACGGAATCTTCTTCCTGGGATGCTGATTACTATATATTGTTTCCCCTCCGATCCGTCTCATTCCATGTGTCCAGCTTGTCCATCGGAGATTGCAGATTCAGATTCAGAGCTACAGGAAAAACAGAGTAACAGCCTAAATAAATCCCGTTAGCTAAAACATAATTTGGGTACTACTGCTACTATTGTGTCCAAAATTAAGCATTTTGAATTCCTGTACAATTCATATGAAATTTCTACGTTACAGAGAGGTCGTTAATGAATAGATGGCAAATTTTTAGATTGTTCTAAATTAGGCCCCAAGGCATCATCGCACAATCATGCATGATGATTTAGCCAAGACAGTTACTGCACAGTCATTGTGGGGGTACGACTCCGGATACCCACGGTAGGTCACATGGGCTATGCCTCCAGGGGCGGCCCAGCCTGCAAGAAGGAGACTTGCGGGGCACGATTCTGCTCGGCGACCCCCGCAAGGCACGGAGAGGATATCCTGAAGATGTTACGAGATCTTATAGGATATGTACGATCCCATGTTTCTTGTAATATATTATTACTTTCCGGTTATCTCTCAGATCTAACCGACTTATAATCTTGCCCCCCAGACTATATAAGGCGGGCAGGGACCCCCTACGAATTTACGGCAAATCATACGATAGCTAATGCAAACCAACAGACCACAGGAGTAAGGTATTACGTCGTACCGACGGCCTGAACCTGTATAACTCATGTGTCTCTGTTGCCTTCTTGTTCTTGATTACACGCTCCTCTACCGATCAATCTACCATCGCGGGGTGCCCCTCAGTGGACTGCCGATGATATTCCGCCGACAGTTGGCGCGCCAGGTAGGAGTGTGCGTGCTGTTTTCTTGTCGAACAAGATGGTTTTTTCCGCAGGCTCTTCGTCCCTCCCATAGCCCGGCCAGATCTTCACGGTCGGATCCATCACGTGGGTCATCAACGCCGACGGAGTTGGAGAGCTTCTCGAGCCGGTGCAGATCTGTTCTGCACCGACCACCCTCGCACCTGCAACTGCAGATCTAATCTCGGAACCACTTTCGGGGTCGACTCCATCAGCCACCCGCCGCTCGCTTCCTTGCTACCAGAGGAGGCATGTCAACAATGACGATCTGATCGAATCTATCGATCGGGTCGGCCTGAAACTCGCCGATTGCCTCTCCATTGCTGAGTCGGCTCTGGACACCCTTGTTCAGCACCGAGCACCCTCCGATCCCGATCTGTCAACGTTCAATGCTCGGCAGACTCCAGGGCCCGCCGCCCTGCCTTTTGGGCTCGCCAACACCGCAACTACATATCAGGACGCCCTGAGGGGCAAATTCGCCGACCAGCTCGCCGACCAGTTTCCACCAACCGTCAACATGCTGCACGTCGGCCGGGGTCTCGGAGCATCTCTCCAAACTATCCTTGAGGAAAATCCGGACTCCGAATCTCAAGGATCCACCGAGCCCCTCACCGAGACCTTCACCAAGCAACCTCCTCTCCTGCCTTTCTGGGGTGGCGCGATTTTCAACGTCAGTATCGATAGCCCCCCCCCCCGGAACGGCGAAACAGACGAGGAACGCGCCGCCCGTGAAAACAGGAATGCCAACCGCGCGCAACGGCGTGATAACGAACGCGCCATCGCGATGGCCGAGGCCGCTCGTGATAACCAGTTCGATTCACAAGGAAGTCCCCTCCATCGCAACCTCAACGAAGAATTCCTCCGCGTTGACGGCCACGACGTTTTCAAGACTCCGAGCGCTAATTTGGTCGTGGCCGCCAACGAACTTGCTCACCTCTCGCAGACGCCCAAGCTCGCCAAGGTCGCCGCTATGCTTAAAGCGGCACACTGTCAAGTTAACGAGATCCGAGAAGTTCAGAGACCTTCGTGCTCCACAAGCGTGATCCGCCGATCAGTTGATCCTAGATCTAATCACCGCCCCAGTCAAAGCCGCTTCGCCGACCAGTCACCACCTCCCCAGAGGGGAGTTGGAGGCCACCGCGCCGAGCATCATCGCCAGCACGACTAAGAGGTCGAACAGGACGCCCGAGTGCACCTCAACAACCTTCGGGACGCACGACGGTGTATCGACCAACGACGTTTCGGGCACCATGAAGATAAAGTACAACATCGCCAGGAGTACGAGCAGGAATACGGCAACCCGGACTCAGCTCTGGAGCCGATCGTCGCCGGCAATACTGCCGATGTCGGTCCCGGCAGCCTGGAAGGGCCCCCTGCGTTCACCAAGGCACTCCGAATGCTCTAGTGGCCCCGTGGTTTCAAAATCACCAGAGTCGAGCCCTATGAAGGAAGGATGAACCCAACTCAGTGGTTGTAGGCTTACGCCACCGCCGTCCGCGCCGCCGGAGGAGACACCAACGTCATGGCAAACTATCTCCCTATCATGCTCACGCCAGCCGCCATGAACTGGTTCACAAGCCTCGCCCCGGACTCCATCGGCTCTTGGGAAGATCTGAAGAGAGTTTTCACCGACAACTACATGGCCACTTGTAGGCGGCCGGGCACCAAGCACGATCTCAACCGCATCAACCAAAAGCCATCCGAACTACTCCGCAGCTACATCAGACGCTTCTCTAAGATGAGGAATTCTATTCCCAACATCATGGAGGCCGAAGTCATCACCGCCTTCATCCAAGCACTTCATCATCGAGAACTCCGTTCTAAGTTCAATAGAAAGCCACCTACCGGCATCGGCGAGATGATCACAACCGCCAACCAGTACGCCGACGCCGAGGAAGCGAAGGTGCGTTTTAACAAAGATACAGGCACTAATCGCCCGCCTCACCGCCACGACGACCGGAACGATGACCGATAGCACAACGTTCACCGCCACGACGACCGCAACAACAACCGACAGTACAACGATCGTCGCTACGACGACCGTAGTTTCCACCGGGACAGCGGACGTGATCGGCCAAACGGATTCAAACCTGGTCAGAATCGCCGCCGCCGACCAGATCACTTTGTTGCCAATGTCAATGAGCCACGCGCAAATCGTAACTACGATGAGCAGTACAAGAAGATCCTCGACGGCCCATGCCCCCTGCACAAAAATGCCAAACACAAGATGAAAGATTGCCTTGGTTTGGCTAAGGAGTTACAGGAGAAAAAGTACAATGACGAAAATGGTGGGAACGGAGGACGCCGACCACCAGGGGATAATAATAACGCCTTCTAGGACCACGACAAGGTGGTCGCCACCATCTTCGGGGGTTTCGCCTCCAACAAAAGCAGAAGGGAACGAAAGCTCGCCGCCCGATGAGTGATCATCGTAGTCTTAGAAGAAACTACCGCCAACCCCAGCTATCATCCATGGTCCGAAATCTCCATCACCTTCAGCAGAGCCAACCAGTGGGCGGACATACCCTACATAGGGTGTTTTCCCCTAGTCCTTGACGTGACTGTCTAGAAGATGCTATTCAGAAAAGTCCTCATCGACGGTGGGAGCGCTTTGAATCTACTCTTCGCTAGGGCTTTAAGGGAGCTCGGACTCAGGACAACAGACCTCACGCCCTTAGACTCCTTCTGGGGCATGGTACCTGGCAGGGCATCCAGACCACTTGGGGAAATTACCCTACCAGTATAGTTCGACACGGCAACCAACTACAGAGTGGAGCATATCAACTTTTATGTCGCCGACTTCGACACCGCCTACCACGCCATACTAGGGCGTCCAGCTCTGACCAAGTTCATGGCTGTTCTGCACTATGCGTATCTGGTGTTGAAGATGCCTTCACCTATAGGAGTCCTGTCTCTACGGGCCAACCTCTCCGTCGCCTATGCCTGCGAGACGGAAAGTCTCGCCCTCGCCGAAGCCACCGACCTCTCCATCCAGATGGCCAGCGTGGTCGTCGAAGCCAAGACCGCATCTGCTGACGACATGGAGAACCCAGAGCCTCCCCGGGCCTCCGCCAAGTCCAAGGAAGTCAAGGAGATCGGCCTCGGCCTCGATGACCCTTCCAAGACGGTGAAAATTGGGGCTCACCTTGACCCCAAATAGGAAAGTGCGCTCGTCTCCTTCCTACGTGCCAACATCGATGTGTTTGCTTGGAAACCTGCAGACATGCCGGGGGTACCACGGGAGAAGATCGAGCACTCCTTGAATGTCTCGCCGACCGCTAAGCCGATCAAGCAGAAACTTCGCCGATTCACGCCGGACAAAAAGGAGGCTATTAGGGTAGAAATAAAACGGCTTTTAGCTGCCGGATTTATAAAAGAAGTGTATCATCCAGATTGGTTAGCTAATCCTGTTCTTGTTAAGAAAAAGAATAAAGAATGGAGAATGTGTGTTGATTATACTGATCTTAACAAATACTGCCCTAAAGACCCCTTTGGCTTGCCTTGGATAGACGAGGTTGTAGACTCCACCACCGGTTGCGAGTTGCTCTCCTTTCTCGATTGTTACTCAGGCTACCATCAGATCTCCCTCAAGGAGGAAGACCAGGTTAAAACATCATTCATCATGCCTTTTGGTGCATACTGCTACACCACTATGTCCTTCGGACTAAAGAACGCTGGCGTGACCTACCAAAGGGCTATCTAGACGTGCCTCGACCAAAAGATCGGCCGCAACATCGAAGCCTACATCGACGACATGGTCGTCAAGACTAGAACCATCGACAATCTTATCACCGACCTTGAAGAAACTTTCTCCAACCTAAGCAAATACCGATGGAAGCTGAACCCTTCAAAGTGTATCTTTGGAGTTCCATCCGGTATCCTGCTTGGCTACATCATCAGCGCTCGGGGCATCGAACCAAACCCTGACAAAGTCTTCGCCATCACCAACATGAAATGGCCGATGTGTGTTAAGGATATACAGAAGCTTACAGGCCGCATGGCTGCATTAAGCCGATTTATCTCGCACCTCGGTGAAAAAGGGCTACCTTTCTTCAAGCTCCTCAAGGCCTCCGAGGTTTTTTCTTGGTCGGAGGAGGCAGACACAGCTTTCGAGCAGCTCAAATTATTTTTAACAAAACCTCCAATCATGACAGCGCCACGACCAGATGAAACTCTACTGGTTTACATCGCCGCCACTTCTCGAGTTGTCAGTACGGCTATTGTCGTCAAACGCGAGGAAACTGGACACGCCTACAAGGTACAGCGTCCGGTCTATTTCATCAGCGAGGTACTTAATGAGCCCAAACTCGTTATCCTCAGGTGCAAAAGCTGTTATATGCAATTTTAATCACCTCGCGCAAGCTCCGACATTACTTCGAATACTACAAGATCGCCGTGGTCACTGAGTTCCCTCTGGGAGACATTCTCCGAAATAAAGAGGCCAATGGTCGTATCATCAAGTGGGCTGTTGAGCTCGGCACCTACTCCATTGACTTCAGAAGTAGGCCAACCATAAAGTCATAGGCGCTCGCCGATTTCATCGCTGAGTGGACCGAAATCCAAGAACCCATCGTCGCCACTTGCCCCGAGCACTGGGTGATGTACTTCGACGGCGCCCTTAATATCAATGGGGCCGGTGCGGGCATTCTGTTCATCACACCGATAAGGGATAAACTCAGATACGTTCTTCGCATACACTTTATGGTCTCCAACAACGCCGCGGAATACGAAGCATGTCTCCATGGCCTCCGTATAGCCGTCGAGCTCGGCGTCAAACGCCTCATGGTATACGGGGATTCCGCGCTGGTTATCAATCAACTTAATAAAGATTGGTCCTGTTCCAGTGAGAAAATGGATGCTTACTGCGCCGAAATCAGGAAGATTGAAGGGAAATTCTACGGCATCGAGTACCACCACGTGGTACGGGATCAAAACCAAATAGCCGACCAGCTATCGAAGATAGGATCTTCTCGCACCACGGCTCCACCAGGGGTCTTCGTTCAGGACCTCTTGACACCATCCATTAAGGAAGACAAGGAAGTTGTAGAAGTAACCCCTACCGAGCAGTTGGTACTCACGATACTTTCGCAGGTCACCGATTAGAGGGAACAATTCATCAAATACCTCTCCAACGGCAAAGTACCCGCCGACAAAATCGAAACCGAATGATTAATTTGCCGAAGTAAGCACTACGTGTTGGTGAACGATAGCCTGATGAGGAAAAATGTCAAGGAAGGGATACTGCAGAAGTGCATCATCCAAGATGATGGCGTGAAGCTACTATCTGAAATTCACTCTGGCTCCTGTGGCAATCATGCAGCTTCAAGAACACTGGTCGGCAAAGCTTTCCAGGCAGGTTTTTACTGGCCCACGGCTATTACCGATGCAGAAAATCTCGTTCGACGATGTGAGGGGTGTCAATTTTTCACCAAACAAATACATGTGCCGGCATAAGAATTACAGACTATTCTAGCTTCCTGGCCGTTCGCATGCTGGGGACTGGATATGATCGAGCCTTTCAAACCTGCACCAGGAGGTTTCTGGTACGTGTACGTCGCCATTGATAAGTTCTCCAAGTGGATCGAGTACAAACCACTCGTCGCAGCTACTGCTAAGAAAGCAGTCAGGCTCTTTGAAGACATCATACACAGATTCGGTCTCCCGAACAGCATCATCACCGACCTCGGGACAACTTTTACCGGCCATCATTTTTGGGACTTCTGCGAGGACAGGTGCATCTCTGTTAAATATGTTTCCATTGCTCATCCTAGAGCTAACGGTCAGGTCGAGCAAGCTAACGGTATGATCCTCGACGCCCTCAAGAAAAGGCTCTATCAGAAAGAAGAAAAGCACCTGGGCAGATGGCTCAAAGAACTACCAGCTGTGGTCTAGGGACTGCGCACTCAAGCTAGTCGCAGTACTGGTGTATCTCCATATTTTATGGTCTACGGCTTAGAGGCCATACTTCCAGCGGATGTTGCATTCCGAGCACCCAGAGTAGAAAACTATGATGAAGACCAAGCCACAGCTGTTCGGACAGAAGACATTGATCGGGCCAAGGAAGAACGTCTGATTACTTGCGTTCGCACAACCAAGTACCTCGAAGGTCTGCGGAGGTATTACAACCGTAACGTCAAAGGTCGTTCGTTCGTGATCGGCGACCTCGTCTTACGTCGGAAACAAAAAACCGAAGGGCTTCACAAGTTGTCTTCACCATGGGAGGGCCCTTACATCATAAAAGGTGTTACTCGACCAGGGTCTTATCGCTTATGCGACTTAGATGGACTCGATGTTCCTAACTCCTGGCACATAGAGCACCTTATACGTTTCTACCCCTGAAATAACATAGATATGTATTCTTTACTTTAATATTAATAAAGTTCTGGTCTCCATAATTTCTCTACATTTTTTCCTTCATCATAAGCTTCAACTACCGTTAGCGGGATGTAAGCCACTCCGCGACGGCCTCCAATACGCTCGACTAGTACGTCCAAATCGCCGAGCACGATTACTCTAAATCGCCGAGCACGATTACTCTAAATCGCCGAGCACGATTACTCCAAATCGCCGAGCACGATTACTCCAAATCGCCGAGTACGGCAACTCCAAATCGCCGAGCACGATTACTCCAAATCGCCGAGTACGGCAACTCCAAATCGCCGAGCACGATTACTCCAAATCACCGAGCATGATTTCTCCAAATCGCCGAGTACGGCAACTCCAAATCGCCGAGCATGATTACTCCAAATCGCTGAGCACGATTTCTCCAAATCGCCGAGTACGGCAACTCCAAATCACCAAGCATGATTTCTCCAATTCGCCGAACACGTTAACTCCCGATCGCCGAACACGACCTCTCCAATTCGCCAAACACGACCTCTCCAATTCGCCGAACACATTAACTCCCAATCACCGAACACGATTTTTCCAAAAATCGCCTACTATGCTTCCTCCGGGTCGCGTAGGTTTTTCTACAAAAACAACGACGGTGTTGCACTTCCAATTTTCGCAACATAGCCCGCCGATCGTCAAACAACACACCCTTTTTTCCTTCTGTTTTCTATGGAAACGACCCAGTCCCCGACTACATCCTACACGTGCTTAGGGGCTCCGCCCTCTGTGTTACGGTTGGTCGGCTGCGGTTCCTTGGCCATGCCTATTCGTCCTACACGTGTCAGCGCCTCTGCGCTCGACGTTATGGACTATGGGCTAGTCAAGGCCTAGATTTCAGATATGAACTAACCGCTCGGACGCCGCTTTAGCCATTTCTCTCGCCACGTTACTCAAGTTGGCTGCTGGGCAGAATGTTTTTTCGCAATAGTAATTCTGGAGGACACCAAGGCTCTAACATCCCACCAAACGTACCATGAGCTCGGTGCTCTGCGTGTTGGGCGGTAGGACACGGTCTTATGACAACGCCTATTTCTCCAACATACGCATGGGCTCCGCGTTATGCGTTATGGATCACGACCTAACTAAGGCATCAAGTTCAGTGAAAACTAAATGATCGAACACAGCTTATATTAGGAAAAAGTGCATCGGGTTGATAATACGCCAATTCTTCATAGCCAGATAAATCAAGTATTACAGGCGGTAATATCCAAGCAGTTCTTTAAGCTTCGCCAACATCTTCTGTTTCGCCAAACAGGTCTATATCGCCGACAAGCACTTTCGCCACATCCTCAACGTCATCCTCCAGCTGCTGGGTCTACGCGTCGCTCAGCCCATCGGTGAACCCACCACCTATCGACTGGATGTCGACGGACGGATAATGAGACCGAACCACCGCAAGGGCATGAGTAGCGGCGGTCAAAACGGCATCGCGGTTGAAGTTTTTGAAGTTCTCCCACGCTGCCTTGCATCTATGAACGATGGTGTCTGGCCCTTGCTGCCTACCATCAGGACGGGGCGCCGGTTCAACATCGACGTAGTCGAGCACTGGTTTTATTGCGGCAGTTATAGTGTTGAAGTTATCCTTCTGGACTTTGGCTTCTTGCACCAGCACATCAAACTGTGCCTTGGTTTTATGTCGATAATCTGCAAGAATTACAATGGTTCGTCACGGCAAAAAAGTATTATGGCATCACTTCCGATCAGGGGAAACCTACCTTTCAATTCTTTGGCCAGTTTGTCGGCTCGCTCCGACTCCTTCGTTTTCTCTTGTTAGATTTGTTCGACGGTCTGGCGAAGCTAGTGGAGTTTCTGCATCTTGCTCTGCAAGCACAAAAGATAAGAAACAAAAAATATACAGCCACTTGCTGCAAAGCACATTGTATGAAAAAGAATACCGGATTTCAGCTTAGATACATCCTCCAACTGCTGGCACTTCCGGTCGAGCTGTTTAGTTTTACTATCGAGTTCTCCATTTTTCTTGCTCAACTGCTCGGACATTTTCTTAAGTTCCTTGGATACAATCGCCAGCTCCTCGGATGTCTTCTTCAGCTGCTCGGACAAAGCCGTTAGTTGCTCGGACATAACCCCATTCTGATGCTCAAGGTCTCGTGAGTTTGACTCCGTAAGGTCCCGCTCGCGCTGGGCCCTCTGAATACTTTTCTCCGAAAGACTTAAAGCCTCCCGGAGTATCTTATTTTCCTCAGCGAGGGGCTCCATCCTCTTTATCAGTTGGTGCCGTTGATCGGCTGTCCGAGCTATCCCCTGCGGATTAACAATGAAAGAGATAAACCTTGATCTTCCGACAACATATATCGGTGTTATTGGCGTGGCACACACCTTGATTTGAGTCATAACTCCGGCGATGGTGGATTTCAACCTCTTTATCTCCCTAGTGGTGTTCTCTTCCTCGACAACTACCACCTCCCCCCCCCCCCCCCCGCGTTTCCGGAGAATTCAGACGGACTGGGGCTCAGGTGCGGCACGCTCGATCTCCACGACCTCATCCTTCTCCGTTGTCGCTTGAGGCACCACCGGGGGGCTCCGTGGTTGGACTGCCGCTCCGACCACTCCCGGCATCCCAGCGGATGATGACGTTTGCTCCTCAACCGTTGACGGAGTTGCATCTGTAACCTCCGGTGCATCAACAACAGCCGCAGTTTCCGCTTCCAAGGTAATGACTTTTTCGATCGTAGCCACGGTCGCGGTCGCCGACACGCCGGTCGTGTGCGCCAACGATTCACCATCGCCAGGTCTACTGGGAGCGGCGGCTGGCCCATCCTCTGTTCGTCGAGCACTCGGGGACTCCCGGACAGGAGTAGTTGTCGTTTTTTCTTCTGAGGTCACGGGCCTCGGCGTCGCACTGCGTAATATCGGCTTCTCAGAAACAAGGAGAAATCAAGGAACAATATTATTACTCCAAGGCAAATATACTTATGGTTTGGTCTTCCAATTGATTTTCTTGAATCAGCGATGCCTGCCTGACCCCCTAGGCGCAGCTGCTTGGTCGGCCTTGTGGGAGGACTCCTGTGCTTCCGCAGCGGGCTGCCGCTCTTCTTGGTGCTCGGAGGGCCCCCCCTTCTATGCGTTGTTCAGGGACTTCGGTAGTTTGCATCGCCGGGGCGTCCGCCGTTGGCTGACCATAACTTTCCCCTGCTCGATGCTTGGGAGCGTCATCATCCGCCGGTACCTCTGTCGTGCTCGGCGGAAGTGCTGACTGGTCCTCATCATCGTCCGACCACTCCAGCACAACAGTTCATCGTGGCTGAACTACTCGGTCCTCTCCAAGAGAGATGCCACCTGGTTTGTGTGCATGAGAGCTGGCGGTTTTTCTCCTTTTTTGGACCGGCTCGTCTACTGCCGGTCTCTTCCCGCGGACCTTCTCTAACACTGGGGATGGACTATCCGACGAGGAGCTCGGCTCACCCTCTTCATGCTACAGTGGCCGCTGAGGATCTACTCCTTTTGGCCAATCGGCTCTCGGCACGTCTGAAAAGTATATTGCCCTATCCTATGAATGAATCTTTTCATAAGTAAGCTAGTCCTATGCTCGGCAATTAATGCTTGATAGACACGAAGCGAAATGGTTACCTAAGGAGGCAGGTTGGTGCAGTTGAAAGCCTTCATTCCTTTTGGCCAGCTGAATGAGACATTCGAAGTAAATAGATCCATGGCACGGTCTATCACTTCCTTCTTCGTCAGACGGTCTATGTTTTCACGGGTACCGTCGTTGTCACCTTATAGTCAAATGCCGGGTGGGCCCTCTCTTTGCAGGGTTGGATGCGTCGAACTATGAAACTAGCTGCAACTAGTTCACCCCTACTCAATTCAGTTTGTTTGGCACCTTTACTCAATTCCAGAAGTTCCATTACTTGCTCCATGTCAGTGTTGTTGGGTCTCTCCGACCAGTTACTATGGTTAACCGGGATGTGGTGGACGTCGCATCGAATCAATGGGTGACTTTGTTTGATATAGAACCATCTAGAGTTCCAACCTTTTAGGGAGGTATTCAGCGAAGTGTTGATATATTCGCTGGCCATCTGAAGGGTCGAGATGGTGACTAGAGGGGGGTGAATAGTCTTTTCTAAAACTTAATCGCGTCGGCTAACCGATATAAATGCGGAATTAAGACTATCAGTCTAGCCAAGACTATACCCCACTATATGTGTTCACTAGCACCTTGCAAAGATAACAATTATGCAATAAAGGTGCCGGGCTAGCTAGAGCTCTCCTAAACAATTCTAGGAGCAAGGTTACACAAACCTATGCCACTAGTACTTTAAGCAACAAGGGAGCTCCTACACATGCTAGTAAGCAAAAGCACAAAGCTAACTAAGCTCACTAGCAATGCTCAATAATAAGGCAACCAATGCCTAATTAGAGAGCGCAAATACTTAGCTACACAAACTAAGCAATGTGACTAACAAGGTTGCTAAAACCAAATTAGCCACGCAAGGGAGCTACTTCTATGCTACACAAGCAAGAAGGTAATTAGCAAGCTACACAAGCTATCTAATTACAAGAGCAACTACACAAGCTTAATATATATAAAAGTAATTGCAAGCTTGTGTAATGGGGATGCAAACCAACGGGAAGAATAAAGTTGACACGATGATTTTTCTCCCGAGGTTCACGTGTTTGCCAACACGCTAGTCCCCGTTGTGTCGACCGCTCACTTGGTAGTTCGGCGGCTAATTAACATCACCCGCTAAGCCCGCACGTCGGGCGCCGCAAGAACCTACCCCGGAAGTGAGGGTAGCTCAATGACACGCTTTACTAGAGTTGCTCTTCGCGGCTCCCACGGGGCGAGCACAATGCCCCTCACAAGCACTTCTCCAGAGCGCCGCACAAGCTTCTTGCGTGCTTCGACGGAGACCACCACCAAGCCGTCTAGGAGGTGGCAACCTCCAAGAGTAACAAGCACCACTGACTTGCAACTCGATCACCTAGTGCCACTTGATGCAACCTCATGATGCAATCGCACTAGAATCGCTCACTCACACAATCGAATGATCACTATCAAGTATGTGTGTGATGGAGGGCTCCCAAGCACTCTCAAGCATGGACACAAAGTCCCCCAAGGTGCTCAGCACCAGCCATGGCCGAAGGCCACTTCTATTTATAGCCCCAAGGGCTAAACTAGCCGTTACCCCTTCACTGGGCAACAGTCGGGTCGACCGGACGCTCCGGTCGTGTTGACCGGACGCTGGACCTCAGCGTCCGGTCGCCCACAGACGACCACGTGTCCCGGTTCCAACGGTCACTTGACTTGACCGGACGCAGCAGCTTCAACTGACCGGACGCTGAACCCCCAGCGTCCGGTCATTTCTAGTAACCTCCCGAGCATGACCGGATGTGTCCGGTCGAACGTGATCGGACGCAGCCAGCGTCCGGTCACACTCCAGCTACTGCGTCATCGTACGTCAGCCTGACCGGACGCAGCCAGCCAGCGTCCAGTGCTTTCAGACCCAGCGTCCGGTCAGTTGACCGACGCCAGCGTCTTCACGACCAACTCGTTTTCACTTCTAACTTCTTCACCCTTGCTCCAAGTGTCCTAACCACAAGAATTTGCGTCTGGCGCAATAGAAAATAGGCATTCCATTTTCCCGAAAGCGCCGATCAAGTGTAAATGTGCCAACACCATCAAGTGTACACCACCAAGTGTAAGTGTGTTAGCATTTTCACAATCATTTCCCAAAGGATATTAGCCACTCAACTTGCCACGCCACTCGATCCTAGCGACAATGCAAAGTTAGATCACTCGAGTGGCACTAGATGACCGATATGCAAACAAGTTTGCCCCTCTTGATAGTACGGCCATCTATCCTAAACCCGGTCATAAACTTCTCTACACACCTATGACCGGTGAAATGAAATGCCCTAGGTTATACCTTTGCCTTGCGCATTCCATTCCATCTCCTTTAATGTCGATGCAACACATGCACCAACACGATCAACAATGATATGATCCACTTCATATCATCACATGATCATATTAGCTCATCGATCTTGACTCTACTTGCTCTTCACCGTTGCCATCGTCCATCGCGCCAAGTCTTGCTCAAGCTTCACCGCTACGCGGTCCATCACTCCAAAGCCTTCGACTTGCCCTTCACGCTTGCAACCGGTCCATCAAGCCAAGTCTTGTCTTGATCTTCTCCACCTTGATCACATGACTCAATGTCATGTCTCATGAGCATTTAAGCTCCTTCATCATCACATGTGTGAGCTTTGCAACATCTCCAAGCCATTTTCACCTTCATGGCATATGTTGCTCACACACATGTACCTGTGGACTAATTACCTGTGTATCTCACATAAACACAATTAGTCCACCTAAGTTATCACTCAATTACCAAAACCAAACAAGGACCTTTCACCATCCCATCCCTGAGCTGCAGGTACACGCCGTCGACCACCTTGGAACTGCTACCCCCCTTCTTCTTCAGACAGAACAAGTGCCTGAAGAGGTTGAAGTGCGGAAGAACACCGAGAAATGCCTCGCAGAAATGGATAAAGATAGAAACATGCAGAATGGTGTTGGGGTGCAGATTACAGAGGCTAATCGCCCAAAACTTTATAAGATCCCTTAGAAAGGGGTGGATAGGAAACCCTAATCCTCGCTAGAAATAATCCTCAAATACTACAGCCTCATCAGTATGTGGTGTCGGGAAGGGCTCACCACTAGCTGGCTGCCATCCAGCAGTAAGACGGTCGGGGAGAACGCCCGCCGCCACCATCTTATCGAGATCCGCCACCGACGTCTTCGACGGCACCCACTCCTCGTCGCGGCTGGCTCCGGTGGCCACTTTCTTCGGCTTTGCGGCTCCTTTTTTCGGCGCCATCTCCTATGGTTTGGTCCTAGGGTTGAAGGCGAATGCTCACGATTGGTGCAGAAGGTGAAGCATAGGGATTGCGAAGGCAGGAAGCAGGGTGGCTTGACAGAGGTAGGAGGTGATGTGTGTGGCGGCGCGGTTATAAAGCACTTCCCCCACTCTGCCTTGACTCTGAGGGTTTTTGGGAAACCGTTCCGCGATCAGCGCTACATCGACGCCTCTAGAATGGTTTAATGGGCCGCAATTTGGGCTATCACATCACAGTAGCCCACGCCGCTCATTTATCACCGCCACATTCTCTGAATTCTCTGCATTTTAATGAGGCTTAGTAACTGATACTGTACGACCATTACTCTGAATTTCTCACCGTGATTTGATTTATTCGATATCTACGCCAGAAACACAGGGACTGGCTACCTGCTCGGACGGTTCACTAATTTCTGAGCCTGGCACCACGTGACTACATCACCTACTGTCAGGCTCAGGGACTAAGTGGGCACACTTCACCTTGCAGTGAATGTGCTTGTTTTTTGTCTCAAGGCTATGCTCGGGGACTGGCTACCTGCTCGGGCGGTTCACTAATTTCTAAGCCTAGCACCACGTGACTACGTCACCTATTGTCAGGCTCGGGGACTAAGTGGGCACACTTCACCTTGCGGTGAATGTGTTTGTTTTTCTGAAAGACTCCGAGCATCCAAAGGATAAAACCAGGTATCTTTACCATTGTTTTCGAATTCTAAGTGGGCACACTTCACCTAACCATGCAGGAATTTTTAATTTTGGATTTGAGCTCCTTACACCCTTATGACAAGCTGTGCTCAGAACATACATCGGCGATGTTATATGCTGCTCGGTAGCTTCTCACAACTGCTCGGCAACTCCTTATGGAGGTCGGATCATGATTTGGACAGCTCGGTTTTGGTTTGCACCTGCTCGGAAAGTCTCAAGACGGCGTTGTGCAACGGGTATAAGGCGCTCAGAGATTAGCTGTGGGGGGTACGACCCCGGATACCCACGGCAGGTCACATGGGCTATGCCTCCAGGGGTGGCCCAGCCTGCAAGAAGGAGACTTGCGGGGCACGATTCTGCTCGGTGACCCCTGTAAGGCACGGAGAGGATATCCTGAAGATGTTACGAGATCTGGTAGGATATGTACGATCCCATGTTTCTTGTAATCTGTTATTACTTTCCGGTTATTTCTCAGATCTAACCGACTTGTAACCTTGCCCCCTAGACTATATAAGGCGGGCAGGGACCCCCTACGAATTTACAGCAAATCATACGATAGCTAATGCAAACCAACAAACCACAGGAGTAAGGTATTACGTCGTACCAACGGCCTAAACCTGTATAACTCGTGTGTCTCTGTTGCCTTCTTGTTCTTGATTACACGCTCCTCTATCGATCAATCTACCATCGTGGGGTGCCCCTCGGTGGACTACCGACGATATTCCATCGACAATCATGATGTCAATCTCGATTAATTAATTTAATTACATGAATTTTTGTGTGTCAACAATATGCCTGTTGTCTGGTTCGCCCAACCTTTGCAATGGGGAATAGACAGAACCAACGCAAGGTGCATGTTCAACCGACCCTTCTCTATCCCTGCTCCTCCTCTTCTTCTTTTTTCACGACGGAGAATATAGCTCGTTTATCATTAAGAAGAAGAGAATTACACGATGTAGCTATGGGAGAACTCTCATAGCATAGATTACAAACCACAAAGGTAGTGGTAAGTGGCCTAGAATACAAACCAAAGCAAGAAGAGAGAAAAGGGACGGGAGGAAAAAAGGATCCTCCGCCACACAACTCTAGCTAAGCAGGCCTGAAAATACATCAACGCAATGGTTGCCAACAGAGGTGATGAAGCCGAGGTGGCAAAGTATCCACCAAGAATCTAGCAAGAACGGCGACAAAGCATCCGCCCAAGATGACTGAAGCGACAAAATACCCGCAAGTAGAGGGGCCATCACGCTCACGGCAGCAAAGCAACTGCCAAAGAGGGGAGAACGAAACGACATCAGCGGCAAAGCATCCACCATAGCAATCCAAGCAACACGGCGACAAAGCATCTACCAGAGACCACGTGGCAAAGCATTCACAAGAGTGGAGCGACATCGACGGCAAAGCATCCGCCTAGGTAGCAGCGATGGCAAAGAAGAACCTGTGAAGAACCAGGCAACATCAGCAACACCAAACAACTGAGTTGGGCAAACCAAAGCGATGAAGGAGCTGAAGCACATGCAGGCACAGCACAGCCAGGACCAACTCCGGTGAGAGAGGCGGATGGCGGCAGGAGTGCTCCAACGAAGCCTCAAGGAAGGGAATGACATCCGCAGATGTCAACAACGTTGAAAAGAAGAGCACAAGGACTTTCGTCCTAGAGCCGCCCCCAACAACCCGCGTGACGAACAGAAGCTTCAACTACACTTTCAAGAAGATAGAGGCACAGACAGTACCACCGCCATCGGCCTGAAGCAAGGCACCGGGCAGAGCTTTCACCCAAGTAACAATTGTTCGTCAGATCTAGGTCATCCCACACTGTGGGGGCAGGGGGAGAACCTCCAGCGTTGGCTAGCAGGCAGCCAGCAAGCAGGCACCGTCCATCCAGCATGCCAGCAACGGCCAGCGCTGGATGGCTAGGAAGGCTAGACCAAGGCACCCAGACGTGGCCGCCGCAGGTAGCGTCCCCCATGACCGAGGCAGGCATCCACAGCAAACCGTAGTCCGCCTAGCGCACATGCCGCCATGAGCAGGCATCGGCCACGCCAGGGCCAGGCAGGCAATGGCCCCGGCCAGACCAGCCAACGTGGTAGGCGCTAGCGACCCCATAGGGGCACAGGCCGCCGGCATCACCCCAGGGGGCACGGATCCACCCGGGTGCCCGTGATTCCTTGCCGGAGTTGAACCTGGTGGCCGGAGTTGAGGGGGAGGGGGGCTGCAGCCGCACCCTTATTTAGGGGCCACCGAGGGCCGCCGCCACTGCACGGGCGGCGACGACGTCTGAAGGGGAGCCGGGAAAGGGGGCGCTTGGGGGAAGGATGAGTTTCCCATCGTTTTCCGGTTTTCACCCAGTTCATGACGGTGGCTTTGCTCAACCATCCATCCCCCTCCTCTTCTTTTTCTCCATCCAAAACAATCCCAAAAGGTTCCAAAAGAAAACCAGTGCATCATGTCATGCGTGGAAGCTTCCTGGGGAAGGGAAGGAAGGGAAGGACTAGCAGGGGCTTGGTTCACAAAATGCGGATTATAGAGCGCGTTTCTGCAAAAATGGAGTCAAAGGACCAACCAGAGGATTGCACATGGCAGTGGCCACCGCCTTTGGTGTCCTGCTACTGCATACTAGATATGCCCTAGAGATCATTGAGGCGAACAAAAAGAGTTTACGTGCAAGCCATCGTCTCCTCAAGAATATACAACGAATGGTGAACCATTCTTGGAGCTTCTTGGCCTTTGCAGGCCGGCCAGGCCCTCACGTTGAAAGCTTTCTTTCTCGCTTCCCATTCTTGTTGCTAGCTAGCTAGAGTATTATTTCATAAACCTTATCTTTTGGTTGCCAATACTAATTCGGAAACGCTCCACCGCGGGCATCTGCGCATGGACGTCGGTCGCTAAGTGGCTTTACGTGATCCATGTATTTTTTTTCACTATACAAATATCTGGCCACTTAGACTTATCTCTCTGGTTCCATCTCGTCTCTCTCCTCCATCTCTCCATTTAAAGCAAGAGAGAGAGGAAGGATGTCTTAGAGCCTATGCATCTCCTTATTATCGCCTTGAACTCGCACAGCCACCCGCCCCGCGCGTGTCATGACCATACCCACCCCCTCTCTGCGCGTCGCACCGTGTCGTCGGCAAGCTCCACGCCGCCGACATCCACGCGTCGTCGTTGAGCTCTACGTGCACTACCGTCGGCGAACCGCTTGTTGTTAGTGAGCTCTGCACCACCGAGATCCGTGCCACCGATGAGGTCCGCACTGGCAACCTCTGTGGCATCGAGCTCCGCACTGGCGTCGAGCTACACGTCGACGAGCCTCCATTCGTCTAAGTAGCAAGTAGATGTTGCACTGAAAGCGCATATTGTAAGAGTATGTTTCAAGTATTTTAGGTGTTTTAGAGGTATGTTGCAAATGTTATATATCGATGTTGCAAAAGTAGATCGGGATGTTGCAATGTTGTAATGGCTATACACGTA
Source organism: Miscanthus floridulus (assembly GCF_019320115.1). NCBI lineage: Eukaryota > Viridiplantae > Streptophyta > Magnoliopsida > Poales > Poaceae > Miscanthus > Miscanthus floridulus. The sequence goes on along the minus strand of NC_089582.1, from coordinate 24,695,307 downwards.
TGTTTCAAGTGTATATTCTAAGTGTTTCATATGTTCCAGATGTATGTTGCAAGTGTTTATCTAGATGTTGCAAAAATAGATCTGGATGTTGCATATACATGCATGTTGGATGCATATGTTTCAATTGTTTCATACGTATGTTTGCAAGTGTTTTCATCTGGATGTCGTATATGTTTATAATGGTTTTCAAGTGTTTTCAGACGTTTTCACAAGTGTTGCAGAGCTTGTTTCAAGTATTTCATCTGTCTTTTTTTTGTATATTGCATCTGGATGTTCCAAAAGTAGATAAGGTTTCAGCTGATGTCGGGAGTGACGTTTGGGGCGGCGTAGGCGACGTCTGGGGAGGTGCAGGCCCACTGCTAGGGTGCTCGCTCACTAGCCCAACGCGCTAGGGCGCTCGCTCGTAGCTGTGTGGCACTGTTCGGACGACGCTAGCGTCCCAGATCGGACGTCCGGGCGCCAGCCGTCCGAAAAAAAACATACCCACAACTTAATTTAAGTTGGAACAAGAAAGTTTCTGTTGGGATGTTTGTGGACATCCTCTTCTGAGGCTACCTACATCAATTGTCAATAAACAGGGGGCCATAACGAAAAAAAATTGCTCTAAATAACTCCAACCAACAAGCTCGTTTCCTTCCTCCCATCCTCAAAATTTTCCGATCACATACCGTGTATCATCTCAAATTCCCGTTCACGTATAATCACCGTATCTCCCTCTCCTCAAAATACTCCCAGCCCAAGAAGATCACACACACGAGGAAAAAATAGCAGTTCCTGCGGCGGAGCCCCGGAGCCGGAGGCATATTCCCCGTCCCGGAGATCCCGTAGTACCCGACCCTCCCCTGATAAACGCAAGCCTGCCCTCCCTCACGGAGCCTAGCGAGGGAGAGGTAGGTAGGGAGGAGAGCCGGGGCGAAGAGCCAAAGATGCGTTCTTGAGGAGCCTGTGCAGGGGAGGTCCAATCCAGAGGCTGCCATTCCTTTTCTTCCCCCCAACCTCTGCACGCTCTTCAGATCCAGCAAATCCGGGTTATTTCTTTTGCTGGTAAGGAAGTCCCATCTTGATTGCTTTGCTCCTGATGTTTCGCGGGGATCTTCTGTGTTGCCGCGAGCGGTCAAAACCAAATCTTTCTTCCTGGGGCTGGATGGGTGGATGCTTCCAGCCGTCCAGTTTGTTTGGCAGCGTGCTGGAGTGCTATTACTTGCTATTTTTTCTCGGGGGATTTGTGCGGATTTGTTCAGTTCGTCCTGAGAAGGATGGTGCAGCGTGTATCATAATTATTGTCTATACATGCGGAATTGATGGTTGAGTCCTGAATTGATTCGATGATACGTTATTAATTTCAGGTAGTATTTGTTAGACATTCTTTCTTGTGTTAATTTCATGCCATGTATGTATTGTCAATTAAAATGTGTATAGTAGCTAGCATTTGGTTGGGGGCATTTTACAAGTATGTCTTTCGTTTCTGTTCTGATTTCTTCCTTTGTTTTTTTTTCACTATTACCGACTTGACTCCCATGTTCGATGCTAGTACTAAGAAATGTTACTAGTGATGTTCGATTTTTACCCACCTGCTGTTCCATGGTCTTGATACTATAATAGATGTGTTAGTTTATCATTCACATCAGCGCTAGATATGATTCCTTTTCTGCGAAATAAGACCATGATTGCAAAAGCACAGGTCGGTGTCAAGGGAAAGTTCTATTTCTCTATCCAAGTTGGGTGCATATTTATAAGTTTGCTGTGGTAGGTCAACTTTTGATTGAAAATATAGAATTGCATAAGATGCATAATCCCAAGACTTGAAGGCGAAGGCGTTTACCTTTTGTTGAAAGACTTCTTATTCTTATCAGAAATGTTGTTTTTATGCTTGACAATCAGCAATGTAATTTTTCCATGTTGCAAATTGATTCTAAAACTTGGATGTGCATTCTCTAACGGAGTTATGTCAATTTCATTTTGTATGATTGATTGTTTTTGCATTTCTTAAAAACTAGTTCACTTTCCAGTTTATCAGGCATATAATTCAGAGCATTCATTATTTTAATGGCATTATAATTTCTCACATTATATCGTTTACTCATTTGCATCCATTTTACTCATCATGCAGGTTGATGTATACTCTATAGTGGTTCTCTACTTAGCATCAAGTCTTGACATGACAATGGCCTCGTAGCTCGCGGCTCTCTAATAATAATAATTTTACTCAAAATGAAGCTATAGCACCATGCTATTTTAGGTTATGTGGGTAGTTTCTTAGCATAGCGAAACTGTCTTAGATAATGGAGATGATGTCCACTTAAGCATTTCTCCTGGTAGATATACGATTGTAATTACACCAGAACTGTACTTCTATTAAGAACAACATCAGCTGTAACATTAGCAGTAAGAAACAGTCCAGATAGTGCGAAGAAGTTCAGCAGTTGGCCTGCTCTTTCAGGTACTCTCACATTTAGGAAAAATGATTTTCTAATGTTATTTTGATGGAGTACTTATTTGCCTCAATAATCATGTAGATACTGTGTGTGTTCCAGAAATTTCATGGAGACTTCGATATCTCCACCAGGAACATCAAAGCAATCAGCTGTCCGCAAACCTTCTCCTGGAAGCTCTCTTAAGGATCTGTGCCTTGTTTCCAAACAAGGGTCAATAGCTGAAGTAGAATCTGCTTTGGCCTTGTTGAAAAAGAGTGGTGGGAACATTGATGGTAGAAATGCATTTGGCCTTAGTGCCCTCCACCTTGCAACATGGAGAAACCATCTACCCATTGTGAGGAGACTCCTAGATGCTGGTGCTGACCCAGATGCAAGGGTATGCACTATACCTTTTAGGGTGCTTCCTCTGTTTATCTTTGCTTTGAGCATTATTTTCTTTTAGTTATAATCCCAGTAACAGCCTCAGCTGTATCAAGCCACTACAACAATTGAAAAAACACACAAATGTTGTTTTGTACAGAACATCATGCGGATAAACTCATTTTAATTATCAAAATTTTCTTTAGTTTGGTGCTTGCTTGAGGTTTTGTGTGTAAATTCTCACTAAAATTTCCACTGTTGCAGGATGGAGAATCTGGCTGGAGTAGCCTGCATAGAGCGCTTCATTTTGGTCACCTGTGTATTGCTGGTGTTCTTTTACAGTTTGGTGCTTCCCTCACTTTGGAGGACACTAAGGGCCGTACACCTGTTGACCTTCTCTCCTGTCCAGTATCACAGGCGAATGGAGATTTTCCGGATGCAGGTAGCTTTCTTCTGTCCCAGGAAATGGTTCACTTAAATTCTACATAGTTTGATGCCCTCTTGGCAATTTGGCTTGCTTTATGGAAGTTTTTATCTCTTTTTTTTTTCATTTTAGTTGCAACGGAAGTCTTCAGTTGGGGAAGTGGGACAAATTATCAGCTGGGAACTGGCAATGCCCACATGCAAAAACTACCATGCAAAGTAGAAACCTTGCATGGATCATATATCAAAACAGTTGCTGCATCGAAGTTCCATAGTGTAGCAGTTAGTTCTGATGGCGAACTATACACATGGGGATTTGGTCGAGGTGGTCGTCTTGGTCATCCAGATATTCACAGGTGAGCAATTGCATGATGTGAAAATGAGTTGTTTCTTAACAGATCAGAAAATTGTTTCCTCACCACTTCTGTTAGTACCGATGGATTAGCTACTCCCTCCAGTCACAGAAATTTAGTCAAACCCTAAAAACTACAAACAGCAATGGCTTTTAAATTGTTTATTACTTGCAAAGAAATAGTGATCAAAGAAATGCATCGAAGACTTGAAGCTGTTCAAAGTCAAATGTGATGAGTATTAATGAAGACTAAATTGGCTTAATTGTTAGCCAAAGTAATCGAGCAGTAATGTCTCTTTTCCTGTGTAAAATTTTCCTCATTGTTGAGTAAGTTTATGAAACCTGTTATTCTGTTACAGTGGCCAGACAACTGCTGTGATTACCCCTCGCCAAGTGACAGTAGGATTAGGCCGTAAACGAGTTAATTTTGTGGCTGCAGCCAAACATCATACTGTGATTGCTACAGAGACGGGGGAATTGTTTACCTGGGGATCAAATAGAGGTATGTGTGGTGCATTTGAAATGCATTTTTAGGCAACATGAACCTTGGGCACATAATTCATGTCCTTTTTGTCCTTACTAATATTATTTTCCCCTTGTGGTCTGTAACAAAATCCTCTGAACGATGCAGAGGGTCAGCTTGGTTACCCTTCTGTTGATACCCAACCAACACCAAGGCGTGTTAGTTCGCTCAAGCAAAGGATAATTTCTGTAGCTGCTGCAAACAAGCACTCCGCTGCAGTTGCTGATACTGGCGAAGTATTCACCTGGGGTTGCAATAAGGAGGGCCAGCTAGGATATGGCACTTCAAACTCAGCATCAAATTGTATTCCAAGAATGGTGGAGTACTTGAAAGGAAAAGTATTTAGAAGTGTATCTGCAGCAAAATATCATACAATAGTGTTAGGAGTTGATGGGGAGGTAAGTTGGTATTCTTTGAAGCTTGATTTTTACACATTTTTCTTGCATTATGATAATTGAACAGATATATTGATTTAATCCATTTTTTCAGGTGTTCACTTGGGGCCATCGCCTTGTCACCCCACGGCGTGTCGTAGTAGCTCGATGCCTTAAGAAGGGTGGGAATACAAACCTAAAGTTTCATCGTATGGAACGACTTCAAGTGATTTCAGTGGCTGCTGGAACAACGCACAGTACTGCTTTAACAGCTGATGGTGCTCTTTTCTACTGGGTTTCGTCAGATCCTGATCTAAAATGCCAGCAGGTTTGGTTTCTTACCTGCTAAGGTCTTAATTGGTATAGCAGGAACTTGTTCATGTTTGCATAACATCATCTCTGTACAGATATTTTCAATGTGTGGAAGGAATATTGTGAACATCTCGGCTGGAAAGTACTGGACAGCTGTGGCTACATCAACTGGTGATGTTTTCATGTGGGATGCAAAGAAACGTAAGGATGAAACGCCAATCTTCACTCGGGTGCATGGTGTTAAGCGAGCAACATCTGTTTGTGTCGGTGAAACACACATGCTTGTGCTCTCAAGTATATACCATCCTGAGTATCCGCCCAAACCTAAAAGCCAAGGCATAAAATCCATGTTAGAATGGAACAGTGGAACAGAAGAGTTGGATGAAGATATCCTGTTTAATGATGTTGAGCCCAGCAGTGGTTTATCAGGAAGCAGCGGTGAAATGAGCAAAGGTGTGCCTAGCTTGAAAAGCCTCTGTGAGAAGGTTGCAGTTGAGTATTTATTGGAGCCAAAAAACGCAATACAACTTCTTGAAGTTGCTGATTCCTTGGAAGCCAAGGAGCTCAAGAAGCATTGCGAGGTAATGGCATAAATTTATAATGCACTGTTGTGCTGCAGCTTACAAGCTCTAATCCTTCTGTTAATGTATGTTTTGTGTTTATCTTTCTTCAATGCAACTGTTGCTTGTGAAATTCCATATAGATATAGATGTTGCTGAGACTCTGTTGTTGAATATCCTGCAGGATTTAGCTATTCGCAACCTCGATTACATTTTCACAGTGGGAGCTCCTTCAATTATGAATGCTTATCCTGAAATTCTTGTGAACTTAGAGAAACTGCTAGATGAGAAATCCTCGGAGCCTTGGAGTCAGCGCCGTCTTCCCACAATGACAGCTACCTATCCTGCTGTCATTGACAGTGATGTAGAGGAAGATGAAGCAAGAGAATTCCCTAAGCCCTGTAAATGTGGGAGATCATCAAGGCCATCTGCAATGTCAAGTCATGACAACTTCCTTCAGAAAGACTGCACTGCTGAACAAGCTGTCTCTAAGCAGATCAGAGCATTTCGCAAGAAGCTGCAACAAATTGAGATTCTTGAGGCTAAACAACTTGCAGGTCATCAGCTTGACAATCAGCAGCTAGCGAAGCTCGAGTCTAGGGCTGCCCTTGAAGGTGAACTTGCTGAACTTGGCATTCCCTCAGAGGCATACTCAACTTCCTCTGCTTGTCCAGCAGATGGTAGGACAAACAGAAAACCTGAGGTTTCTAAGATACAGAAGAGAAAGAACAAGCAGGCTACACAGACTCTGTCCGTGAAAAGTGAGCCTGGGCAACAAATCCCCATTATGGATCTTCAAGAAGTTCTACCAGTCAATATATCTGCTGAAAAGGTTAGATTCTGTTGTGTTTGCACTCATCCAATGATTCTATATGGTTTCTGCCTTTTGTAGGTTCTTTTTTTTCTTTTTCTTTTTTTTGTGCAGACATGTTTATTAATATCATCCTAGATGTTTATATTGTAGGAGCTAGCAATTTCAAAGTATTAGTTTATACTCTTATTTTACTATTATTTTGTATCCCTGTTTTTCTTGTGACTATTCTGTTTTACTATTATTATTATTATTATTTTGGATCCCTGTTTTTCTTGTGACTTCTATTTTGTAGTCTTACAAGTAGTAAGATGTAAAGTTGAGAGGGTGTCCCATGCTTTATTCTTTTAGCACCTGTTTTGTGCTTTACTTGCATGGAAGGCCAAGTATTTTTTCTCCCTATGTGGAATCTCGTACCTTTTTATCTTTAGTTACACTACACTTTGCATTCATCCACAATGCTTTGAGTTTCTATTCTGCTACTTGGATTCATTTGGCTATCTTCAGAAAGCATAATTGCTAATAAAACTGTATCTACATTGAAGCAGGAGGCGTATGCTGCTGATCCAATCAAACATATAGAGGCTGCCGCTTTCAGCAACACAAAAGACATTGCTTCTCCATTGGAGAAGAAACCTTCCCAACCAACTTCATCAAAAAAGAAGAATAGGAAAGGTGGCTTGTCCTTGTTTCTGAGTGGTGCTCTCGATGACACCCCAAAACCAAGCCTCCCTGCCCCTGTTGTGCCTATCACACCAAAGCCTGAAGGACCTGCCTGGGGTGGTGCAAAGATAACCAAGAGACCTGCTTCTCTTCGAGATATCCAAAGCGAGCAGAGTAAAACAAATGAGCCTACTTCGGCTAAGGCAAAAGACCGCTATGAGAACTCACCTGATAGTGCTGGGCGTGTGCGACTTTCTTCATTCATTCCAGATTCACATTCAAGCCCAATAGCTGTCACACCTGCTCGTGCGGTGCCTTCTTCTGAAGGTGACCAGAGCACACCACCATGGTCATCTTCTGCTACCTCACCCAATGTATCACGTCCTTCGCTCAGGGACATACAAATGCAGCAGGTAGTGTTTTCATTTTCATCCAGGACTGTTTTAGTATTCTCCCCTGTGAAAATTCTAACTAACAAATGATTTTTATTCAGGAGAAACGGCACCATGGCATCTCCCACAGCCCGAAAACCCAGACATCAGGCTTCTCTATACCGCACCATGACGGATCACCAGAGGTTGGTGTGAAAGACAACGTACCCAACCGCTGGTTCAGGCCAGAGATTGATGCTCCATCCTCCATCCGCTCTATCCAGATCGAGGAGCAGGCTATTAAAGACTTCAAGCGCTTCTACAGCAGCGTGAGGATTGTCAAGCCGCAGGTCTAGTGCTGGCCGCGGCGGCCTCTTGGAAGAGTTACTGATCCCCTTAGGCTCACCAGTCACCTCCCTGTTTACCGATTCATTGTATATTCAAGTGTACAGTTGGTTTCGTTCACCATAGGTTCCTTTGTTTAGGGGTGCTCCTCTTAAATTTTAGTCACTATTTCATCGGATGTTTAGACACATGCATGGAGTATTAAATATAGACTAATTATAAAACTAATTACATAGTTTGCGACTAATTTGCGAGACAAATCTTGAGCCTAATTAGTTTATGATTTGACAATGTTTTGTTATAGTAAACATGTGCTAATGATGGATTAATTAGGCTTAAAAATTCATCTCGTGGAGTACTGACGGATTATGTAATTTGTTTTTTTTATTAGTATCCGAATACTCTATGCAACATCTTCTCGACACACCTCCTAAATTTTAGCAGTCGGATTCAAACACACCCTTAGCTGAAATAAACTTGAAAGCACCCTTGGCTTCTGCAGTGGTGATTTCATTTAGTTATAACAGAAGGATGTATAGGTTATGTGAGATCACCCGGCTTGGCTCAACACTTTTACTTGAGCCAATGTTTTTTTCCCACCAAATCTCTTTGGTTGTTGCAAGCAGAGGTCATAAACTGTGGTGCGTCTGCACCCAGGCACCCAATATTTTAATTTTGGAATCTCACTTTGGGGCTAGCCTAATGCTTCTCTGTTCTCAATCTGTTTGACTGGTTAGTGTGAGAATTTGGTAGATAGCGGCATACTTGTGCGAGTTCTACTTTTTTTTTTTTTTGAGAAAAAAAGTTGATCCAGTCCCACAATACTTGTGCCATAGTTGCACAATGGTCATCTACTTCACCAATTGGTTCAAGATCTGAAATATTTGCACAGTGCAATGCGTGTGCAAGTTCTTTGTGCCCGTCTCAAAACATATCTTATAGGTTTGAAATTGTTTATCTACTTGTAACTAATTTTGTGCAACGTTCTTCTCTCTAATTCTTTGGAGCCTCAGGTTAGGACTTGGTAAATACTATGGTCACTGGCCATGCCATGAATTTACTTTGTTTCTTTTTATACTCATTTATTATTCTTGTATATAGATGGTAGCAAGTACAGCTTTGTTCATCAGCCTGCCACCTATGGCTATTGGGTAAGGTGGCAATATTTTTGTTTGTTTGCCCTAAAAGTGAGCACTAGCGATGAGGATCATATGTCATGTGCTCTCCTGATGACATCTATGCATGGGGCATAATATATATATATATATATATATATATATATATATATATATATATATATATATATATATATATATATATATATATATATATATATATATATATATATATATATATATATATATATATATATATCCCATGCTGAATCCTGGTGCAGTTTTGGAGTTATATACTTTTGTGGGGAAAAAATGGTGGGGACGATCCATGCCATGGAGTAACTATGGTCACCCATCGTGCATTTGTGAGACGCATCCAATGCTCATGTGTCCAACGTACGAGAGAGATGTAGTTTTTCTTTCTAATTATTCATCTTAATTTAAGCAACAGATTCATTCGTTGAAAACATGCGTATAGAACTATAAACATGCAAATCCACGGTGGGTGCTTATAGTTTGACCGTTTTCACCCAATCCCCCCCCCCCCCCCCCCCCCCCCCCCCCCCCTACTGTGACTCAGCTGTCAGCTCATCAGCTGCTCTCTACTTCCTGAACCGAATCGTGATGTGTCCCATGGCTGCAACTGCAATGCAATCACCCCCCACCCGCCCTTCCCTTCTGTGACTCAGCTCATCAGCTCGTCTCTGCTTTCTGAACCGAATCCTGATGGGCCCCATGGAGAAGAGGATAGCCTGAAACAGAGGCGTCCTACGTAGTGCCAGCTCGTTTCGCACGCAAAGGAGGACGCGGATTCCACGTCAGTGTCCACCTTCGTCATATTGAGGGTCCCCAGGTGCATGTGTACACATACGGAGTACTTTAAGTCTAGCTCTGCTCAATAGTCAAAAGCCTATAGGCTATGCCGCTATGGCCGTTAAACGGTAAAAGTCTGAAGATATGTGGGATCATGTCATCATGTGCTCCCAAAACCTTTTGCATGGATACTGATGATATCTATGGGTTACAATTTATTATATTTATTTATACTCTTGCTAAACTATTCTCTCTTAGAGCAAGGTGTAATTCATAAGCTGATGTAAATAGGCTGTAGAGAGTGCCACATCAGATTTAGGTGTTGAGGGGGAGGAAAGAGGAAAATAGAGAGAAGAAACGATTTGTAAGAGCAAGCAGTACGTTCACTTGGTCGTATTTGGCTTATAAGCTATGACTTATCAGCCAAAGAACAGTATTTTTCTCTTACACTAAACCAACCAACAGTACTTTCAGCCATGGCTTATAAACCAAACCAACCCAAACGAACAGGGCGAAGGTTAATAATAAAGCCAAGTGTTTGGCTATAAGTCAAGTTATACAAGCTAAGTTATACAATAGTTAGTCTTCTATTTGTATTCACACTTCTTTTATTATTAAATGTTTTCATTCTCTTTCCTATTACTCTTCACATACATCTTTATTGAAACCCACTACTACCTATGCTTCCGTGCTCAGTTTGTTGCTTGCATGAGGGCACCACAATGGAGGGTTAACACTCTTAGTGGTTCTAGTACAAATAAAGTTATCCACATAGACTAGAAAATATTAAGACTACTATTCACACAATGCAAACTATCACTATTTGTGGTTTGCAAAAAAAAACTTTTTTCTTCCATCATGCCTCACCTTTATTTTTTCTCTCTCTTCTTTTTTAGCATGGACCACCTTCTCTCTCCCCAAGCATATGTAGCTTCTGCAAGCCACTATGACAAGTATAGAGCACCTATTTTTTTTTATCAGATCTTACATGGCACTTGGGGCTACATGGAAAAGCATGGCGTTAGGGAAGGCCTGAGAGCCAAGATCTCTTTTGTTCCTATGAGGACTAAACCTTATTCTTGTGCGATGGAACTAAAACATATTGGTAGTGATTGGACACGCAAGACACTACACTATTATACACGTTTTATTACCTGAAAGAATATACGTCCGAATAATTACACGCATCTAATCTTTGTCGTTGTAGCATGAATGATTAACATGCTTTATTACAATTTACAATATAAAAACATATCATCAGCTGCACATGAAGGTAAGCACCTCTAGGTTTTTTCCATAAAGATGAAGCAAGGCATCAGCTACTTTTCCCCCTCTTAATCGTTTCCAATTTTTATAAACCGCGTGACCGCGTGCCATGAAATTCTCTCACAATTCGTTCAAAAAAGAGAGAAATTCTCTCTCGCTCTCTCTAAAGCAAATATATATTATTTATTTATAATAATACCCATTTTCACGTTCATATAACTTGTGTCTTCTAACACACTATACACCCACCACGCTCACACTGACCAATCTCGCGAATCGCCATAGCTAGCTCCATTGGCGGATGCACGATGCGAGATAAGGGGGGGCTAAAACAATAGAGATGTTGATTTGCATGAAGATTTAATGGTGAAATCAAGCTTTTGCTACAGTGATTAGGCTTGAAATCAAGACATTAGGGGGGGCTGGAGCCCCCCCAGCCCCCCCTTTGGATCCGCCACTGGCTAGCTCCATATGCAGCTGAAGGCTGAAGCTCCAACAAGGTGTCTCGCCGTGGTTGGTGACGACGATCGGTCGTGAATCGTGATGGCTGCGACGGCGACGGCGAGGAAGCTGATAGTGGAGGTGGTGGAGGCACGTCCAGCCCCTACGCGCGCGCCGACTTCGACGGGCAGCGCCGCAAGACGCGCACCGTGGCCAGGGACCTCAACCCGGCGTGGAACGAGGCGCTCGAGTTAGACTTCCCGCCCGCCTGGCCATGCTGCACGACCTCCGCGTCGGGCCTACCCGCCGGAGCAACTTCCTCGGCCGCGTCCGCCTCAACACGCGCCAGTTCGTGCGTAGGGGCGAGGAGGCGCTCATCTACTTTCCGCTCAAGAAAGAGAAGGGCTTCCTCAAGTCAACAGCTTCAACTGGGTCCGCGGCGACATTGGCCTCAAGGTGTACTACGTCGACGTGCCGCTCGCGCCAACGGAGCCGGAGCCACCCGCCGCTGGCAACGACGCCGCTCCTCCTGATGCAGCGGCGGCAGAGGCGGAAGCAGCAGCATCGGGCGATGCTGCTGCTACGGCTTCCACGGATGAGCCTCCCAAGGCCGAGGAGCCGATGGATGCAGCAGCTCCGGCGCCGCAGCCGGAGGCGGCAGAGGCATCAGCCGGTGACGGAGCCACCACAGAGAAGCCACCGGAGGCTGATCCCGCACCGGCGACGCCGGAAGACGCGCCCGTAATGACGGCGGAGGCGGTGGCAGCATCGGAGGAGAAGCCACCGGAAGAGGAGCTAGTGTCGACCCCGCCACCGCAGCCGATGCCGACGCCGATGCCACGGCAGGCATCGATGCCTGTACGCCAGCTGCCGCCGCTGACGCCGATGCCGTGGCAGGTATCGATGCCTATGTTAGGATCGATGTGTGTACCTCTGTGACCATAGGATCGGGTAAGCTCCTTCTCGCCTTCACTGTTGCTGCACAGCAGCAGCATAGACGCCGTTGTAGGGGCAGCTCTGGCTCGGTGGCGAGACGGCGGTCCGGTGTAGACCTGCAGGGGAACGACGGAGGTTGTTGGGGGCACATCCCGTCGCTGGCAGCAACTCTTTGGATCGGTTTAGGGTTTCTCTGTAGGTGGGTGGCGGCTCTATTGAACCTCGTAGTCCGAGCCCTCACCCCCACCTTCCTTTTATGTGTGCTGTGCGATAGGGGCCCACCAACCGGATTAGGGTTGGGCTCCCCCGATCAGGGAGCAGAGATAAGGGTCCAATAGGCCGTTGGGCCTATTGGTGGAGATCAACTAACATTCTCCCCCTTGATCTCATTCCATCTTTCACTTTTATATCATTTGCTTTTGTTCATTCCATTACAGATTAGCTCATAGAGCATGTCTCATCATCACGGTCCATTGCCGATAGACTTAACAGCTACAACTCACTACTCTGTTCTGAAATAGATACTTATCTTTGGGCCTTCTTTTGTCCAGAAATATTTTAGGCTTTCCCTTAAACTCAAGCTAGCTACATGTTCTCTGAACACCATGTCCTCTGAACATGTTGGGTGGTAAGCCTTTTGTAAGCGGATCCACGAGCATCCTTTCTGTTCTTATATGCTTGAAAGGTCCTAATGGCTAGAGGGGGGGGGTGAATAGCCTAATAAAAAATTCTACAACAACACTTAACCAAATGGTTAGACAATTATGAGGCGAAGCGAGTGTTACGCTAGCCTACAAAAAAATGCAAGCCACCTACCACAATTCTAGTTTAGATAGTGTCAATTCACACAAGAGCAATGACACTACCCTATGTTAGTGTGCTCTCAAAGGCTAACTAAAGAGCCACACCAACCAAGCATGCAAGCTCTCACAACTAGCTACACTAAAGAGCTTGTCAACTAGTTTACGGTAAAGTAAAGAGAGTGATCAAGAGGGTTATACCGCCGTGTAGATAAATGAACCAATCAATCACGAAGATGAATAACAATGATGACCAATCACCTCGGAATCAAATGATGAACACAATGATTTTTACCGAGGTTCACTTGCTTGCCGGCAAGCTAGTCCTCGTTGTGGCGATTCACTCACTTGGAGGTTCACGCGCTGATTGGCATCACTCGCCAAACCCTCAATAGGGTGCCGCACAACCAACACAAGATGAGGATCATACAAGCCACAAGCAATTTACTAGAGTACCTTTTGGCGCTCCGCCGGAGAAAGGTCAAGAACACCTCACAATCACCACGATCGGAGTCGGAGACAATCACCTCCTCCACTCAACGATCCTTGTAGCTCCAAGCCGTCTAGGTGGCGGCAACCACCAAGAGTAACAAGCGAAATCCGCAGCGAAACACGAACACCAAGTGCCTCTAGATGCAACCACTCAAGCAATGCACTTGGATCACTCCCAATCTCACTATGATGATGAATCAATGATGTAGATGAGTGGGAGTCCTTTAGCTAGGCTCACAAGGTTGCTATGTCAATGAAAATGTGCAAGTGTACTCCCTTGAGCCGGCCATGGGGCTATAAATAGAGCCCCAATCAAATAGAGCCGTTATACCCCTTCACTGGGCAAAACGCGCTCTGACCGGACGCTCCGGTCATACTGACCGGACGCTGGCCCTCAGCGTCCGGTCGCCCGATGGACGCCACGCGTCACCAGCTTCAAACGTTGTTCGTCAGATTTCAACGGCTGCGAAGCTGACCGGATGCTCCGGTAAAACTGACCGGACGCTGAAGCCCCAACGTCCGGTCGTTTCCAGTAAGCTCCCCGAGGCATGTTTTTTTCGACCGGACGCGTCCGGTCCACCTTGACCGGACGCAGCCAGCGTCCGGTGCTCAACCCTAGCCACTGTGCCGTCTGACAGCTCGACCGGACGCAGCCTTTCAGCGTCCGGTCGCTGAGTGACCCAGCATCCGGTCAGTAGACCGACGCCAGCATCATTTCGATCAACTCCATTTCAACTCTTACTTCTTCACCCTTGCTCAAGTGTGCCAATCACCAAGAATTTTGCATCCGGCGCAATAGAAAATAGACATTTTATTTTCCTAGCACAATAGAGAGGGACCTAAACCCATCTCAGCCCTACAAACACCTTGTGCACATGTGGTAGCATATTTTCACAAATATTATCAAGGGTGTTAGCACTCCACTAGATCCTAAATGCATATGCAATGAGTTAGAGCATCTAGTGGCACTTTGATAACCGCATTCCGATACGAGTTTCACCCCTCTTAATAGTACGACTATCAAACCTAAATGTGATCACACTCTCTAAGTGTCTTGATCACCAAAACAAAATAGCTCCTACAAGTTATACCTTTGCCTTGAGCTTTTTGTTTTTCTCTTTCTTCTCTTCAAGTGTAAGCCCTTGATCATCTCCATGCTATCACCATTGTCATGTTATGATCTTCATTTGCTTCTCTACTTGAAGTGTGCTACCTATCTCATGATCACTTGATGAACTAGGTTAGCACTTAGGGTTTCATCAATTCACCAAAACCAAACTAGAGCTTTCAATGCTCAAGACTTATGACTTGATCCTGGACTTTATCTTTCACTACATAATACTCTATGTTAATGTGTTTGGCAGCACCGCTTGACTTATGTTGTGAGCATCCTGTACTGCCAGATTATAATCGCAGTATTACTTTAGTGGTCTATAGATGTCGTCAACCACCTTCAAACCAGGTATGAACTTCGTTAGTTAGTTCACCTGCCCGTTGCCTCATAACACGCTACAAACTGTCATACATTGTGGACGATGTAGTGACAGTTTGCTTTGAGCTTTTCCATGAAATAGCTCCCCTTTGCGAGATGATAGAAAATCCACGTCTGGATATGCATTCACTCTCGCATAATCAGAATCTGAATATCCCACCATGTGGAGTGAATCAGATCTTCTATATGTCATCATGAGGCCTTTCATTCCTTGCAAATAATGCAAGACTTTCTTTACTAATTTCAGTGTTGTATTCTAGAATTGCTCTGGAATCTGCCAAGTAAAACCCGATAACAAATGCCAAGTCAGGGCGCTGAAAGCTCTAGTTTGGTTTTAGTTAATTGATGAAACCCTAAGTGCTAACCTAGTTTATCAAGATGATTATGAGATAGGTAGCACTACTCCAAGTGATGAAGCAATAACGAAGATCATGACAAATGCTTGAACTTGGAAAAGAAGAAAGAGAAAAACAAAAGGCTCAAGGCAAAGGTATAAAATGTAGGAGCCATTTTGTTTTAGTGATCAAGACACTTAGTGAGTGTGATCACATTTAGGATAGATAGCCGTACTATTAAGAGGAGTGTTACTCGTATCGAAATGCGGTTATCAAAGTGCCACTAGATGCTCTAACTCATTGCATATGCATTTAGGATCTAGTGGAGTGCTAATACCCTTGAAAATATTTGTGAAAATATGCTAACACATGTGCACAAGGTGTTTGCAGGGTTGAGATGGGTTTGGGTCCCTCTCTCCCTCCCGCCTCGCAAGCTCGGTGGGATTCGGCGCTTTTGGAAAAATGAAATGTCTATTTCCTATTGCGCCGAATGCAAAATTCTTGGTGGTTGGCACATTTGAGCAAGGGTGAAGAAGTTAGAGTTGAAATGGAGTTGGTTGAAATGATGCTGGCGTCGGTCTACTGACCGGACGCTGGGTCACTCAGCGACCGGACGCTGAAAGGCTGCGTCCGGTCGAGCTGACAGAGAGGTCGCCAGTTTCGGTGTTGCACCGGACGCTAGACCTGAGATGCACCGAACGCTGGTTTCTGCGTCCGGTCAAACTGACGGGTCTACACAGTGGCTAAGGGTTGAGCACCGGACGCTGGCTGCGTCCGGTCAAGGTGGACCGGACGCGTCCGATCGAAAAAACATGCCTCGGGGAGCTTACTGGAAACGACCGGACGCTGAGGCTTTAGCGTCCGGTCAGTTTTGACCGGAGCGTCCTGTCAGCTTCGTAGCCGTTGAAATCTGACGAACAGCGTTTGAAGCTGGTGACGCGTGGCGTCCATCGGGCGACCGGACGCTGAGGGCCAGCATCCGGTCGGTATGACCGGAGCGTCCGGTCAGAGCGCGTTTTGCCCAGTGAAGAGGTATAACGGCTCTATTTGATGGGGGCTCTATTTATAGCCCCATGGCCGGCTCAAGGGACAACTCTTGCACATTTTCATTGACATAGCAACCTTGTGAGCTTAGCCAAAGCCCTCCCACTCATCTCCATCATTGATCCATCATCATTGTGAGATTGGGAGAGAATCCAAGTGCATTGCTTGAGTGATTGCATCTAGTAGCACTTGGTATTCGTGTTGCGCTGCGGATTTCGCTTGTTTCTCTTGGTGGTTGCCACCACCTAGACGGTTGGAGCAGTGGTGGAGGATCGGCACGAGTTGGTGATTGTTCGTGGCCGTCTTCGGTGATTGTAAGGAGAGTTGTACCTTCCCCGGCGGAGTGCCGAAAGGTAACTCTAGTAAATTGCTCGTGTCATTGAGTTACCTCACTTGTGGGTCAGTTCTTGCGGTGTCCTATC
This sequence comes from Miscanthus floridulus, assembly GCF_019320115.1. Taxonomy (NCBI): domain Eukaryota; kingdom Viridiplantae; phylum Streptophyta; class Magnoliopsida; order Poales; family Poaceae; genus Miscanthus; species Miscanthus floridulus. The sequence continues at coordinate 24,678,622 of NC_089582.1, read as the reverse complement.
GTGTGGACGAGGTTTGTGAAACACCTCTTAGCCGCTGAACCACCAAGTGTTGGTCAACACAACGAGGACTAGCGTGTTGGCAAGCACGTGAACCTCGGGAGAAAAATCGGTTGTCTCTTGTCATTTGCATTCTCCCGGTGATTGGCTTGATCTTCATCTTGTGATTGGTTCATCCCCTACACGGTGGTATAATCACCCTACTTACTTATTTACATTCTTGCAAACTAGTTGATACAAGCTCTTTAGTGTAATTAGAATTGAGAGCTTGCTTTATTATTTACATTCATCTAGTTGAGCTCTTTGGAGTAGCAAGTTTGTGTGCCTAAGTAATCATTGCAACTAGAATTGTTGGATAGGTGGCTTGCAACCCTTGTAGAGCTAGAGCAAGTTTGCATTACGCTATTTGTCATACTAATCAAATTGCTCTAGTTAATTTGTAGATTTTAAAATAGGCTATTCACCCCCCCTCTAGCCATATTAGGACCTTTCAGGCGCGTACATACTTGAGCATGTTGCAAGCTTCCGACAGCTAAAGCATATGGAACCACTTTCACTTTATCGATTGAGCTCATATTGGTTCCTGGGGCATTTAAAATCCCCATATCTGTCGCCCTTAACTATAGGAGCAGGTGAGGGACTACATTTGTGCATACTGAATTTCTTTAAGATCTTTTCCATGTATGCCTTTTGTGACAGTCCTTATACCATTTTTCTTCTATCTTGGTGAATCTCGATCCCTAGAACGAACGAGGCTCTGCCAAGATCTTTCATATCAAATTTATTTGTCTCCAGTAGTAGACTAACATCACTACTAGCAAGTAAGATATCATCTATATACAGGAAAAGGAAGATAAACTTCCCATTTTTAAACTTTGTATTGACACAATTGTCATCTACATTCTTTTTAAACCCAAAATTCTTTATTGTCTGATCAAACTTCAAGTACCACTGTCTTGAAGCTTGTTTTAATCCATGAATGAATTTCTTTAGGCGGCATCCCATTCGTTCTTTTCCTTCTATGACAAAACCTTTTGGTTGTGCCATGTAAACATTTTCCTCCAAGTCTCTGTTGAGAAATGCCGTCTTTACATCCATCTGATGTAATTCTCAATCGTAATGTGCCACTAATGTCATTATGATTCTGAAGGAGACTTTATATGAGACTAGAGAAAATATCTCATTGCAATCAATCCCTTCTCTTTGCATAAAGCCTTTTGCCACAAGTCACTCTTTATGTGTTTCTATATTCCCTTGAGAGTCAAGTTTTGTTTTGTAGACCCATTTACAGCCTACTATTTTGGCTTCTTTAGAAATTATTTCTAAGTCCTAAACTTTATTGGCATTCATTGATTTCATTTTATCTTCTATGGCCTCAAGCCACTTTGATGAATGATCATTTCTCATGGCTTCTTCAAATGAGGTGGGATCATCCTCCATTTGAAATTTCTCAGTGTTGTACACTTCATAATCAGCTGGAATAGCTGATTTTCTAACTCTTTGAGACCTTCTAGGGGCCTCCACATTTGGCACATCTACTGCTTGAGGCTGTTGTCGCTCCCCCTTATATGTGGCAATAGGTTCTATAGAATCCTGAAGAATAGGTTCCTCATCGTCATTCATTATTGCCACAGGTGGGATAACAACAGGTGCTGGCACCACAGTATCTAGCACTGTCGGTGCAGCTACAGCAGGTAGTGAGAAAAATGGCTCATAAATCATTAGAGTGGGCACATACACCCGCTTCACTTCAAGGACAATTTCTCGAGCTACCATGCTCCCCCTCATCTTTTCATCCTCTAGGAAAACAACGTGTCTCGTTTTCACAAACTTTGTATGTCTCTCTGGACAGTAGAAACGAAAAACTTTTGACTTTTCTATGTAGCCAAACAAATGGCAACTTACTATTTTAGGATATAACTTTCCAATGTTTGGGTTAACTACTTTAGCCTCAGCAGGGCTCCCCCACACATACGCAAGTGGTTTAGTGAGAGCACTCTTTCTGTCCATAACTCATACGGTGTTTTGTGCACCGACTTACTTGGTACTCTTTTGAGAATATGAATGGGGTTTTTAACGTCTCTATCCACAGGCTCAACTATAAGGTGGAGTAACTTATCATACTGCCCACCATATCCATTAGGGTACGATTGATTCTTTTAGCTACTCTATTCTGCTGAGGTTCACCCGGTATAGAATACTAGGCCACTATGCTATTCTTTTAGGGTATGCCGACCGTAGTACTCCCCCACGGTCAGACCTGACTATCTTAATCTTTAATATCTTAAATTTATCTAATGCTTCTATTCTTTCTTTGATTGGATAAATATAGCCATAATGGGAGTAATCATCTGTGAATGTTATGAATGAATCATTACCATCCACACTCTTTATAGGAAACTGACCACAGATGTCTGTGTGAATAATCTGTAGAATTCCTGTGCTTCGTTTGTCATCTTTTCTTAATTCTTTTTACATACTTTCCTTTTATGCATTCTCTGCATTATTCTAAAACTGAGAGCTCTAATGGAGGAAGAATATCATTCTTAACTTGTCTTTCCATTCTCTCCCTCGAAATATGGCCTGAACGATAGTGCCATAATTTTGACAACGCATCGTGAGCTCTCTTATGCCACCATTTCTAGAGTAACACTCTATCACCAGCTGCTTTATCAGCTGAGTAGCATATGTCTTTGAAGTATCAGTGAACTGACTCTTTATTCTATCGAGGTACTTGGTGACCGTGTCATATTCTAGGATTAAGCCCACAATTGTAGGTTCAATCATGTTCTTTATCACAGCCAAACATTTCTTGTTGGCAGTGACCCACTTTCTATGCTCAAAAGTCATAGGACATCTTTTGAGATTTAAAATCCCTTTCTTTAGTTGCCCAAGTGGTATCATTCTCTTTTGTCTCCCTCATCGGTGCCACAAACTCAGTGGAACACGATGAGGTGACTACCCAGTCCACCTTAGACAAGATGAAAACCAGGTCAAAACTTTTGTTAACATAAAAATAATACCATTTGCATGCCTTGATTCCAATGTTGGTCAAAATCAAAACATACAACTATTCTTATACACTAATTCTACATCACCGTTGGGCAGAAATAGAATTAATGCATAAACCGTTAACTTTCACAATTGTTCTTACACACTAATTCTACATCACCGTTGGGCAAAAATAGAATTAATGCATAAATCATTAAAATTAACATCTGTTCTTATACACTAATTCTACATCACCGTTGGGCAGAAGTAGAATTAATGCATAAATCATTAAAATTACGATATTGTTATTAACAATGTTGGTTAGAAAATAACAACATCGTAATCCATGACAAATCTCTTTTTTTCCAATTAAATACCACTTTGGTTCAAAATAACTGGAGAATCAATAATTTCTTTAGCAGCAGAAAACTCACTTTTTCTCCAATTAAATACAACGTTGGTTCAAAATAACTGGAGAATAAACAACTTCTTTAGCTGTGGAAAAACTCTCTTTTCTTGAATTTTACCCACAGGGAAAATTGATTTTCCTATTTTCTTTAATCCATTAATCATTTTCCAGGAAATAAACATTTACTGGAAAAACTTTCTTTTTCTTCAGTTAAATATCATGTCGGTTCAAAACACTGGAGAATGTACTTTTTCTTTAGCAGCGGAAAAAACTTTCAATCAATTTCTTGAATTTTACCCACAGGGAAAAATTACTTTTTCTATATTTTCTTTTGAGCCAATTTCCATTTTTTTAATTTTCTAGAAAAAGAAAAAATTCGGAAACGGGCTCCTTCTTCACTATTTCGGCCCAAGACTGGCAAAAGCCGGCTCGGCCCACACAGCTGCGCGGCGCCTGACCGCACCCAGGCCGCAACCTGGGCCTAGGCCGGCAAAGTGATTCGGCCGCGCGCGCCCGCCTGGGCCGCGAGTTGGCCCATTTAATCTAGGACGTTCGGACGGCCAAGCATCAATTTCGCTCGGTTAAAAACCCCGACGCCGCGCGCCCGGGGGAAAACCCTAGCTTCATTCTTCCCGGTGCTCTCTCTCTCTCTCATCGCCTCTCTCTCTTTTCTCCTCAGCGCAGCGCAGCCGCAACCGAGCGACGAGCAGGCGAAAGAGCGGACGGTGGAGCGAGGCAGCCATGGCGCCGTCGCCGGCCCCCTCGCCGGCGCGCGTGCTCCCCAACGGGTGAGCACGCCGCCGTCGAGCGGCCTGGCCGCGGTGCCCCCTTTGCTGAGCCCGGCGAGCAGCTCCCCCGGTTCAGCCTTTCTTCTCCCGCGCCGGTGAAAGGCCGGCGAGGTAGGTCCACCCCTTCCCCCTTCAGATTTGGATCTCCTTTTTCTCTTATCCGAATCTGATAGGTGGGGATTAGGGTTTAGGTCTAGGGTTAGGGTTCGTGTGTCGACCCTGTTCTTTTCCCCTTCCCCTTTCGGATTTGAATCTCGTTCCTCTTTTCTGAACTGGTTATAGATCTAGGGTTCGGAATCCGACCTGTCATCTTTTTTTATTTGTCTTTGTGATCTTTCTTTTTTCTTTTCGGAGTTCATCCGAATGGATCTAGGGTTAGGGTTCGTGTGCCGACCCCTGTTTCTCTTCTTCTTTCTTTTCTGTTTTCCTTTCTTTTCTTTGATTTCTTTTCTCTTTTGGAGTTCATCCGAATGACTTTCCCCTTTTCCCTTTCTCCATGCGAGTTAGGGTTAGGGTTCGGTTGAACCCGGATTCTTTCCTCTTCCCCTTCTTCTTTTGGGATTAACCCGATTTGGGATTAGGGTTAAAATTAGGGTTAGGTCTTAGGGTTTGGCCAAATCCGAACCCACTCTTCATCTTTCCTTAGATCCGAACTGGATCTGCTCGGTTCTTTACTTTTGCCGTGTGCCGTCGAACGGTGCGGCTTCTTTCCCCCACGTGCGGTGGCGGTGATGACCGGTAGACCGTGATGTCCGCCACCCCGGTCACTCTTTTCTTTGCTTTTACCCGGTTAGGGTTAGGATTACACAGAAGCAACCGGCTCTGATACCATTGTTAGGATCGATGTGTGTACCTCTGTGACTGTAGGATCGGGTAAGCGCCTTCTCGCCTTCACTGTTGCTGCACAACATCAGCGTAGACGCCGTTGTAGGGGTAGCTCCGGCTCGGTGGCGAGACGGCGGTCCGGTGTAGACCTGCAGGGGAACGACGGAGGTTGTTGGGGGCACATCCCGTCGCTGGTAGCAGCTCTTTGGATCGGTTTTAGGGTTTCTCTGTTGAGTGGGTGGCGGCTCCGATGAACCTCGTAGTGCGAGCCCTCATCCCCACCTTCTTTTTATGTGTGTTGTGCGATAGGGGCCCACCAACCAGATTAGGGTTGGGCTCCCCCGATCAGAGAGCAGAGACAAGGGCCCAATAGGCCTGGTGGAGATCAACTAACAGCCTGTACGCCAGCTGCCGCCGCCCCCCCAACTGGAGGAGCCGATGGTGCAGAGCAAGCACGATCTGGTGGACAATATGCCATACCTGTTCGTCCGGGTGGTGCGCGCGCGCTGGCTGCCCGCCGGCGCGCACCCGCAAGTGCGCGTGGCCGCCGCCGGCCACCAAGCGTCCACGCGGGAGGCACGCCGCGGCGCCTTCTTCGAGTGGGACCAGACCTTCGCGTTCGTGCGGGATCCGGCCACCGACTCGCCGGGCCCCACGCTTGAGGTCTCCGTCTAGGACCTGCCGCCCGACGCCGACGTGTCCGTCGCCAACGATCGCCACTTCCTTGGCGGCCTCTGCTTCGACACCGCCGATGTTCATGCGCGGGACCCGCCAGATGGGCCTCTCGCGACGCAGTGGTACAGGCTCGAGGGCGGGCGTCGCCTCGGTGGCGCTGACCTTATGGTCGCCACGTGGGTGGGCACGCAGGCCGACGAGGCCTTCGCCGACGCCTGGAAGGCGGACTCCCCGTCAGCGCCCACGGCCACGGCCGTCGCCACGTCGCGCGCCAAGGTTTACGTCTCGCCTAAGCTCTGGCACCTGCGCCTCACCGTCATCGAGATGCGCGGCACGCTGGGCTTCCAGGCGCTCAAGACGCGCACCACGCCGGTGGCGCACAACGGAGGGCCTTCGTGGAACGAGGACCTTCTCTTCATCGCCGCCGAGCCGTTCACTGACGACGACTGCCTCGTCATCTCCCTCGAAGTGCGCCACGGCAAAGAGGTCTTCCCCGTCGGCTCGGCTAGCATATCGCTGGCCACCGTCGAGAGGCGCGTCGACGACCAGAAGGTGGCGTCCAAGTGGATCGACCTCCTCCCGTCCGACGAGGCAACGAAGAGAGTCGGCAAGAAGGCGGCCATGCACATGCACGGAGGTCGGCTGCACGTGCGCGCGTGCCTCGATAGCGGCTACAACGTCGCCGACGAGCCGTCCTACGCGTGCAGCGACTTCCGGCCGTCGGCGCGGCAGCTGTGGCCCCCGCCCCTTGGCGTCGTGGAGGCGTGGAGCTAGGCATCGTCGGATGCAAGGGCCTCCTACCGATGCGTGCCGCCGACGGCAAGGGCTGCACGGACGCGTACGCCGTGGCCAAGTACGGACCCAAGTGGGCGCGCACGCACACCATCGCCGACAGCTACGACCCGGCCTGGAACGAGCAGTACACGTGGCCGGTGTACGACCCCTGCACCGTGCTCACCGTCGGCGTGTTCGATGACCCACCGCCGTTGCAGCCGTCAGACGGCAGCGGCGGCAAGGACGCCGCCGCCGCGGCGTGCTCGCGTCCGATGGGTAAGGTGAGGATACGGCTGTCCACGCTGGAGCGCGGCCGCGTGTACCGTGGCCTGTACCCGCTCATCATGATGCTGCCCACCGGCGCAAAGCGAATGGGCGACGTCGAGCTGGCCATCCGCTTCTCCACGTCCGGGTCGATGCTGGACGTGCTGCACACGTACGGCCGACCAGCGCTCCCGGCGATGCACCACCAGCGGCCCATCCCGGCGGTGAACCGCGAGGCGCTGCGGCTGGCGGCGGCGCGCATCTCCGCGGCGCACCTGGCGCGGTCGGCGGAGCCGCCTCTGCGGCGCGAGGTGGCGACGTGGATGCTGGATGCCACGGAGCCGCGCGGGTTCAGCATTCGCAAGCTGCGCGCCAACTGGAACCGCGCCGTGGCCGCGCTGTCCTGGGTCGCCGACGCGGCGCGCTGGGTGGAGGACACCCGGTCGTGGCGCAACCCGACGGCGACCGCGATGGCGCACGCCGTGCTGGTCCTCCTCGCGTGGCACCCGGACCTCGTCGTGCCGACGCTGACGCTCCACGCCGCCGCCGTGGGCGTGTGGAAGTACCGGCGCAGGCCGCGCGCGCCGGCGCCGCACCCGTGCGTGCGCGCGTCCATGGCGGAGGCACCCGACAGGGAGGAGCTGGACGAGGAGTTCGACACGATCCCGAGCGCGAGGCCGCCCGAGGTGGTGCGGGCGCGGTACGACCGCGCCAGGATGGTGGGCGCGCGGCTGCAGCAGATGGTCGGGGACGTCGCGACGCAGGCAGAGAGGCTGCAGGCGCTCGTGTCGAGATGGTGGCCGTGGTCGCCGGCTTCTACTACCTGCGCCACCCGATGTTCCGGGATCGGATGCCGGCACCAGTGATCAACTTCTTCCGGCGGCTGACTTCCATGTCTGAACGAATCATGTAGGAGCAGGCAATCAGTGGCAATGGAGCATCAGTTTGGCACACACGACTGAAGATTGTTGCAATGAATTGATGGTTTAACATGCAGTAGCAGCAATATGTTAACGTTTTCTTCTAATTTCTACTCCTTGTATTCAAGAACGCAATAAAACAATCTTCCTTTCAGTGTATAAGAATTATTGGTGTTTTTACTCCTTTCTCAGTAGTAACTTTAGTATGTACGATTCAATGTAACTGATGCGTTGTTTAAATTCAGGGTGTAAAGTTTCGAGGTGTCACATCGAGTGTTACGTAACGGTGTCGCATAAAGTGCTTGGATACTGATAAAAAAACAAATTACAGAATCCATCAGTAATCCGCGAGACAAATTTATTAAACCTAATTAATCCGTCATTAACACATGTATTACTGTAGCACCACATTGTTAAATCATAGACTAATTAGGCTTAAAAGATTCATCTCACAAATTAGTCGCAAACTGTGTAATTAGTTATTTTTTAGTCTATATTTAATACTCTATACATGTGTCGAACATTCGATAGGATGGAAAATAAACTTTAGGGGAGGAACTAATCAAGGCACATGATTTAGCATACAGGGGAACTTGTTAGAAACAATTGATACTATAGACAACCGACATGTAAACGAACTTCCGATGCTTAGATTTGAACAAAATTGACCTATTGATTATCGAATTTACATTTCAAATATCAGCAGCACAAGCATTCCACTGCTAATCCATGAACCGTGATCAATCCGGACCTTATAGGTAGACAGGGAAACTGGGTACAATCCTAAAAAAGAAAAGAAAAATGCTGTTTTAATCTCTGGGAATGGACACGGTGGACCTAGTATGACTTTGCGAAAATTGCGACTTCCTCTGCCGGGTTGCCAGTCATGAAGCATTTCTTGGTGCCCTCAGGCTGCTCGAAAGGGAAGCATCTGATGGTGGCACTGGTCTCTTCTTTCACTTTCAGCTCGTCAGCATCGCTGAAGTTTGCCACAGTTCAGTCAAATTAACATGTGTCAGAAACAACTGGTGTGTGCTATACTTGTACAGTACAAACATGAAAACGAAGATAGACAATTTACCAAAGTTAACCTACCTAGCTGACCAAGGACCTCTAGCCCACTTTCCTTCAGAAATAGCTTCCTTCAGCTCTCCATATGAGCTTACGTCAACAATGTTACTGCAAGAATGAAACAAGGTAAATTGTTCGAAACAGGTGCATGCAAGGTAGTGACACAAAGAAATGAAACATCCCTGAAAAGGCAGCCATTCAAAGAAGATATGGAGCCTTCCTAAATATTATTAATATTCAGAATACCATCTCTACTATTTAAACCAACAAAACACTATAACTTTTTTTATATAATTAGCAACTTTGGTGGTATTGAAACATTTATGCCCATGAATAGGGTTGGTTTGCAGCCGTCAGTCAACAAGCAGGAGCAGATTAAAAGGTGTCCCTAAAAGTAGATAGAAAAGACAAGGCAATCCTTCAATGCAAAACAATTACCTATCACGGAATGTGATGGCCTTCTGTAAAAGGGATGCTTGTATGTCATCTAGACGACCCTTTATATGGTTCACCAATATCGATGGCTCCATAGACACTCCAAACTCCTTTCCTTGCTTTCCTGGGACATCACGCCTAGAAAGCACAACACTCTTATTTGTGACATCACGCGGACCAATCTCTATTCTTACAGGAACCCCCTGTCAAAAGCAATACAAGGAAATGAGAGAAATAAGTTTACAATGAGAGAAATAAGTTACACAGGGAAATAAACTGTATGCAGATTGATTGATTCATAACAAAGCCCAAATACATCTATGCTCAAAACAAGATTACATGCATAAATTAAATTATTGCATCTAATACATCTTTGATTTTGTTCAATTATGCCTATCGATAGTTAGCATCACAACTGGAATAAAGGCAATACTGCAACAGAACCTTCTGGAAATTGTTATGGACTGTTAAGCAACACACAATACAGCATTTTTGGTCAAAGAATGAGGCATTTATGTGCTAGCAGATAGAGTAATGGTCTCAAGCAGAGTTGATGTACATTTGCAATAGCCATGCAACACAGACCAATGAAATCATCAAATATGAAGGGATTTTCATAGTGATGAAAGCATACGACTCTAACTATGGTAAGAGCAAATGGGTGAATAACACAAAGAATTGGATCTCCACTATAAGAGTAGAAGCAATTACTTTCATCTCATAATGGTTGAACTTCCACCCAGGAGTCCGCAGCTCTGAGTCATCCACTTTAACTCTGATTCCTGCTTCTTTGAGTATTTTTTGAACTGAATCTACAGCTTCCAGAACAGAAGCCTTCTCATCACCCTTTTTCCATATAGGTACTATTATAACCTGAATTAAATAGGAACATTATCAGATAGCCCCATCATGGGTATGAATTTGAAAAAAAGAACAACGCAAACCTTAGTTGGCCATTTATTCCATTGTAAAAGATTGATAGTAGCACAAGAAAGAAAGGAGGGAAGACTAGGTTAATCAGATAGAAGGTTGTGAATACAAAAGCAAGTAAATGAGGGAGGGAGAGAGGGATACCTGAATGGGTGCAATCCTTGGCGGAAGCATTAGACCGGCATCATCACCGTGGGTCATGATAATCCCACCAACAAACCGAGTACTAATAGCCCAAGAGGTCTGCCAGACGTGTTCGATTTGACCATTTTCATCCATAAACTGCAGACGTTAAAAAAAATCAAAATCTTTGTTCATTTCTAAAGCAAGATCTCGAAAACAATAAATAATTAAAAGAACCAAATCCAATCAACAACAACAACAACAACAACAAAGCCTTTAAGTCCCAAACAAGTTGGGGTAGGCTAGAATTGAAACCCAACAGAAGCAATTAAGGTTCAGGCACGTGAATAGCTGTCTTCCAAGCACTCCTATCTAAGGCTAAGTCTTTGGGTATATTCCATCCTTTCAAGTCTCCTTTTATTGCCTCTTACCCAAGTCAACTTCGGTCTTCCTCTGCCTCTCTTCACGTTACTATCCTGACTTAGGATTCCACTACGCACCGGTGCATCTGGAGGTCTCCGTTGCACATGTCCAAACCATCTCAACCGGTGTTGGACAAGCTTTTCTTCAATTGGCGCTACCCCTAATCTCTCACGTATATCATCGTTCCGAACTCGATCCCTTCTTGTATGACCGCAAATCCAACGCAACATACGCATTTCCGCGACACTTAGCTGTTGAATATGTCGTCTTTTCGTAGGCTAACATTCTGCACCATACAACATAGCAGGTCTAATCGCCGTCCTATAAAACTTGCCTTTTAGCTTCTGTGGTACCCTTTTGTCACATAGGACACCAGACGCTTGCCGCCACTTCATCCACCCTGCTTTGATTCTATGGCTAACATCTTCATCAATATCCCCGTCCCTCTGTAGCATTGATCCTAAATATCGAAAGGTATCCTTCCTAGGCACTACTTGACCTTCCAAACTAACATCTTCCTCCTCCCGAGTAGTAGTGCCGAAGTCACATCTCATATACTCAGTTTTAGTTCTACTAAGTATAAAACCTTTGGACTCCAAAGTCTCCCGCCATAACTCCAGTTTCTGATTCACTCCTGTCCGACTTTCATCAACTAGCACTACATCGTCCGCGAAAAGCATACACCAAGGGATGTCCCCTTGTGACCTCATCCATCACTAAAGCAAACAAATAAGGGCTCAAAGCTGACCCTTGATATAGTCCTATCCTAATCGGGAAGTCATCCGTGTCTCCATCACTTGTTCGAACTCTAGTCACAACATTGCTGTACATGTCCTTAATGAGCCCAACGTACTTCGTTGGGACTTTATGTTTGTCCAAAGCCCACCACATAACATTCCTTGGTATTTTATCATAAGCCTTCTCCAAGTCAATAAAAACCATGTGTAAGTCCTTCTTCTTCTCCCTATACCGCTCCATAACTTGTCTTATTAAGAAAATGGCTTCCATGGTTGACCTTCCGGGCATGAAACCAAATTGGTTCATAGAGACCCGCGTTATTGCTCTCAAGCGATGCTCGATAACTCTCTCCCATAGCTTCATAGTATGGCTCATCAACTTAATTCCCCGGTAATTTGTACAATTTTGAATATCCCCTTTATTCTTGTAGATCGGTACCAATATACTTCTCCTCCACTCATCAGGCATCTTGTTCGATCGAAAAATATGATTGAACAGCTTGGTTAACCATACTACAGCTATGTCCCCGAGGCATCTCCACACCTCGATTGGGATACCATCCGGTCCCATCGCCTTACCTCCTTTCATCCTTTTCAACGCCTCTCTGACCTCAGATTCTTGGATTCTCCACACAAAGCGCCTATTGGTGTCATCAAAAGAGTCATCCAACTGAAAGGTTGTGTCCATATTCTCACCATTGAACAATTTGTCAAAATACTCTTGCCAACGATGTCGGATCTCATCCTCCTTTACCAAGAGATGCTCCCTTTCATCCTTAATGCACTTAATTTGGTTGAAGTCCCGTGTCTTTCTCTCACGAACCCTAGTCATTCTATAAATGTCCTTCTCTCCTTCCTTCGTACTCAAATGTTGGTAAAGATCCTCGTACGCTCTACCCTTTGCCACACTTACAGCTCGCTTTGCAGTCTTCTTTGCCACCTTATACTTCTCTATGTTGTCCACACTCCTGTCATGGTACAAGCGTCTATAGCATTCTTTCTTCTCCTTAATAGCCCTTTGGACTTCCTCGTTCCACCACCAAGTATCTTTAGCCTCGCGTCCTGTGTATCCTTGTGAAAAATTTCTTCTGAATTTTTAAAATGTATAAAATGGACCCAACACATGAAGTAAGCATGATATGAAGACAGATGGAGCAACCTGTGTTCCAAAAGCTCGTGAAAAGTTTTGGCCGAGGTTGTGACTAGTTCCAGCTTGTAAGGCCTTCTTGTCACCCATCATAGCTTCTATAGTGTAAGTCCGATTGGCACCAGCAAATGTTTCTACTCTTGATTTTCTACCTCGAATAACTGGTATTGCAGCATGCTCATAGGCAAACTTGGTATATACATCAATCATCTGCATCGCCTGCAGAGCAATAACAATTGGAGAAGATGAGATAGTGCAATAAAATCTTTCATTGCTTTTCAAGACTTGGCTTTCCTGCGCCATTACATGCATGGCTTTGAAATTTCAACAACAGAAACAACAATAACACGGAAACAAAATGTGAAACTAACCTCTTTCTCTGCCTCCTCAAGGGTGGCATGGGCTGTATGACCTTCTTGCCATAAAAATTCAAGAGTTCGGATGAATGGTTTAGTCCGCATTTCCCATCTTGTCACATTAGCCCACTAGGAAAATAAGAACTATTTAATATCATGAATAATAGTGGACTACAAGTCTACAGCTAGTCTAAATTTGCCAACGAAGTTACCTGGTTAATCATGAGAGGAAGATCACGATAGCTATGAATCCATTTGGTGAACATGTGGTTTACAATGGTCTCACTTGTTGGTCTTACCTACAAAGCCCTCAAGAACACAAGTTCAAAAGGTTCAGGTTTAGAGGCAATCTACGTAATCATTTTTCCAACAAAAATATGTGGTCTATACCAATGTAACCATAAAACTAGAGCAAAGTAATACCACAAGCTTTTCCTCTAGTTCTTTTCCTCCTCCAATGGTGACCAACGCAAGCTCCGGGCTAAACCCTTCAACATGACTAGCTTCCTTCTCTATAAATGAGTATGGAATGAACTGATACAATAGAAGGGACAAGCATAAGAAATTATAGATAACAAGTAGAAAGTATGGAGTCTAACTCAGATAAAGCATGAGGCAATTGCTTAGTGACAAAAATAGATAACCTGAAATAAGGGAAATGTATGACAATGACACAAAGCTAAAAGGAAGATAAAGGCCACAAGCTTGATCCACGTCACCAAACATGGACATCTACACACTTCCTTTGACTATAAACATCAATGCAAATATCACTTCCCCAGAGATCATTTGCATAGGAGGATGTGACATTATATGGAGTATGTGCTTTCATACTATCCTGAATTTCCTACCATGTGTCAACAGAACAGAATTTTGTCATCAAAACGTCAAAATTCAGCATCCATTTGTCATTTTGTTCCTTTCAAAATTATGCGTCTTTTTGCATCCAGAAGCATGTTAATAGCAACTATCAAGCCATCTGAACTTCCAGAATATGGTAATTCTGCAGAGGCTTTAGTATGTGATACCCTCAAAAGATGAAATTACAATTTCTGAAACTTCATCCAAGCACAGGCCTTTTCAGACTTTATTACCAATGAGAGCTGATATTTTGTCGCATTAACAAATAGTATTCCTATCAAACGCAATCTAACATTGCAACATAGAGCTATGGAAACAAATATTTATTGATCAATCAGCTATTGTTATCACTGAGCACTAACCCAGAAAAGAATAGCAGAAACAGATAGATCATTCTTTGCGAACCTGAGGGAAGTACATGTTGCTGTGCCCTGTTTCCTTGAATTTGACATTCAAATAATCCTACAATAAATTGACAACAAAAATATTCAGGCATGCAACACTGAAAAGTGTCACTTAACAAGAGGAGCATTCAGATGTAAAGCTAAACAGTGAGTCAAAATTTTAATGTTATGCATAATGAAGCTCCCATTGACCATAATCCACAGCGGCACTACATGATTGGAAAAATATCGTTTCATACAGAAAGATACAGACCACACACCAGAATAGCACAAAACAAAACCCACGTTATTTGTGCCGATTATCTAAACACCATTTGGGGACCAGTCTACTAAATGGGTAAGTTTCCACACAATGCATACACTCTACACAACTACAGCAAACTATTAAACCCTTCAGCTTACCAAACTGCACAAATGCGCATCAACAGGAGCACAGCTACACGGTAATTCGAAACCTACTACGCAGGCAGAAGCACCCGCAATCATTCTTCCTCCAACTTGACACCACCAACATTAAACGCAGGATGGCGCACGGCACGGGGGAAGGAGGAGCGAATGAGCACTGACCTGGATAGCCTCCCAGATGGCGTATCCGTAGGGGCGGATGACCATGGTCCCCCGCACGGGCCCGTAGTCCGCGAGCTCGGCGGCGGCGATCACGTCGATGTACCAGGCGTTGAAGTCCGCGGACCGCGGCGTGACCTGCCCCTCCCTGTCCCCGCCGCGGGTCTCCGCGGCAGCCGGCGCCGCCGCGCCCGCGGCCGCCGAGGCCTGGCCCCTGGACGCGGCGGAGGCCGCGAGCCTCGCCGCCGGCAGCCGGCGCCGGAGCAGGGGCTTGGACGGGGAGAGCAGCGAGGGGAGGCGCAGCAGCGACGCCATTGTGGCCTGTGGGGATTTGCCTGCCTGGATTGAGGTTCTGTGCCTCAGTGCCAAACACGCTAGTGCTATAGCCAGCTATCCTTAGTGGGCTGGGTTGGGCTGAGCTGTTCCATTAACTATGATCATGGAAACGGCTCGACTCAATAAAAGGCCCCTGCCGCCACCGCTTCTCGTCGTTGCCGGAGGACTGGGAAACGCTTTGGGCGTCTTTGTTGGGTGTACATGGGCTGTCCTGGCCCATGGATACAGGGAATGCTGTTTTTTTTGGGGGAATTTTTTTGCGAGACCATGTTAGTATGTTACGCATACACGAGTGCACACTCATCCCTATGACATCTCGCACGTACACCTACCCCTATGAGCACATCGAAAGAACTAAGTTGGATCGGCAAATATCGAGATTGACAAAGTCAACACAGACGTCTCACTGTCGACGCGCACGTTGCCTACCATTGAAAGAACAACACCGTTAAATCCTTGAATAAATCTAGTAAAATACGAGCACCCGTGTCAAGTCGGGGACTTGAACCCGGGTGGGAAGGTTCCACCACAAAGAACCCAATCGGTTGTTGTTAATGACTTAGGTCAAGCTCAGCTTATGCAAGATTATCCCAATAGTCTGTTTCCACATAAACAAGATTAAATCCGTTTTCTCACAGGTCTGATTGGCGCCAAAGTTTTCAATTCATATATATTAGAAAATTTTCGACAACCTCCAAACATACCAAAGTTTGTGAAATTTGGCCGAAATTTTTTAGCCTTAAACATGAAGTATAATTTTCTTTATTTTTAGATATAAACAAAATATTAGCATGATTTATGACTACACACCTATTTAATAGAAGAATATGTAAAACATAGAAAATATGAGTTTACAGTTACGTAGCACATGTATTAGTGTAATACAAAATTTTAAATTTTTTTTTTTGGCCACCACTGAAATTCAGCCTTGAAACATATACGAAATTCACGAATTTGAGTGTGAAGTTGGGCAATGGCTTATGGAGGGCAATCCATCCAAGTCACCGAAGCAGGGTGTTCAGGATCTGTAGCCAGCCGAGCAATGAGTATGAGCATTAGTTATATATTTATATCGATGTGAAATTCGGAGACTGGTGCGAAGACAAGGTTGAAGTCTTGTATGGACCTTGAGTTAGCTGTGGATTATGTAGATTTGAATTGACCCATGCTAAAGAATCTCTCGCATTACTATTTCGAGCCTCAATAGTCAGTTGTAACTTGTAAGCTGACATCTCCATTATTGTGATCTTTTGAAGATGGATCCGGTTTCGCTTCTAAATACAGGTCTGACATCAGTTTTTTTTTTAGATAATGGGGTCTGATCTGACATCAGTTAATCGAGGACTCAAACTTTTTTACAATTTAATCAGATACGAATAATTATTAATATTTATGATGTGTAAGAGGAATGACTAAATTAACAATGAAATATATTTGGAGATATAAATATTGATACTAATTAAAAGAATAGTTAAATTTTAAAATAAGTCTGTGAAAAGTGAGATGTATTTTTTTTACAAAGTGAGTCTCGCACCCTGTTTGCTTGTTGGTTTCAGCCAGGCTTATTCAACTAGCTAACAGTATTTTTCTCTCAAAAAAACCAGCACCAGCCAGCCCAAATCAACCCAGATATCAAACAGGCCATCGATTATTCTGTGAAAGGGACCGTTGCTTCTATGAGGAATACAAATGGGCCATTAACTTTCTTTGTTCGTTAAAACAAATGCAATACAAACTAAGTTTCACGATGTTGTTGCTATTGTTTAACATTTAGACTAAAACACGTGGAACAATCTCTGAATATAGTATAATGGTTACTGTTGGACTCGTGGCCTTGTACCATGGCAGTGCGAAAAGGTCATTTTATTTGCTAAATTGCTAGATTTACCAAGTATTTTTGCTGGTTTTTAGAGCATCTTCAAAAAGGACGCTAAAAATCACTTGGTAAACAATGATTGTGCAGACGAATAAAATGAATAGGAAGCTTTTTTTGTTATCCTTTTCTTTCAATAGCTTTCTATAAGAGCATCTCCAAGAGACTCTCCATATCCTTCATAAATGTTAGGAATAGAGATTTTGGTGAAAAACTATCATCCAACGGTTTTTCTAAATGGTCATCCAAATATAGTTATCTTCTATTCCAGATTTTTCACTAGACAAAAATTAAAGACCTCCATATCCTTTCTAAATACTAGGGATAGAGATTTTGATGAAAAACTACCCTCCAACGACTTTTTTAAATGGACATCCAAATATAATCATATTCTATTCTAGATTTTTCGCTAGCCAAAAATTAAAGATGAGAATGGCTCTCTAGAGTGCGTATGAGATATAGAAAAATAGTTGGAGCGTGAAAAGATATAGAAAATTATTTTTTATACAAATAACTCTCCAAATGATGATTTCGAGAGTGGGATTTAGAAAAACTTTTAAAGATGCTCTAATAAGCTTAAAACTACGCGGAAACCGAACGGAAAACTACTGCATGGAACCGCAAAAAAAAAAGGAAAACTACTGAATGATCTTTTTTGTTTGCCGGAAAATCGAATTAAGAAGTTGTTTGAAGGAGCTTTTGAGCGTTGGTCGGAATGAGATCATTTTACGTCCGTTGGAGCCAACAAGATACATCCTGGATTCGGTGTGGCTGGCCGTCTCGTCGCGTTGGGCTGCCGGCCACCAAAATATCCTCAGCTTAGGCGGCGGCACGTGGCCGGAGCATGGCCGGCCCGCCAAGTCCGCACCGAGGCGGAGGCGGGCGGCCCCCCCCCGCCGCATCACCCGGTCCCGGCCGTCCCCTCACGTGCCGATCAGTCCACGCATGCGCGCGCACCAGCCATCAATCGACCCCGAACCGAAGTCCCGAACGCGAAAGCCACACTCGCGTAAACAACCCCCATTAACTCCGGCCCATGCACCTGCGGGCCCCGCGCGTCAGCGGCAGCAGCTAGCCGTCGCCTTCGCGCAGCGCTCGGCGAGCGCGCGACACGCCGGCACGCCGCCCCCCGTCAGCGTCGCCCGTTTTTTCTCCCCGCTTGGAATTTCTCGGCGACAGCGAGAGCGACCCTGCTGGATGCGAGGCTGCGAGTGTGGCGGTGCTAGCTAAGAAGTCCTGCTCGTAGTGGAGTGTAGTATAGTATAGTAGATAAGCAAGCTGCGGGCGCCGCCCAGATGGGAATCGGGTTCCGACACGCACGCGCCCACACAGCGCACCTCTCCGCGCCGCGATGGCTGCTTCGCCTTCGACCGCGCCCGCTCCTTCCTCCTCAGCGTCAGCGGCGGTGGTCTTCGCCGTGAACGGCGAGCGGGTGGAGCTCCGCGAGGGTGACGTGGACCCCGGCACCACCCTCCTCGAGTTCCTCCGCACCCGCACCCGCTTCACCGGGCCCAAGTTCGGCTGCGGCGAAGGCACGCCACCCCGACCTCCTCCTCCCTCCCTCCCTCCCTCCCCCGCGCTCTTCCGTTTCGTTCCGCGATTTGAGCTTGACGACCCATTTCTGCAGGCGGATGCGGCGCGTGCGTGGTGCTGCTCTCCGCGTACGACGCGGCGTCGGGCGCGGTGTCGCACGCGGCGGTGAGCTCCTGCCTCACGCTGGTGCACGGGCTCCACCACCGCGCCGTCACCACCACCGAGGGGCTCGGCCGGGCGGGAGCGGGAGGCCTCCACGCCGTGCACGAGCGCCTCGCGGGGTTCCACGCCTCGCAGTGCGGCTTCTGCACGCCCGGGGTGTGCATGTCCCTCGCCGCGGCGCTCGCGGCCGCCGAGGCCAAGGCCAAGGCCCAGGCGGGGAGGAGGCCCGACGACCCGCCCGAGGGGTTCGCCGCGAGGCTCACGGCGGCTGAGGCGGAGCGGGCGGTGGCGGGCAACCTCTGCCGCTGCACGGGGTACCGCCCGATCGCCGACGCCTGCAAAAGCTTCGCGGCCGACGTGGATTTGGAGGACCTGGGCCTCAACTCTTTCTGGAGGAAGGGGGACGCCCAAGCTTCCAAGCTGCCGCGGTACGACGAGGGGAGCATCGGTGTGTTCCCGGAGTTCCTCAAGGCTGAGATCAGAGCTTCTTCTGGGATTGATGACCTGTACACGCCGCCGGCATTGGTCGGAAGTGCCAGCACTTGGCACCGGCCTCGGAGCGTGGAGGAGTACTATAAGCTGGTAGGTTCTGAGTTGTTTGGCGAAAGTAGAACGAAGGTGGTTGTGGGAAACACCGCTTCAGGCGTTTACAGAGAAACAGAGGTGTATGATAGGTACATTGACCTCAGATGCATCCCAGAGCTGAATTCGGTTAGTAAGGAAGCCAATGGTGTTCACATTGGAGCTGCAGTATCGATTTCTCAGGCAATTGAGATTTTAAGAGTAGAAGCTGGTGGCTGCAATGACGTAGTTTTTTGTAAGATTGCTGATCATATGGAAAAGGTGGCTTCTCCATTTGTCCGGAACACCGCAAGTTTGGGTGGAAATTTGATAATGGCACAGAGGGACCAGTTTGCCTCTGACATCGCAACGATCCTTCTTGCTGCTGGTTCATCGATATGCATCCCGGCATCATCAAGAAGGTTGACTGTCACGTTGGAGGACTTCCTTCAGATGCCACCTTGTGATCACAAGACACTGCTATTAAGCATTTACATTCCTCGTTGGACTCCCATTGGTAGCTTATCTGGTGGTAAAACCATGGATGGGACAGTAAGTAAAATAGGAACTTCTGTGCTATTTGAGACATACCGAGCTGCTCCACGCCCTCTTGGCAATGCAGTTGCATATCTTAATTCTGCTTTCTTGGCTCAAGTCTCTTCAGATGCAACTTCAAGCAGCTTAATGTTGAGAGAGCTATGTCTGGCTTTTGGTGCGTATGGGAGCCAACATGCCATCAGGGCTAGGAATGTTGAGAAACTTTTAGTGGGTAAACCCATTACTGTATCGGTGCTACTTGAAGCATGTAGACTTCTCAAGGAAACTATTGTTCCTAAAGAAGGCACAAGGCATGCTGCTTATAGGTCAAGCTTGGCAGTTGCCTTTCTGTTTAGTTTTCTTTACCCAGTAACTGAAGGAACCTTGAAGCCTTTAAAGGCAGTTCATCTTAATGGCTATGTAACTTGTGGCACCAATGGAAATCCAAATTGTGGACCCGATGCGCATGTTGATGTTTCACTTAAGAAGATCAATGATGTGAACTCTGGTTCATGCACCAATGATCGCATTCTTGAATATTCAAATCAGATTATTGAAATCAATAAAGACTATCTCCCCGTTGGCATACCAACCAAGAAAGTTGGAGCAGAACTCCAAGCCTCTGGTATGCACTTTTGCACTTGTATTTTATAATCACTCCCTACAGACAAGCATAAGTGACATTTGACATGTACTATACAAGTGGTCTTGCAAATGCTACTTCATAACTAATTTGTCTATTATAATATGAAGAGATCTGGTAACATTTATCGAATCATTGAAGTATTTCTCAACATAAATCTGCACATACCATTTCCATCTGTCGAATCCAAAATTCGTGGAAACATTGATAACCAAAATCTATAGTTTGGCCGCACACTCCCATAACACCACTTACTCTGGAGAAAGTACTTTTGTGGAATATAACTGGTAGTTATCTATTGCATAGGTTTGCTAACAGTTTGATTATTTATGGTTACATTTGTTTATTTGTTAACGCAAATGGTTACATTTATGTAACATGTTATATTTGCTTGCATCCTTGCTCATGCTATTTATTTGCTTGGTTTGTCTTCTTATCTCCCCTTTTTAATTGTATCTGTAATAATAGTTTTCAGTCTCTTCTTTAAGTTTTAGCTACGTGACTTATTTAACCAGTGGCAGTTGCTTTCATCACATGTTCTTTTGGAAAGTAAACTTCGGTGCTGATACAAAACCATTACATATAGGTGAGGCTGTATTTGTGGATGACATCCCCGCTCCCAAGGACTGTGTTTATGGAGCATTTATATATAGCACAAAACCTTTAGCCCATGTGAAGAGCATAGAACTCGACCTTTTACTCAAGCAGCTTAAAACTCTGGGAGTAGTTACTGTTAAGGATATTCCGGAAGGTGGCAGCAATGTTGGGGCCAACACTATATTTGGACCTGAACCTCTGTTTGGTGATCCAGTTACTCAGTGTGCAGGGGAACCTCTTGGTGTTGTGGTATGGTTTGTAGTTATATTTCTGGATTTAAAGAAATTTTCTGGACTTCTTTCCTTTAGTAATGAAAATTATGTCTATGACCATGTGTGTTATGGTTCAGTTCTGTTGTTACTGAATCTTTTTGACACAGATTGCAGAAACACAAAGATTTGCCAATATAGCTGCAAAAAGAGCTGTTATTGACTACAGTACTGAGAACTTAGATGCTCCAATTTTATCCATAGAGGAGGCAATTAAAAGGTGCAGTTATTTTGAAACCCCACCGTTTCTTCTTCCTCAGAAAATTGGTGATTTCTCAAAAGGAATGGCAGAAGCTGATCAGAAAATCTCCTCTGAGGTACACTTTGTGCATCAGTTCCTCTTAATGAAATACGGGCAAATGCCCGATCGAGAGAAAAAAATTGTGCATCAGTTTGGTGTGTGGATAAATTATTTTAATGTAAAGCAGGCAGAGTATGTGCTTGAGCACTAGCATTCATAGTCATTAAAAAGGGCGTACCCAGTGCAGAGAGCTCCCGCTCTGTGCGGGGTCTGGGGAAGGGTGTCAGTGGCAAGCCTTACCTTCGCCTGTGCAATGCGAGGAGACCGCGACTCGAACCCGGGACCTTCCGGTCACAGGCGGTAAGACTCTACCGCTTGCACCAGGCCCGCCCTTCAGCATTCATAGTCATTGGTCAAATTAATATCCTTAACAAGGGCAATGCCGTTCAGCCGTTGAAGTTCTAGTTCACCTGTAAGATACTAAGATCTCATACCACAAGGGCCCAATGCTTAGTGGAGAACCCATGTAAGATATTAATCATAGTCATTGGTCAAATTAATATCTTACATGGGTTCTCCACTAAGCATTGGGCCCTTGTGGTATGAGATCTTAGTCTCTTACAGGTTTGCTATATAATATGTTACTTCTGTGTTGGGCCACCTTTACTGCTAAAAGCGATTCAGCTAAACTAGTTTTGTGTAGTACTTGTGCATGTCCTATTCCTTGGCTTTTGATTTAGTGCTGCCCTACCTTGGCTAACCTTGTATGTAACTGGTCCCTATGGGGCTCTGACAGATCCTAACAAGGGAATAAAGTTTAGTGGGCATCTTCTTTTGATCAATCTTTTATATTGCTAATATATTCTGCAGCTGACGAACACTTTTTGCAGGTTAAACTTAATTCTCAGTACTACTTTTACATGGAAACACAAGCTGCTCTGGCAATACCTGATGAGGATAACTGCATGGTAGTGTATAGCTCAAGCCAATGCCCCGAGACAGCACAGAATGTCATTGCAAAGTGCCTTGGTTTACCTTGTCACAATGTTCGTGTTATTACCAGAAGAGTTGGTGGTGGATTTGGAGGAAAAGCTGTTAGATCATTACCTGTAAGTGTCAGGCCATTAAGCATTTATATCATTCCATCCATTCTTAAAGTGCTGGAAACAAAATTCGTTTTCACCAATCAATGTTCTGCATTATTATGGAGCATAAATGGTGCATAAACAAGTATTGGTTTATGTTTATGTATAGTATATTAAATAATCAGCAAACCTGGCAAAAGTTGACTGTCACATGCCCTTTAAACTATAGAGGTTTACTTGACTACCAGAATCTGATAACATGAGTAACATTAACACAGGTAACTATCTGCACATGTCTGCATGTCGTAAGCTCACATCATGATCAGTCACGTTGTGTGGTCAAATAATAAAACAAGATCTCCAGCTCTTCTTTTTGTAGCACATCCATGACACTATACTGAATAGTAAAGCTGAATGAGCCTGCCCTACACTATAACCTGGCAATTTTCTTAAAGGAACACTCATCCTGTTTTACTTATAGGTGGCAACTGCTTGTGCGCTTGCAGCATTTAAGTTGCGTCGTCCTGTCCGTATGTATCTTGACCGCAAGACTGACATGATAGTGACTGGAGGTCGGCATCCCATGAAAATATGCTATTCAGTGGGATTCAGATCAGATGGGAAATTCACTGCTTTGCATATAGATTTGTTCATAAATGCAGGAATGACAAAAGATGTTAGCCTCATAATCCCTCATAATTTCATTGAGGCACTGAAGAAATATAATTGGGGTGCTTTTTCTTATGAAGCAAAAGTCTGTAAAACAAACATTGCTACAAAGTCTGCGATGCGGGGGCCTGGGGAAGTACAAGGTTCTTATGTTGCCGAAGCTATAATTGAACATGTTTCTTCCATGCTCTCTGCTGATGCTAATTTGGTTAGACATAGAAATCTTCACACGGTTGAGAGCCTTGCTTTGTTTCATAGTGAGTGCACTGAAGATGCCATGGGTTATACACTTCACTCTATATGTGATCAAGTGACTGCATCAGAAACCTATCAGCGGCGGCTTGAAATAATCCAGTCTTTCAACAAAAGCAACAAATGGAAAAAGAGAGGCCTCTCTTTTGTGCCAATAGTACACAAAGTATTATCTCGACCGACACCAGGAAAGGTGTCTATTCTTAATGATGGGTCTATTGCTGTTGAAGTTGGAGGCATTGAATTAGGCCAGGGGCTTTGGACAAAAGTGAAGCAGATGGCAGCATTTGGTCTTGGACAGCTCTGTCCTGATCGAAGTCAAGAGCTGTTGGAGAGAATAAGAGTTGTTCAAGCGGATACATTAAGTAATGTACAGGGAGGGTGGACCACAGGGAGTACCACATCAGAATCTAGTTGTGAAGCAGTTCGTCATGCATGCAATGTCTTGGTCGACAGGCTGAAGCCAGTGAAGGAGCAATTTCAAGAAAAGCAAGGCAATGTTTCATGGGATGAACTTATTTCCAAGGTTATTAGTTACTTCCTTTCTTACAAACTATTTTTTGAACTGATTGGTGCATTCTGGGGTGTTTTCCTTACTCAAGTGTTCCCTACCCTCTTCTTTCACCCCCTTAAATTGTAGTTGAATTTGATCGTTTCTGCTTTTGTCATACAAAAAACAAACATGCTCATGCATTGCCAGTTTTTAACACTACAGGCGTTATTGCACATCCATAATTAAATTACTCTGTATGAAATGATGCTATCATCAATATGCAGGCCATAATGATTGGTGTGGACTTATCAGCACGAGAATACTACGTTCCCGGTCCTTCTGGTTCTTACCTAAACTATGGCGCTGCTACTAGTGAGGTATCCTTGTTTTACACTTTGGTTTACGATAAAATGCTGTAGATAGTAGAATGTCAACAGTAAACAATTGAAATGTATAAACCTCTATGCTACAAGATATTGTTCAATGTTGCAGGTAGAGATTGATCTTCTCACTGGGGCCTCCACAATTGTAAGAAGTGATCTTATATACGACTGTGGCCAGAGCTTAAACCCCGCTGTGGACTTGGGGCAGGTGGGCATTATCTGTTTGGTTGTGTTCATATTGGTCTTTTTACATTGGAAAAATCTGCAGATTTCTTTTCTTTTCTTTTCTCTGTTTCTTTTGTTGATGTTTTTGAAATATCATAGTGTCTAGCAGATAGCTGGTGATAAATTAGTATTTTTTTCTGTGGACTCGGAAAATGCTAATATTTTCAGAGACAACTGAGCTGTGATAATCTAAGTGTCTTGTGATGCCATCTCAATGTGGGAGTAATTCCATTATTGCTAACTTTCTCTCTGTGCCTTCCATTTTTCAGGTTGAAGGGGCATTTGTTCAAGGAATCGGCTATTTCATGAATGAGGAATATGTCACCAACTCAGATGGATTGCTTATCTCTGACGGGACTTGGACATACAAGATCCCAACTGTGGACACCATCCCAAAGCAGTTCAATGTGAAGTTACTTAATAGTGGATTCCACAAGAAACGTGTGCTCTCTTCAAAAGGTGCGAAGTTTCCCTACTGGTCACACATCTATGAGCATGCTCTTGATCAACTAGTTCTGTTCTGTACATTGGTTGCAGCAGTTGTAAGTTGTAACACACTATCCGAGTTGAAAATAAACATGTGTTATAGTTATCAGTGAGCATATGATGGCCAGTGAAACTGGACGTCTGGATCTGCATAATTGCTTTATTTACTGTTCCAAAAGTATCCACAAGAAAATTCAGAGCTGCAGCATACATGAAGTTATGTAAACACTGCACTTGGTTTATGAATGTCCGTGCACTTGTCTGATGCCGCCTCCCTGGACCCTGGAATATCATCATGCACACGCTGTAGCAGATGTTAGTCGGTGGTTGCATGTCTGCATAAATTGCTCATACTTCACTTCTTTTCACTTGCCGATTTTCTGTTCTACTGACTTGAGTCCCCTTTGTTGCAGCATCTGGGGAGCCACCATTGCTTCTTGCAGCTTCAGTGCACTGCGCAACAAGAGAAGCAATTAGAGCTGCAAGGAATGAACCACACTGCTCTGGGTTTGGACCTTCACCATCCCATTTTGATTTGGAAGTTCCCGCCATCATGCCCGTGGTGAAGGAGCTGTGCGGCTTGGACAACGTAGAGAGGTACCTGCAGAGCCTGCTGAGCTCCGAATGAAGAGCCATTCTCACAGTCAGCACCTGTTCCCCTACTCCCTTAGCCGTGCAATACTGATCTAGGTGGCCCTGAACCCAAGCAGCGCGGCCTCGCCGGATGGTAGCAGCCGCACCACAAGGGCAGGGATAGGGATAGATTGATATTCTTCTTGCTTGATTTTTATATGATTTTTGAGCAACTAGCGCGAAAGCCGTTGCGCTCACGCGCATCCTCTTGCTTGATTTCCTGTGCATATTCCTTCTTCTAAACATACTTGATCCAAAGACTTGATCAGGCAGTATCAAATGATAGGTGGCACGCATAGACTTATCTTGCAAGTTATCCAGATGCCTACCCGCTTAATCAGCGTAGCAGGCATGCCCACGGGAGGCATCCTCCAAATCACTAGAAACAGCACTATACCACCACAACTAGAGAATCCCAATACGCTTTTCACTAGGAAGACATACGTAGATAACATAACAATAGCACAATGTTGTGACGCGGTTGTACCGAAGTCATCAGAGAAGAAAGAATCATAGCTGTAGATAGTAGATGATATCATCAGGTATTTGCATGTACGCCTTGTCAGCGAGAACACTTTGGTTTTCGAGCAAGACAGACTTCCTCTGGGTGTAAAATCTTTGGGCATATCCCTCTCCTGAATCCTGATCTCCATCGGCAATGATGACACGCGGCGAGCCCCCTTCATCCTAGACTGGGGCTCCGCTGTGTGTGTGTGTGTGTGTGGGGGGGGGGGGGGGGGGGGGGTGGGGGGGGGGGGGGGGGGGTGAGGTGCGGGTTCGGGATTGGAAGTCGGAGTTGCTCTTGTTTGAGTTTAGCCACGATGATCGGTTGTGTGCTTCGGGCCTGTCGGTGTCGGTGGGTGGGTCGTGGGTGGCTTCCATTCTCGGCAAAGATAACTCATGACAGTGTGTCGTGTTTGTGCTCAACCGCATCGCATGGATTGGTTAGCCCTTGCCGTAACCAGCCTATTCGCTTGGTCGTATTTGGCTTATAAGCCATGTCTTATCAGCCAACGAACAATATTTTTCTCTCATACCAAACCAGCCAACAGTACTTTCAGCCATGGCTTATAAGCCAAACCAGCCCAAACGAACAGGGTAATTGAGGAGCAGAGCTCCTGCCGTTGTTTTTTAAAAAAAAAAGAAGCTGTAACACGCTATCCGAGTTGAAAACAAATTGATATAGTTTATTATATATCATGTGTTATATTTATCAGTGAGCATATGGTGCCCAGTGAAACGGACGTCTGCATCTGCATAAATTGCATTATTTACTGTGCCCGAAAGTATCCAGAGAAACACGTAGTTATGTAAACACTGCACTTGGTTTATGAATGTCCATGCACTTGTCAGTGACGCTGCTTCCATGAACGTTGCATCATGCACACGCTGTAGCAGATGTTAATGGGTGGTTGCTTGTGTGCATAAATTGCTCATACTTCTTTTCACTTGCCGAATTTATGTTGTACTGACTTTGAGTCCCCTTTGTTGCAGCATCTGGGGAGCCACCATTGCTTCTTGCAGCTTCAGTGCACTGTGCGACAAGAGATGCAATTAGAGTTGCAAGGAATGAACCACACTGCTCTGGGTTTGGACCTTCACCATCCCATTTTGATCTGGAAGTTCCTGCCATCATGCCCGTGGTGAAGGAACCGTGCGACTTAGACACCGTGGAAAGGTACTTGGAGAGCCTGCTGAGCTCCGAATGAAGAGCCGCTCTCACAGTCAGCACCTGCATGTTTTGTTACGCGGTTCGGTATGTGCCGAAGTCATCAGAGAAGAGAGCTTCGTAGCTGTAGGCAGTAGATATCATCAAGGTCTTTGCACGTACGATTTGTCAACGACAACATTTTTGGTTTGGAGCACGGCAGACTTCCTTTTGGGCATATCCATCCCCATTGGGTAAATGGTGTATACTTGCTATTGTAGTTCAGACAGTCACAGGGATATTATAGCAGATCACAGAGAACATACTTGCAGCGATGGAATTGAGACTACTGAATGTGTATCAGTTCAAATATGATCAACAACATTTTGGGGTATATGTCTTATTCACATAGCGAAGTATTACAACTCAGCTCAAGATGTTTGTTCCTTTACAC
Source organism: Miscanthus floridulus (assembly GCF_019320115.1). NCBI lineage: Eukaryota > Viridiplantae > Streptophyta > Magnoliopsida > Poales > Poaceae > Miscanthus > Miscanthus floridulus. Next base: position 24,650,848 of record NC_089582.1, on the reverse strand, counting down.
AGTGCAATGCATGTGTATAGATTATAGAACCAGATCAGAGTTATTGTTACATGAACTGCTACAGGAGCTCCACAAGATCAGGCTGCGGCAACTGGATCCTGTCCCTTGACCTTGCTCTCTCCACCCTGTTCCAGTATATGTGCAGGCACCTCTGCCGTATCCTTTCCTTCGTCCTCCTGTACATGTGCAGGCTTCTCTTCATTGGTCTTTCCCTTGCCGCTTTCTTCCAGCCCTTTCAGCTGCCTCAGGATATCTTCTTTCTTAGCCTGTAGGTCTTGCAATTTGGCATCCACCTTCTCCAGTTTTGCTTTCAGCTTCACTGGATCGGTCGTCTTCTCCTTTGCACCCTTGTCTTTCTTCTTCTCTTTCTTCTCCTTGTCTTTCTTCTTACCTTCTCCGTCTTCCTCGCCATCACCCTCTTTCTTCTTACCATCTTCCTTCTTGTCACCCTTGTCCTTCTTCTTCTCATTCTTTTCTTTGTCTTTCTTCTCGCCTTCATCGCCCTCACCACCATCCTTCTTTTTCTTCTTCACTTCGTCCTTGTCCTCCTCCTCTTTGTTTTTCTTCTTGCCTTCTGAATCTTCACTATCAATTTCTCTCTCCTGTGGTTCAGTGTCAGTTAGCTTGATTTCACGGGTGCCCGAGTCTACAGCTCCTGCGAACTCTTTGTTCATGTGAACATCCTTCTGTGCAGCCTCATCATTCTTATTCTCCAGATGGCCCTCCTTCTGTTCCATCTCTTCGCTCTCGTCTTTCTTTTTCTTGTCTTTGCCTTTCTCTTGTTTTTCATCACTTGAACCCTTTGGTTCAGATCCATCCTTTTCTTTGTCCTTTTTATCCTTCTTATCTTTGTTTTCTCTCTTCTTGTGTTTCTCCTCCCCAACATCTTTGTCACCTTCCTTCTTTTTCTTATCTTTCATTTTCTCTTGTTTCTCACCACTTGAATCCTTCGACTCTGATCCATCCTTCTCTTTAGCCTTCTTATCCTTCTTGTCTTTCTCTGCCTTTTCTGAATCTTCACCATCTTCCTTCTTTTTCTTGTCTTTCTCCTTTTTATCCTTCTTCTTGATCACCTTCTCATCATCTTGGTCATCTCCACCCTTCTCCGACTTCTCCTTCTTCTTCTTCTCTTTGTCTTTCTTCCCCTCTATACCCTTTCCGGCAGACCCTGCAGCATCACCCGAGTCTTTGACCTCTTCCTTCTCAACAAACTTGGCCTCGATCTTCTCGTCGTCGACCTCACCTGTCGACTTGTCCTTGCTCTTGATCTTGAGATGGACCTCATCCTTGGACTTCTTCTCCTCCTCCTTCAACTTGGGAGCTTCCTTGTCCTTCCCCATCTTGAATACGATCAAGCCGCCCTGCAGGATGCAGCTACAAATTTCAGCCACTTTTGAGTGAATTTGCTATGCTATGGACGAATGGAGCATATTCCTAGAAGACAATTTGTTTATTGGCATGGATTTTTTTTCCTCCACAAAGAGAATCTTACAGGTCCTTATTCTATCAGCCATTTCACGATGTTCACGCAGATAATGCTAGACACATCAAAGGCTAATGGGATCTGGATTGGGGGGTTGAACAGAGCGAGTATCCGAAGAATCAACTCGGTACCATTAGGCTGTGCAACCGCTTCTAAATCTAGTGGAACATATAGCATCAGGCACGAACCGGGCGCTGTCAGTCAGCCAGCGCGCGCACACGTCCCCGAGCAAAGGCAAGCACTATGAGGAACCGATCCATATCCATCCAACTGGAGTAACAGGACTGCAGGAGTGGGGGTGAACAGAGGAGCGTTTCCTGGGCTCTCACCTTGCTGGTGGAGACGCGTCGGCGTCTTAGCTTGTTCAAAGATCACGCTGTAGAAGTAGAAGTAGAAGGAACGATCCGCCGGCAGAGGTGGTGGCGGTGGCGGCGCGGTGTGGGATGGGAGATCGGCTCGACTGCCCCCAGCTAGTCGGCAAGAAGATCTGGGAGGCAGAAGCAGGACGCGTGCCGCAGCAGCTTCGAGAATGGAAGCGGCATCCGGCCTTCTTTATAGAGCGGAGTGGAGAAGGGGCGAATGGAAAGGAGAAGAAGGCCGGCGGAAGGTGTGACGTGCGTCGCCTCGTCCGTCGGTGGGGGAGGTTTGCCGACGGTGGAGCCGCGTGGCGAGCGACCTGCTGTGTCGGCCGGGCGTCTCGGAGTTTCGTGGGCCGTGGGCTTTAGCTGCAATGGCATTTGTGGCGGTAGGTCGGTGGGCTCATGGCCGCGATCTGCACACTGGGCTTCGTGGCGATGGGATCTTTTTTTTCTTCTGTTTGAAGCGTAGAGCATCTTCTATTCATCATCTCCAAGAGTTTTCTTAAACTTGCGATAAAAAAGAGTTTTCTTAAATCCACTCTCTAAATCCTCGTTTAAAGAGTCATTTAAATAAAAATTGCTCTCTTTGTCTTTCCACCATCCAACGGTGGAGATTGTGCACACTCTAGAGAGCCATTTCCACTCTTCATCTTTGGCTAGCGAGAATCTGGAATTGAGGATGATAATATTTGGATATCTAATTGAACAATGTATTGTAGGATTTTTTTTAACAAAATCTCTATTCTCATCATGACAGAAGGATATAAAGAGCCTCTTGAAGTTGCTCTAAGAGCAATATCATTCCTAATTTCTAGGGATAAAGATTCTAATAAAAAACACCCTTTAATAGCCTCTTTAAATAGATCTCTCAATCTATTCGGGATTTCTTGCTAACCAAAGTTGGAGATCGATGGTGGCTCTCTGGAGTGCACATAAGATATAGAAAAGTTTGTTGGAGGGTATAGGGTTATAGAAAATAATTTTTACTCAAATGACTCTAAATAATGATTTAGAGAGTAATATTTTTGAAAGACTTTTGGAGATGCTCTAAATGAAAATTTGTCATCATTTGTGTAAAACTCCAGCTTTCACGATCATGTATAATACAGGTTTCCCATCGTTACTAGTAAAAGATTTTATTTTCCAACACCGAGTAGAAGATGTATGGTTATTTCACTTTTATAGTTTCCCATGCTCCAAGAGTTTTTCTTTATAAAGATGCTCCAAGAGGTTGGAAACAGGATATTATTATACAATTATACAACTATATAACACTACCGCGTTTAGTTTTCTTAACGATCGGACGTAGAATGGACCATCCACGGTCCACAAATGTCTTAGTGGCGAGTGCACCTAGTACTCCTGCCGATCACGAGAGAGAAACCATATGGCTGTATAGCTTCCTTTCAACATACCCCTGCCCTCTCTTTTTTGTTTGGTTTTCTAGCATGATGTTGAATTGGTGACAGCACCCAAGGGATGGGATAAAACTAACAACAATTCATTAGGGTTTTGTTTCCTTTTCCCTCATCTTTCCAACATGCACTGAAATTATGATGTGTATGCACTGAAATTAGATGGTTGATGCGAGAAACTATGGAAAAAAAATATCATCGTTCGGTTGTTTTCATGTGTATCTCTGAAATAAAGCCGTGGCGTTAGCACAGGCACTGTACTAGTATCATTTAAGAAAACACTTAATCAAACCTTTTACTTGTGTGTACACTTGGTAATTCTTAAATCTTTTAGTAAATAGCATCGACAATTAGTAGATTTTATAATGAAAAAATAATTACAACTTGTCATGATTTTAGAAGATTTTAAAGATATTATTGGTCAAAAAAATATGCATCGAAGACAAAAACATAGTTGACTGTGACAGTAGTAGCCTCTCATCTGCATAAACGGATAACATAATTGCTCACCAAGGCAAATAAGTTGCCCTGTGCTTAATCATCCTTTCACAATAATTTAACCCAGCCGCGCGAATATGGTTTACCAATATGATTGGATCAGTATATAATACGTACTGTACTACGTAAAAAACAATATGATTGGAGATTTTTTTTTGAATTTATATGATTGGAGATTTTTTGGATTAATAAAGCAGGAAAACATGCTTGCGCTGTCCTCCAGCTCGGACAGCTTGCCCCGGCGGGCCCCGCGCACCAACCGTTTCGTTCCGTGGGCCGTCCACTCCACCTGCGCCGGGGCCGCGAGAAGACCGGCAGGTGGCCCCCCCACCCCGCGCGCCACCCGCGGAGTCCGGCGCGGGTGGGCCCGACGTCGCCGCTGTTTTGTCTCCGTCTGCCTCTGGCAGTGGCTGGCAGCCGACCTGACCTGACGCGGAGTTCCAGCGCAGAGCTGAGCAAGAGCGGCCGGGAAAAGGAGTCGGAAAATCTGCTACGGCTACATGACGCAGTGAACTCGCTTTCTCGGTCGGCCGACCGGGGAAGCAAGCAACGCAGTCAAGCGGCCAGCGAGGCGGCCACTACTGGTCCGTTGGAGTAGGAATGAATGGATCTAACCTGGAGATGGGCTTTTCGGTCTGGTTTAGTTTGGTGAAATTTAGGAATTTGGTTATGGTAACATTTTTGTTTTTATTTAGTAATTAGTGTTCAATCATGGACTAATTAGATTCAAAACGTTCGTCTCGTGATTTCCAACCAAATTGTGCAATTAGTTTTTTTTTCGTCTACATTTAATGCTGCATACACGTATCGTAAGATTTGATGTAATGGCTACTGTAACACTTTTTGGGAAAACTTTTTAAAACTAAAGGAAGCCTTCGTCGTCGTCAATTCAAGCGAATTTCAAGGGAACGGGAGATGGAAAAAGGCTGTTGAGACAAGGTCTCCCATCCTTTACTCATACACTGTTCTTTTTTCAAAAAAAAAACCCGATGAAAACATGTCAAGATAACAAAACTAATAGGCTGCTCTCTCTATTCAGTGTCTTGGTCAAAATATCTAAAGCAAGATAACACTAGATCTCCTACAACTAAAAAGAACAAAGTATAGGCATTGTTTTGGTACGATAATTGTCTTGGTTCGTTTATTTGCCATCCTATGCGATCGATCTCACCTCCCACGCTGTCCAGCGGGCGAGCGAGAAAAGAAAATGCGCGATAGAAAAAGAAACTGTCATTCCTACGATTCCCGCCTGCTTTGAAGGAAACAAATCGATCACCTGAAACCACATGCATGGAATGAATCAATAATCATGCATAGAAGTAAACAATAATCATGCATGGAAGGAAACAATAATCATGCATGAAACAATAATCATATCGGTACAGAAAGTGATCAACTAGTAAATATTTATGGTTTTGCTGTATGTTGTGATCGGAGGTGGCCTAGCACTCGATGACACAGGATTTATATTGGTTCGGGCAACGTGCCCTACGTCCAGTCGGGGTCGGTTGATGACTTTATTCCCGAGCCCAGGTGCTCGAAGTCTGTAGTGGGGTTACAAACGAAAGAGAGAGAGACGAGGTGTCTGGTCGGTCCGGTCGGAAGGGCCGAGATCGTCAGGAGCTATACTATGAACAAAGTGTCCTAACGTGTGCTTGAGGGGTTGCGAGCTATTGATCTAATGAACCTAAACTTGAAGAAGTCGACTTGGGTTAACCGTCTGTGTTTGGAGGGAGCACATCCCCTTTTATAGAAGAAGGGGATGGCTTTACAAGTGAGAGGGAGAGAGAGGGTACGGACGTTTTTGTTGCCCACGTCGACGGGGATGGGACAATGGTGGGCGTCCGCAATACTGTTAATGTCACTGCAGAATGTCAGGTACATGTGGGAGGCTGAGCTGCTTTCTTTAAGATTGGAGGACGTCGGTACCTGCAAAAATGATGTCTCGCCGACTGGGGGCATGGCTGTACCACGTTCACCTGGTATGGTGAATTCCGGCGCCCATAATACTGTTGATGCCCAGAGGCACATGGGGGGTCTTATCGTACGGGTGTTTTGACCGACGCCTACAATACTGTAGAGGTACAAGTCGGCTCCTACAATATTGTTTGTGGTAGGGCGGTTATAAAGTATTGTTCCGCAGGGTATGGTCACTGGTACCGTGGTTTGACTTGCGAGCCTCATCTTGCCTTCCTTCGTATGCCTCCTTGTTCTTATCGAGCGGGCGTCCCCGGTCGAATGGCCCTAGTCGGTTCTGGCGTGCCAGTCGAAGAATAGCGATGGGTAGGGTTTTCTATGAACCCCGGTCGGAGACACGGGGTCGGAGTCGGAGGCGGTCCTCGGGTCAGGTTTCCGAGTGGAGGCCGTGCGAAGGCAGCCGGGGCCTGACGCTAGCGCTCCGATCGGAGAGGCTGTTCGGAGTTGGCCTGAGCCTGAGCTAGTGCTCCGGTCGGAAAGATGGGCTGAAGGCGGCCAGAGCCTGAACCAAGTGCTCCGGTCTATTGAGTTTAGACTCTTGGGCCAGTCTAGAAGAAAAAGGCCGTCCTCCTGGGCCGAGCCCTGGCATAGAAGCCAGTCCACAAGGGACCCTGGGTTTATGAACCTGACAGTAGCCCCCGAGCCCCCGGGTGATTTTGGGCAGAATCGCCTGGGGGATTTTCGTCTTGCCGGCGGGTGCGCGCGAGCGCACCCACGGGTGTAGCCCCCGAGCCCTCGGGTGGTTCGGGCAGAACTGTCTAGGGGGTGTTTTTAACAGACGTGTGTGCGTGTTTTTTTAGACGGATTTTTGTTTTAACCACGGTGTCATTGCGTGTCGTGGGATTGGGTGAGTCGAAATTGCGAGTAGACCTAGGTGTCAGTGCGCGTCATGGATCAAGAGAGTTAGTTTTAGTTAGTGAAGCCGTTACGCGAGTTTAGGAGTCACGGTCCCAGGAGCCGTAGCTGGATGTCATTGATCCTGTCGACGCGAGTTCGGGGTCGCGGTCCTAGGGTTTCTTTGGAGCGCAGTGAAGCCGTCTGAAGCTGTTACGAAGACGTTGTTAGTTTAGTTAAAGATCGGACGAGGCGGTGCTCGCGGGTCCAGGAGTCGGTGCGCGTCGGGGACCGAGCGAGTCATAGTCGCGGATCTAGCGAGTTCGAGGTCGCCGTCCTTGGCATTTTTCTTGAGCCCCCAAGCCCTATCGGGCCTTCATAGGGGTCGATGTGAGTTTATGTGCATTTACCCCATCCTCGGTTCCTCACAACCAGAGGGGCTGAGTTTCATCTTTTGTCCTGATCGCTCGGGCTTGAAAGACTAGCTTGGTGAGTTGTTAACGGGTGTGATCGAGTGGAATCCGGGTCCGTCGTTCGTGACGGGGTCGGCATAGCCCTCTTGTGACATTCCACTACTCCTTTACCTATAACCTGATAGATGCCTAGGTCGTTCCAGAGACTAACCTGGGTGGCCTTTCGGCCTCCCCTTAATGGAGATTCTGTGGGCTTGGCGAGAGGTTCAGGATCGAACGAGATGGTCGAGATGACCCAGTCTGCCAGACTGGGCGAGGGCCGCATGGGGCTCATCTACGGTTTTCTTCCCTGGCTCTGTTTCGGTTGCTCATATCAAATGTGGCAACCGCCGCTTCGTGACGCAATCACATAACATTTTGATGCATTTTGCTGCATGTGCGATGCTTAGTTCCCGAGCCCCCAGGCGGTTCATGCCCTAACCATCCGGGGGGCTCAGGTGTATGGTATGAAATGCATGTATGGATGTATGAAATGATTATAAAGAAATAGAGGGGGGTTTACAGTGTTTACCTTTGATAGTTTTGAGTGACAGGGCTCGGAGAGCTTAAGTCGGAAATGTCCGACCAGGACCCACGCTCGTCGTTCATGATAGTCAATGTGGCCCACATGGGGCGTCCCTTCGCTTCCTACCTGTGTTCTGGTGCTTATCCTGAGTGAATCGATTGACTTAGGAGGCCGGTTGATCTCTCTTGGTGGAGATCTCGCTGTTGGATCTCTCTAGGTCTAGCCTTGACGACTGGGGTGATGGGATTTGGAGAGCTCCAGCTAAAGACGTCTGATCGGGACCTTGGTGACCTGAGAGACGGGGTTTTGATAGCTTTAGTTGGAGACGTGCGACCGAGACCTTGGTGACCTAAGAGGCGGGGTTCGAAGAGCTCCAGTCGGAGACGTGCGACCGGGACCTGCGCTTGTCAATCATGGGTTTTTATCCTGAGTGAATCGATCGACTTAGGAGGCCGGTTGATCTCTCCCGGCGGAGATTTCACTGTTGGATCTCTCTAGGTCTGGCCCAGGGAGTCGTCCGCGTGCGGTGGCACTTCGGTTTTCGTGCCCGACATGTGGTAGTGGTCGGTCGTGCGGTAGTGGTGGGCCATGTCCCGGTCATGTCCCGCCTAATCAGGAGCCGTTTCGTCACGCTGGGCATGTCCCGTCGGTCAGGGGGCGTCCCATCTGCATTAAATAGGAAAGAGAGAGAAATTCTCGCTCCATCGTTCTACCTTCCCCGATTGGCGCATCCTTCCCTAACTATCATCCCTTTTCTTTTAAGTAGGAGCAGGGAGAGGTTTTTGCTCCGTTCTTTTGCCTGTTCTTCTTCTTTTGTCGCCCTCTAGCTATTCTTGCCATGAGCGTTCCTGAGAGTCGCGGCGGTCTTGATTCTTTTTGCAATCCGGAGTGAGGATGTCGAACTGGAAGTCATCGACCATGAGGAAGTCGGTGCTGGAGGCCTTCATCCAGAAGGGGTTTCTGCCGCCGCAGGAGGTGGCGCACTGGAGGGTCCCCAGAAAGGAGGAGTTCCCGCAACCTCATCCCGATGAGGTGGTTTCATTCCTTACCTTCCATGAGCGTGGTTTGGGATACCCCACGCACTGGTTCCTGCGTGGGCTTCTCAATGAGTGGGGCCTGGAGCTGTAGCACCTTAATCCAATGGGGGTGCTGCACCTCACTGGTTACGTTACTGTCTGCGAGGCTTTTCTTGGGATGGAGCCGCACGTGGATTTCTTCTGGCGGCTCTTCTCCCCGAGAGCCTTGACGGCGGGGGACTCGGCTGAGATCATGCCAGTGGGAGGATTCGCCTTGTAGAGGAAGCCAAGCGTGGGAGACTCATATCTCGGGTACCTCCCCTGTGACTCCAATCGAGGTGGCATGGGGAGTGGTTCTACATCAGGAATCCGATGGCGGTGCCATTCCCGGTGTTCACCAGCAGGAGGCCAGAGAAAAAAGAAAGTTGGTCATGGGGCTGCGCCAAAAAGGAGAAGCACAAGGTCGGAGTCATCGAGGTGGAGCTCCAGAAGCTCATGAAGAGCGGTCTCAACGAAGTGCGGGTGTTTCACACCCTGTACTGCCGCGCGGGTCATGCCGTTGGCAGAGAGGGTGTGGCCGATGTGGATGTACGATGGCCTTTTAGACCCAGACCGTACGTCATCGGAGGATCTATCGGACGACGAGGTCTGGAGTCACATTGGCTGGGTGCTGCAGCTAAGGCCCAAGGAGAGGGTCGAAGGGAGGCCCATACCTTTCAACTCTTCAATCGTGTCCCACCTGGTTTGTTCCCTTCTCTAATCTGCGCATTTTTCTCTGCTTTTCCTGTTTCTTGATTGGGGGTCGTATGCTCCATAGGGGCTCAGAAAGTATAAGTCCCGGCCACACCTTCCCAAGGGACCAGAGGGCCAGGCCCGGCAAGCCGCTTAGAAGGAGGCGACAGACACCCGGAAGAAGAAAAGAACTGAGGAGGTTCGGTGGAAGGAAGAGAAGAAGAAGGAGGTCGCCCGGCGCATAAGGGCCGGGCAACATAGGAGCGACGTCGAGTCGGAACTCACCTCGGAGGATCCTCCTACGGATTTGGATGACATGGTCTTCTCCGACGAGGAGGAGAGTCAAGAGGTCATCATGACCTCGGTGGATCGTTGCGACCCTACGACGACGTCCGCTGGTGGTGAGCAGGAGGCCACGCAGCGTGCGGCGGTTCCTGTGTCGAGGAAGCACGCAACGAGTGCGGACGGCATTGGTGAGCGAGCAGTGAAGTGGCCACAGTCACCGCGCCCCTTGGCGGTGTCGCCGGACCCGTCGTCGTCTGTGGTGGGCACGGCTGAGCGAGCCGGGCGGTCCGAGGAGTGGACGGGCGCTCGTGCGACGACGGAACCGGTGCCAACGATGGACTTACAGCTGAAAAAGGCCTTGCCTATCGTGGCTACAGTCGAGCAGTTCAGGCGGTCTGAGGGGTAGACTGGCGCCCGGTCAATACACGAGTTGTAGTCGGAGGACGCCTCGTTCGCTGCTCTGGTTGGGGAGTCTAGGGCCAGAGGTCGCAGTGACCCATAGGCCGGGCAGGAGCCGGTTGGGATGACTCCGACCCCGTTCGAAGTGAGGAGGCATGGGTCGTAGCCTAGGAGCGGTCCTTAGCCCGTAGGTCCGTGGTCGTCGGAGTCTGCCTTCCGGGTCGTGCCGCTCGCCACCCGGTATGTTTCCTTTAGTTGCTTCTTTGATTCTTGCTGGTCGAGTCTTTTTAGAGTGTGGCTTACCCATGATTTTTGTTAGCGGCCGGGGGATGCCGGGGTTGAACATCGCCTTGACCCTGTGCAGGAGGTTTGGAGGCCCACACTACAGCGTGTGGCGATGAGCGAAGGTGGTAGCGGGGTGGCGGTAGCAAGGCCTTCCCTCCTGGGGGTGTTGCCCCCCGAGGGGGCTGCTAATAAGGCGGCAGTGGCGGTGTTGGTGTTGGTGGCGATCCCGGTGCCGACGACGAAGGTGACGCTCGTGGCCCCTTCTTCGATAGTCGTGGTGGAGGAGATGAGGGAGAGCGAACTCCCTATCTCGCTAGGTGGAGGGCTGCATGACCCATCCTTGCCGTCAGAGCCGAAGGCGCCGGAGGGAAGCATGGCCAGGATGGAGTTGGGATGCCCAGCGGTGTCCCATGCGAACGTGGTGGTGGAAATCCCATCTAACGACGAGGTGGATACCGTGGCAGAACCGGTGGTGTCACCGCGGGAGCTAGTGGTGGTCTGGTCGGAGGCTGGGCCCTCCGGCGGTTCATTGGAAGGTGACCTAGAGTGGCCCTTCCCTGAGGACCCGTCGAAGGCGAGGTTCATCCTCTGGGATTCCCAAGAACGCTAGCTCTGGGACATTTTTGGGGGGCAAGGGCATGCCACAGTGTCTGAACTCATGAAGCTATCCGCGAAGCTTGATAGTGCCCAGAAGCAGGCTCAGTTTGCTCGGCAGCTGGTTGAGGTCGACCTGCAGCTCACCGTGGAGGTGAGTTTTTGGTACTTATGCTTGCCCTTTGAATCTTTTCGTCGGTTGTTTTTAGCATGCTTGTTCTTCACAGGAAATAAGGAAGGTGTCGTCCTGCAAGTCATACTTCCTCCAGACAGAACACGCCCAGACGGTCGAGCTAGAGCGCCGGGTGGAGTTCGCTTGCCGCGAGTCCCAAGTCCGGACAGCCAAGGTGGCCACGGCGCAGATGGAGGGGCAGCGTGCGGCGGAGCAGGCGACTGCTATCGAGTAAGGGCTCGAGGCGACGAAGGCCTGCCATAAGGAGATCGAGGCGGGGCTGCGGACGTCCCTAGCCAATACTGAGGCGGCGCTTCAAGAAGCCTTGGTGGCCCTTGAGCCAGAGCGGGCCGCCCTGGAGAGGGCATAGAAGGCCCTAGAGGCGGAGCAGAGGGCCCGGTTAGAGGCGGATCAGGAAGTGCTCGCGCTCCAGAGCCAGGTGATGGGGATGGAAGACGCAAGTGCCCGGCTATGCGAGCAGGTGGCCCGGCAGGCAGAGGATTTCTCCACCCTTGAGGCCTCTCGCATTGGTGTGTACCCTTTTGTTTTCTCATGGTGTTGATTTTTCCCTCAGCCTGTTTCTGAGTTTGTCACCCTTCCTCTAGAGCTGGGTGAAAAGGTAAAGGCGCTGGAGCGAGACCTGGAGACGTCCAAGGCGAGCTTCAGACGGAACACCGAGGAGCTGGCCAAGTCCCATGAAGAGCGACGTGCTCTTGAGGGGGATCTCGACCAGATCCGCAACGTTGCTCGGCTCGTTGTCTTGAAAATCTTTGGGTCGGCGCCAAGTACCAGCACGCCTGCGGTCTAGCTAGTGGAGGTCCTAGATGCGGTCAAGGACCTCGTTAGGAGTGGGCTGTTTTATGGAGCGTCGAGGGTGCTGACCTCGGTGGTGACGCACCACCCGAACCTAGACTTTGACGCTATCTGCAGTGGGTATGCTGAAGGTCTAAGCATGGAGGACATCCAAGCCATCGGGGTGAGCTTGCTGCCGCACGCGCGATCGGTGTCAGGGCAAGTCTCCGTCGAGTGGGTGATGGACGTTCGCCGTCAAGACATGGCCCGAAGCATGCGTGGAGAGAATGCTTCCGAGCCTACGGATAGCCCGAAGCCTGGTTCGGGGGGAAATGTCGCCTCGGCCTCGGTTAAGCCAAACGTCGTGCCACCAGGGGGTGAGCAGCCTATGCCTTCATCGGTCGTGCGCGCCAGCAGATGCCGCCGGGTCAGTTTAATAGCTTGCAGAATATAAGTAGTTAGTAAGCATAAAAAGTTTTAAGTTCATGGGGGAGCCCCCGTGTAAGACGTTCGTGGTGTGTTTTAATGACTGCAATTGGTTTTTGTTCTTGTGATGGAGTTGCTCCATTCGGTGAAGCTTGTTCCCTTTCGTTCCTTAGTTTTTCCTTAGCATAATTTTGTTTTAAATTTCTTTCTTTCTCGTACCTGCCCGTTTGTTCCGTAGGCTATAACTTTGCAAGTCTAGGGCGTGGCCCGCGAGGCTTGGCTGGTCATAACCATAGGAAAAGGTGGGGTGCAATCAGTCGGAATGTTTCAAAGTAAAGCTACGTAAGGTAAAACAAAGGAACGAACTGCCCTTTCGTTTGGGTAGGAAGGAGTTTCTCCATACGAAAGTAAAAGAGTACTTAAGGTAAAAACAAAAAATAGAGGGGTAGTAGAGCCCCCTAGTGGAGCCCCCGAGCACCCTGGGGCAAAAAGTGTTCAGGTTGGGGTGCTCTTATAGGAGCATTCGCTAAGTAAAGGTAAGGCTGAAACTTAGGAAAAGAGTAAAAGACATAGATGTTCCAAGGTCCACGGAGAGAGCGTCGTCGTCATCATTCTTCAGTCAATAGGCTTCTGGTCGGATCACTTTAGTCGTCTGGATCCTTGCCCGTTCCGCCCCCTTCTTCGGTTGCTGCTTCCCCGCCTTCTTCCTCCTTTGGCCTACCAACCTACCTCTATAGGCGCTTGAGGAGCTGGTAGTCCTTGTAGAGATGGTTGACGGGATAGTTGTGGTTGGTGCACGGGCTCTCCATGAGCTCGTGAAAGTAGTCCGAAGGGTCTTGCTAGGGTTGAGTGCCCACGTAATCTGCCGTGGCGGCCAACATGGAGTTGGCCGGTCGGCGGTGATCCTTTCTGTTCTTTTTTCCTCTTGGCGTGGAGGGGCCCTCGTCTGGACCCTAGCGCTTGGCCTTACCTTTGTCGCGGCCTCCGTTGAAGTGCGGTAGGAACGACGCTTGCTGGAGTGGTTGGACAAAGGTCCGTGGTCCCAGGCGGTCAGGGCTAGGACTTCGGTCGATGCTGTGCGCGTCTTGGTTTGGCCTGAGCCGCGGATAGATAGGCGGTCGGCACGGGGTGGTCATCAAGTCAAGACGAGGTGCGGCTACAGCTTCCTATGCTGCATAAAATGGTTGTGGTGGTGACGGGGTGTAGTGCCCCATCTACTGCGTCCCTATTCCTCGGATGGGGAGCGAGGTCGTGAGTCAGCGTCGCGATACGGAGGACTCCGCTTGTTGAATGACGGCGGTTTCCAGCAGTGCCCGGAGGTTCTAGTGGATCACCCGTTTGCGAGGGTCGTTTGGCTCAGACAGGTTGCGCAGGAGCATTGCCACAGCGGCAATGTTCTGACTGGCCCGAGCAAACTACGGGGGATTGGTCCCCCGAACCAGGGCGTTGCGCTGGGGCTGACGTGCGTGACCCTGAGCGCCGTTTGTCGGTCTATACGCATGGGGCATAGTGTGGTGCACTGAGCGCGCTGGTACAATTGGTGGCTGATGCGGCCACTGTCATTGTAGATCCTCCCCATGCTCGCGCATGAGCTCGGGGGTCTCTGCCTGAGGGCCCGGAGGGCGTGAGTCCGTATGGACTCTGCTACCCCTGGCGGTCGTTCCAGAGCATCCATCATAGCGCACTCGCAGGATGGATGGTGGCTTGGTGCCACGTCACCGATGCTGGAGTCGTCACTCCCGATGTCGTCGTCCATGAAGTCGAGACAGCTGGGACCGTAGCCCGCCATCCCCACGAGTCAGACGTGAAAGTGGGCGGCGCCGGCATCCGTTGGAGCCCCTGGGCGTACGCGTCCATGGGAGACACGAGACCATAGGGGAACCGGCCGTATGGCGGCTACGACGGGGACAACGGTAACCCACTGGGTATTTGGCCGAAGATAGAATGTAGTAAGTAAATAACATCATGTATATTACTCACAGCGGGGTTTGAGCAGAGAGTTTGCTCAGAATGAAGCGCAGATGCCGCGCCGTCGATGTCACGCATCCCGAAGTCGATGGAGGGCGCCCCTTCGACGGGTGCCGGAACATGCGCCTCCTCGCAGAGGTGAAGTATGCCGAGTCGGTCACCGATGAAGTCCAGGCCTCCGAAGCGGAAGGCCTAGGAAGGCTCGAAGACGGGTGGAACCCGCATCCCGGCGGGCGAGAGTGCGGGGAATTCCATCGAGCTAAAGCGAATCGTATCGCCCGAGCCCACCACGGCGGGGGTGGCGGAAAAATGGGCCATCCGATTACCAAAAAAGTGTTGAACGTACAACGTCTTTCTCACGGATGGCGCCAACTGTCGGTACAGAAAGTGACCAACTAGTAAATATTTGTAATTTTGCTGTACGTTGTGATCGGAGGTGGCCTAGCACTCAATGACACAGGATTTATACTGGTTCGGTCAACGTGCCCTACGTCTAGTCGGGGTCGGTTGGTGACTTTATTCCCGAGCCCAGGTGCTCGAAGTCTGTAGTGGAGTTACAAACGAGAGAGAGAGAGAGAGAGAGAGACGGGGTGTCTGGTCAGTCCGGTCGAAAGGGCCGAGATCGTCAGGAGCTATGCTATGAACAAAGTGTCCTAGCGTGTGCTTGAGGGGTTGCGAGCTATTGATCTAATGAACCTAAACTTGAAGAAGTCGACTTGGGTTAACCATCTGTGTTTGGAGGGAGCACATCCCCTTTTATAGAAGAAGGGGATGGCTTTACAAGTGAGATGGAGAGAGGGTACGGATGTTTCTAAGCCTTGTTGCCCATGCCGATGGGGGTGGGTGAATGGTCCTAATGGCTAGAGGGGGGATGAATAGCCTAATAAAAATTTCTACAACAATACTTAACAAAATGGTTAGACAATTATGAGACGAAACAAGTGTTGCGTTAGCCTACTCAAAATGCAAGCCACCTACCACAATTTTAGTTTAGATAGTGTCAATTCACAAAAGAGCTATGACACTACCCTATGTTAGTGTGCTCTCAAAGGCTAACTAAAGAGCCACACCAACCAAGCATGCAAGCTCTCACAACTAGCTACACTAAAGAGCTTGTCAACTAGTTTGCGGTAAAGTAAAGAGAGTGATCAAGAGGGTTATACTGCTGTGTCGAGGAGTGAACCAATCAATCACAAGGATGAATAACAATGAAGACCAATCACCTCAGAATCAAAGGATGAACACAATAATTTTTACCGAGGTTCACTTGCTTGCCGGCAAGCTACTCCTCGTTGTGGTGATTCACTCACTTGGAGGTTCACGCGCTAATTAACTTCACACGCCAAACCCTCAATAGGATGCCGCACAACTAACACAAGATGAGGATCACACAAGCCATGAGCAATTCACTAGAGTACCTTTTGGTGCTCTACCGGGGAAAGGCCAAGAACCCCTCACACTCACCATGATCGGAGCCGGAGATAATCACCACCCTCCACTCAATGATCCTCACTGCTCCAAGCCGTCTAGGTGGCGGCAACCACCAAGAGTAACAAGCAAAATCCGTAGCAAAACACGAACACCAAGTGCCTCTAGATGCAATCACTTAAGCAATGCACTTGGATCACTCCTAATCTCACTATGATGATAAATCAATGATGAAGATGAGTGGGAGGACTTTGGCTAAGCTCACAAGGTTGCTATGTCAAAGAAATTGGCCAAAGATGTGAGCCATAGCCGGCCATGGGGCTTAAATAGAAGCCCCTACAAAATAGAGCCATTATGCCCCTTCACTGGGTATAACACGGGCCGACCAGACGCTCCGGTCGAACTGACCGGACGCCGCCCTCAGCGTCTGGTCACCCGATGGACGCCACGCATCACCAGCTTCAAATGTTGTTCGTCAGATGTCAACGGCTACGAGGTGACCGGACACCCCGGCAAAACTGACCGGACGCTGAAGCCCCAGCGTCCGGTCATTTCCAGTAAGCTCCTCGAGGCGTATATCTTCGACCGGACACGTCCGGTCCACCTTGACCGGACACAGACCAGCGTCTGGTGCAATACCCTAGGTACTATGACGACCGACCAGTTTGACCAGACGCAAGCTGCCAGCGTCCGGTGCTTTTCGACCCAGCGTCCGGTCAGTTGACCGACGCCAGCATCTTTGCGACCAACTCGTTTTCACTTCTAACTTCTTCACTGTTGCTCCAATGTGCCAACCACCAAGTGTATCACCTTATGCACATGTGTTAGCATATTTTCACAAACATTTTCAAGGGTGTTAGCACTCTACTAGATCCTAAATGCATATGCAATGAGTTAGAGCATCTAGTGGCACTTTGATAACCATATTCCGATACGAGTTTCACCCCTCTTAATAGTACGGCTATCAAACCTAAATGTGATCACACTCTCTAAGTGTCTTGATCACCAAAACAAAATAGCTCCTATAAATTATACCTTTGCCTTGAGCTTTTTATTTTTCTCTTTCTTCTTTTCAAGTTTGAGCCCTTGATCATTGCCATGCTATCACCATTGTCATGTTATAATCTTCATTAGCTTCTCCACTTGAAGTGTGCTACCTATCTCATGATCACTTGATAAACTAGGTTAGCACTTAGGGTTTTATCAATTCACCAAAACCAAACTAGAGCTTTCAATGGGACAATGGTGGGTGTCTGCAACACTGTTGATATCACTGCAGAATGTCAGGTACATGTGAGAGGTTGAGCTGCTTTCTTCAAGACTAGAGGACATCGGTACCTACAAAAATACTGTCTCGCCGACTGGGGGCATGGCTGTACCACGTTCACCTGGTATGGTGAATTTTGGTGTCCACAATACTGTTGATGCCTAGAGGCACATGGGGGGTCTTACCGTACGGGTGTTTTGACCGGTGCCTACAATACTGTAGAGGTAAAAGTTGGCTCCTACAATACTGTTTGTGGCAGGGTGGTTGTAAAGTATTGTTCCGCAGGGTATGGTCCCTGATACCGTGGTTTGACTTGCGAGCCCCATCTTGCCTTCCTTCGTACGCCTCCTGGTTCTTTCCGAGCGGGTGTCCCCGGTCGGATGGCCCCAGTCGGTTCTGGCGTGCCAGTCGAAGAATAGCGATGGGCAGGGTTTTCTATGAACCCTGGTCGAAGACATGGGGTCGAAGTCAGAGGCAGTCCTCGGGTCAGGCTTTCTGAGTGGAGGCCATGCGAAGGCAGTCGGGGCCTGACGCTAGCGCTCCGATCGGAGAGGCCGTTCGGAGTTGGCCTGAGCCTGAGCTAGTGCTCCAGTCGGAAAGATGGGCCAAAGGCGGCCAGGGCCTGAAGCGAGTGCTCCGGTCTGTTGAGTTTAGACTCTTGGCCCAGTCTAGAAGAAAAAGACCGTCCTCCTGGGCCGAGCTCTGGCGTAGAAGCCGGTCCACGAGGGACCCCGGATTTATAAACCCGACAAATCATGTATGGAAGGAAATAATAATCATGCATGGAAGGAAACATTAGTGATGCCAAATAAAAGATGTGCAGGTTATACATGGTGAGACTGATGAACCTTCTACAATTTCCTAAACGAATATTCCCACCATAAGTATATATGTACATTCTCCTGCGTTTCTTTGTGCTCCTATTAGCATATAATATTAAAAGTATTATTGTGTTTATCACCACTTCCAGTTGACTATTCCCATTAGCATATATTTTCTCTACCCCAAAATATAAATCGTTATGGGATGCGTGCAGATCAAACTTTCTCAACTTTAACTAGGTTTGTAAAAAATACGTGTAATATTTATATCTCCAAATAAGTTTATTATAAAAATACATTCAATGTTCTATGTAATGATACTAATTATGTATTATAAATATTAATATTCTTTTATATATAACCGGTCGAAGTTAAAAAAAGTTAACTTCTTGGGAAGCGAGAAGGAATTCTATTTTGGGACAGAAGGAGTATATAAAAGCAGTGTTGAAAATATTTTAACAATCAAGTTTGTCTATGTCTGATTGGTAAGCTTAGACATCATAATGGCATAAAAAATTTCGACTCTCATGGACACCCTCATGAATCAGTGCAAAGCATCCCAATCCTACAGCATACACAAAAGGCAATCTTAAAGTTATGATATTTTCAAAGGGTAGACAATAAAGGCCATCTTAGAAGTTCTGGCATTAGAGTATATATGTGCAGACACATAAGCATGGTGGTACAAGTGAGCAACCAGCAGGAGTCGAGAGTCAGGGGTGTTTGAATCCTAGGACTAAACTTTAGTCCCTGTCACATTGAATTTTTAGATATCAATTATGAGGACTAACCGTGAGCTAATTATAAAACTAATTACATAAGTTGTGGCTAATTTGCTTGCCAGCGCCGTGTACAGGATGATATGAAGATGTGGTGGAATTTATTCGTGAATTTGTTGGCACACGAAAGAAATGGATATCGGAAATCTCTTCCTGTCGGTATAAAAAATGATCTTAGCCGCATCACGGAAAGATCTACACAGTAGAGTTTGTGAACCGTGACGCCACGCTCTCTGTGACTGTGTAAATTTCACGAACTTAGCTTTTTAGATTAAATGTTACTTTAACGTCGGTCATATACTTTTACAGTATTGTTATCTTATAGTGCAATCTATGTGTTTTTAGTACAAAAGTTTAGTTGTCCTGTAGCAACGCATGGGTATGAACCTATTTGCATATATACTCGAACCTGTGTGTACATGATTATATGAAGATGCAGTGGAACTTATTCATGGATTTATTGGCGCATGAAAGAAATGGATATCATAGAATTCTTTTTGCCGGTATAAAATATTATCTTAGTCGTATCACGAAAAAGTCTATACAGTAGAGTTTGTGAGCCTGCGACGTCGCGTTCTCCGTGACTGTGTTAATTTCATGAACTTTGCTTTTTGAATTAAATGTCACTTTGACGTCGATATTTAATTTAACAGTATTGTTATCTTATCGTGTGATTCGTGTGTTTGTAGTACAAAAGATTTAGTTGTCCCGTAGCAACGCACGGACACCCTACGTATACATTTATTTAACAAGTAAATGTATAGTGACCATTTGTTAGACTGTCTTCAACAGAGTTGGCAAAACACGAAGTCGACGCAAAATGCATTCTCCACAGTGGTTTTAGACGAGAGAAACAACCTCCAACAGACGACGCAAATAGAGGATCCATTTTGCGTACCAGGCAATTCGTAATGCAAAAAAGCGTCGTCTCTCTCCACGACGCAATTCTCTAGGTGCGCTCCTCTCTTCCTCCTCTTCTTGGCTAGCGGCGGTAGGGGCAGAGGCCTCCCTGTGGGGCTAGAGGACGAGCTCGCACGTGCGGTTGGTGGACCAGCTCGCCGCGGTGAGGCTGGGGCCGGAGCTCGCCCGCACGGTGGCGGCGGGTCCAGATCTCGTCGGGCACAGCGACGCCAGGTCTGAAGTCACGCGGAGAGGCTGGGGCCGGATCCAGAGCTCGCGCTGTGAAGCTAGCTAGCACGGCGATGGCCGCCCCGGACCCCGCTCCTCTTCTTCCTCAACGCCAGCAGCCACTCCCTTCTTCCTCAAGCTCCTCCTCGGACGACGGCGAGGCGCGGCCGTCGGAGGGCACAGGCGGGTTCGCGTTCTGGCGGGGTCGCGGGACAGCGGCGGTGCTGCTGCGTCGGGGCGCTCCGACGGGTTGCGCGGGAACCGACGGATTTTCCTGCGGCAACCGCCGGAGCACGTCCGTGCGGCCGCGCCGCAAAGCTGGGGCGGCGCCAGTCCTGCCGCCCGCTGTGCTCCCCTGCCGCGGGGCTGCACCAGGGCGAGGTGCCGGGGAGGGGGAGATGGACACAGGGAGGTCGAAGAGGTCGTGGCAGGAGGCAACGACGAGGAGGGCGGAGTCGGCGGAGCATGCGAGGTGGTTTTTTTTCTGTCTCGAGGGCGAGGAGGGCGGAGCCGCGTCCGAGTTTTGCGTCCGTCGTTGGAAACGTGAACATTTGGGTGCGCGGCTTTTTCTTGGTGTGCGACCTAAATCCACGAATGCGTCTGGTATTTGCGTTCGGACTGTTGGAGACAGTCTTAGACACTTCTCTTTAGGTGTCCGAATTTATATATAATTTCAGACAACACTCTTGTGTAACCAACTAATTCAAGTACATTGTTATTTTTGTGATTTGTTATTTATCTTTGTATCATAATCTATTAACTTTTTATCCTTGTCTGACTATAGAAACAATTATAAATTGTTAATTGTCATTACGCCAAGACAAATCAGATTTCGCTGGGTTTATAATTTTGTCTAATGGATTTCTTTTTATTCTCAAAACCGAACATAGTAGATTATGTCTACATAAATTGTAACAAACTAAATCTGTAGTTTTACCATTAATAAGCGTCGCCGAGAAGAAAGTTAAAATTCAGGCACTTTTGTTGGGTTTATTTGCCATAAAATACGCTCAAAAATAGGTTATTCGCGAGATTGCGAAGAAGCCAGCTGGATTTGCATCAAAATACTGCTCTATCTCTATCAACCACACTTCTTTCCCTTTCCTCGCTGATTATATAATATATATATATGGAATTCAATTCACACCACTGGAATGGAAAGAGAAAAGAAAAGGAAAACTTTCCATGACACTTGCCAGCCTGCCTCCCTGCCGAAAAAGAGCCCCGGATGGCCCACCTGCCAGACTCAGCACCCGCGGCGCCCAGCAGCGTTAACCCCTGCCCACCCCACCTCTCTCCTCAGCTTTAAGCATCCTCTGCGGCGCAACGGCCACACCTTCCTCCTCCCCCGGCCTCCGCTCTCCTCGCCGCTCGCCGCCCTCCTGCCTCTCTCTCCTCGCCCCTCGCCGCCATGAACAACCTCCTCACGGTAAGCGCCCCTCCCCTCCCTCCCTTCACCCTCTCCTCTCATCCGGGAAGACTCCCCCACCTCCTCAGCCGCTCGCCGGGATCCGGCGCGCGAGCTCGAGATCTGGGGCGGGCCGGTCGGCGCTGCGCGCTCCTCCCGCAGGGGCTCTCCCGGGTCCAGGGAGGGTCCGGCGGCGGTGGAGTGATCGGCGAGGGAAGGGATTGCTTGAGCCGCGCGGCGGCGGGTCGGAATGCGGGGCGGGCTGTGGAAGCAACCGGCCCCGGGGTTTCTCGGCTACGTGCTGTAGGGTGCCCGCTTGCCGGGTCGTCGCCTTAGATCTGCGTGGTTTTGGTTCGGGAGCAGCTGAATTGCGCTAGAAGCAAAATGGGCTTGCTCTGCTTCTGGCTGCTTGTTCTGTGCCTCCCTCCTATGGTTGTGTCGGGGATGGAGATGCTCTTTTTTTAGCTTCCTTTGAGATAGTATTCTCTACCTTTGGAGTGGACTGTCCTGCTTCAAGCATCATTAATTGCTTGTGGAGCAATTGCCCTTATTAAACAGCTGCAATGATCACTAGCAGAGTGCTGCCGTTCAGCCGTTGAAGTTCTAGTTAAGGAGGCTTTGTATTAACTGGAGTTTGATGTGTTTTAAAGCCTTTTCTTTTCTCCGCTTGGCTAGAACTTCTTCATGGTGCATCGTAATCTTTGTTAAATACACTTTTGCGATGGAAATGATGTGAAATAGTCAAACTGGAAATCTATCTGCCCTGCTGGGAATGGAATGGTGATATTTCCTATGTGGGTCGCAGTCCTGTTATTTTAAGGTGGTACATGTAGCACACGGCTTTTCATACTGGGATTATAAATTATAATTTACCATTCTTCTGTGATTGAACTGTAGTACTTGTGTAACATCTGATGAATATTCGTATTTCACAGGATTCCTTTGAGCTCCCTCGGCGGGACTCCTCGAGAGATGCTGACATTGAAATGGGAATGCATCAGGCTGATGCTTCAGACAACTTAAAAGATTTCTTGAAGAAGGTGCTGTTTGCATAAATGCTCTGCTGCTTGCATCTCTCCATCTTACCATATTTATGTTATTACATGTACTCTACTGTTCGCATCGAATTACATAAATATTGTTTGTCCAACTCCAACATTTTCCCTTCTGATTAATGGCATAATGCTTTGTGATATAACAGGTCGATGCAATTGAGAGTTTAATTGCAAAGCTGACAAATCTATTGAATAAGCTCCAGGTATATTCATTCCGCCATTCATTCTTTGTCGTTTTCTTTTTCTTATGCTAACGGCCTGGATTTTAGTAGTCACAATGGGATTTTGTTTTTTATTACCATTTTCCTTATGAATCTATGTTCGACATGTGCATTAATATCAGAAACCTAACTTTTGTTTGTAGACTGCAAATGAGGAATCCAAAGCAGTTACAAAAGCACGTTCCATGAAAGGTAAGTACTTGTTTATTCTAGCAGATTTAACCTTTATCTGAAATATGTATGCACTCTTTTGGAAATACCTCTATGCTTATGGTTAGACGCAACAATTCTTTTTTCACAGCAATTAAGCAGCGGATGGAGAAAGATATTGATGAAGTGGGGAAAATTGCTCGTCAGGCAAAGACAAAAGTTGATGAACTGGAAAAAGATGTATGCTCTTGCTTGACCCTGATAGTTATCAGTATTTGTCTTTGTTATTATATGTCATTTTGTAAGATTTTTTGTTCAGAAACATTGCTAAATTCATTGTAACCAACAACATTTCCTGAAAACTTATGAAATAGGTATTTATAATTGTTTAAATCAAGCTAACTTGTGCTTTGCTATCAACAAACCTTGAATTGTTTGCTACCATTATGGAACAGAACTTATCGAATAGGCAAAAACCAGGATGTGGAAAGGGTTCTGCCGTGGACCGATCAAGAGAGCAAACTACTGGGTAACATTTCATCTCAGAGCTTTTAGTTATGCTGCTTACTTGCTTACATGAATCTGTTGTTTATTCAACATGTTTTCCAATTTCTACAGAGCAGTGAAAAAGAAATTGAAGGAGCGGATGGATGATTTTCAGGTACTGTGTTCCTTTGGTGGAAAATTCCTGCCTTTCCATGCATGTGATGCTTATGCTGTTTTAAGTGTTTTGTGATATGTTGGTTCCCCCTACATATGTAGGTTAGGGTGATTAGTAACCTAAGCCCCCCTAGGCAGGGGGGGCGGGTCCTATTAACATAGGTCATAGGATGATCTTAAAACACAAACTTGTACAAAATTAATTGGTTCTAGGAAGATTTGAATATGGTTTCTAGAGTAGCAAAGAGGAAGTGTTCTACTTTTCCATGCCTAAGAGACATCCAATTATAAGAATTCTGCATGCCTGACTCATTATAAGCAGGGGGAGTATCTTCATTGATGATAGCATGTTTTACTCAACCAAATAATAATAATAAAAATATGGTCAGCTACAGGTTCGGTTCTCAGTATTAGTTAGCTGACAGTATGATTCTAGAAGGGATTCAAGTTTGTAAATCATTGCGAATACCTGCCAATTGCCAACAAATCTGTGGCGAAAATTAAATATATTGTTTGTATCATGTAAGTTACCCTATTAATATCTGGTGCAGACCTTGAGAGAAGCAATCAGGCAAGAGTATCGGGAGGTTGTTGAAAGAAGGGTTTTTACTGTAACTGGTAATCGCCCTGATGAAGAGGTGAGTATTGCACATGTGCACCACCATACTTTTCACCTGTGGCTATGCTTGTACATGTCATTGTGCTGTTATTTTCCAGTGAACTTTGATTATGGTGGACTTCACAATTTCTCATGTGGTTGCCTCTAACGGTGCAGACAATTGATGACTTGATAGAGACCGGAAAAAGTGAGCAAATATTCAAAGATGCTATCCAACATCAGGGAAGAGGCCAGGTATGTGGTCTACCATAGTTACATAGGTCATTACGAGTTATGAGGTAGTATATTGGTTTCAGGTAACAGGTCTAAATATGTTACTTTTCCACATTTGCAGATACTGGACACAGTTGCTGAAATACAGGAGCGACATGATGCTGTAAGGGATCTAGAGAGGAAGCTTTTGGAGTTGCAACAGGTGATGCCTTTTTCTTTTCTCTCACTCTCTCTCTCTCTCTCTCTCTCTTTGGCATAAGTTCTTCTATGTAATAATATAGTATGTTGCAAAAGCTATGGCCATTCAATGAACACAGTTCCCCTCAATATACCGTCTAGTTTCCAACAGAAACTCTAAATAAATAACACTAACTGGTGTAGTTGCTGCGTCCCTAACTCATGTGATTATGTGTGGTCTGGGTTGGGGTGGGCGGTCAACTGTTGGAGCTAGCTGCTGGGATTAATTTAGAACACTTAGCGGTCAACTGTTGGAGCTGGCTGCTGGGATTAATTTAGAACACTTAAAGAATATAGAACACACATAAAAACACATGTACCTTTCAGTGAGTTGACCGTCTCTGCCTCTTTATACCATTTCTTTGTTTTTGTGTTTTAGATATTCATGGACATGGCAGTTCTTGTTGAGGCTCAAGGAGACATGATCAACAACATCGAGACACATGTAAGAGTTCTCTACTTCTGCATTGAGCCTGCTGTATATAGGACAAGCACCATGTGTTTTTTCAATAATTAATAACAAGCTTGATGAAATCACTTACACGTCAATTTCCACCCTCTGTTTCAAGGTCTCGAACGCCACCAATCACATACAGCATGGCGTGACCGCACTCCAGAATGCGAAGAAACTGCAGAAGAATTCGAGGAAGTGGATGTGCTATGCCATCATCCTACTGCTGGTGATAGTGGTGGTCATTGTCGTCGCAGTCATCCAGCCATGGAAGAAGGGCTAGCGTGGCTCCAAACAAGGAGGGCATGGCATGGGATATTCGTTGTTGCCCTTTTTCTGTTTGTGTAATATGTGTGCAGTTTTTTGTGGGTGATTCGTGATTTATCGTTGTACCTATGGTCAACACAACAGAAGCTTTGGCATTTCGATTCATTCTGTCTGGGATAGTCCGGTCCGGTGGTAATGACACTCCTATGGCCCCAGCTCTCTGAAATGCCATGCCGATGGGGGGGGGGGGGGGGGGGGGGGGGGGGGGGGGGGGGGGGGGGGGGCGGGGGCGGGGAGCATTAAGAAGTCTGTTATGGTCATGGTGTAAACAGAATTAATGTGAATGTGAACTCAAATACTCGAGGATCGATGTGTATTAGTTTGTGGGGTTTGAGGACTGACTAGTTTTATTAGGGCAGTCTTAATGAAAGAAACTAGTGGTTTCTATAACATAGGATATCGCACTAAAAAAGTACTGCATTTTAACCTATGGTTTCTATGAGTAATAATTATTTTCTCTTTATCTCTTCTAACTCTATCTTCTTCCTCTAATGGGAGTGCGACACGAGCTTCCTAGAAACCGGTGTTTTTTCCCCAATGGTGATTTCATGGTTTCTTGTTGTATTGGGTCAAGAGTAGACCTGGTTTCTTCATGAAGAAACTATTTCTATGATTTTTGCTCTCTTTCTTCATTAATTACGTTGTCATGTCAGCATTTTGTCTACGTGGTAAGTCATTTAATGAGGATAGAAACCATCATCAATGCACCATTGTGACTGCCCTTAGAGTTTCATTTGCATTTAATAAGCTGTCACACAGCCACTTCTGATGATGTGGCAACTTTTTCAAGAAGAGAGGTGTGTTTTATGGCGATGAAACTCTCTTGGCACGAATGTCAACTCTCGGTGAGTTATGAAATTAAATGTTTATAAAACTATAGAATGAAACTTTTCATTGAGTGTGTGTATTTCATTTTGTTTCAGACAACATAGTAGTCTTGAAAACAACGCTATAAAACTCTCCCTAAGATTGGCCTGAGGAGAACAACTAGCCCGCGGCCCACTTGATGAAATATGCCCTATGTACGGCCTGTTCGGGAGGGCGTAAACGATCGTGGATTATTTATTGCGGGCTGGTTTGGTGTGAGAGAAAAACACTGTTCCTAGCTGGAAATTTACGATCGTTTACGAGCAAGCGAACAGGCTGGTAGTTCCCGTTTAAAACCTAGTAATTTATAGGAATTTCACGTGAAAAATATGAAAACATAAAAGGAATTCTCGTGTTCCAAACAAGTCCCTTACCACGAATTCTACGTGTGAGCATACTTGTACCTTAATATCCGAAATATTCGAAAATTAAACAGGACCTACTGTACATACAGTACCTCAAAAACAGGTGGATAATATCCTAACAGGCCAAACAGGACCTACTGTGCATCCTTGTACCTCAATATCTGCATATTCGAAAATGAAAATCTACTTGAGCCAGCCAGAGCATGTGAGCGGATGACATCATCATCTCACAAAACAAAAGCTCAAAAAGTGAGCTGATGACAATCGCGCGAGAGGCCGAGGGAGAGCGTGTGTTGTGACAAAATTGTAAAAAGACCCAAAAGTAATTTCCCCGGCCCCTCAAACGGCTAGAGCAGACAGAAAAACAATATAAAAACGGCTGACTGGCTTCTGGGGCCCTACGCCCTAACCCTCTCTTGCACCTTTCCCCCCTCCAGTCCTCCACCACTCCCCCGTCGCGGCCTCGCGGGTGAGGAGGCACTGAGGCCGCCGGTTTTGCTGCCGCCTGCGGAATTCCCGCCCCGCGCCGCCTTCCTCCCGCCGTATCCGGGCGTGTCATCCTTTTCTTCCCGGGGGTGGGTATCTGCCCGGGCTCGTCGTCCTCCCACTGGATCCCCGCTCCTCTCCGCTCGGCAGATCGACGCGCGGTGGGGATCTGCTCGGGCCTCGGTTATCCTCTCGTTTCCGTTGGTAAGGAAGCGCGCTGGCGTTTTGGGTGGATTGCTGTAACTATTTTTTTCCCGGTTTGGGCTAGGGACTTAACCTCTGGTCCGCCCAGTTCGTTGCTGCTGGGCTTGGTTAATGGTTGATGTATGGTGATGGATACTAAAAGCAGTTTATATTCTAAGAAATTCTGGTGGGTTCAGTTCAGGCCACGGAGATGCATGATTGCTGGGTGGGAGGTGCGGGATTTTATTGAGGGGGTGGTGCTGGAGGCGCCTGGAGTTTTTATTTGTTTCGTTTCGAGACTCTGGAAACTAGACCATTTTTGGTGATGTTGCAGTTGTCTGTGATGGCTGTGAGAAGGTGGAGTGTTCTCTAGAGTTTTAGTGATTCTGTGCTGCAAAAGTGTTACAATGTTGCAAGAGAGATGGGTGGGGTTTTAGAAGGGTTTAATGAAGGTTGCGCGGCAAAAGTAGGTAGCCGCGACTAGGTGAGCATATAGATGAATTTGGCAAAAAAAAAAAACATTTCCAGAAAGTACCTTTGCAAGTGTAACGCATTAACGGCAGTGTTGTCTTGGCGCTTTGTGGTGATGATGTTCTGTTAGTCAGTAATGCTGATGTTACTGTTCTATTATGGCTGTGGTCTGACTACCTGTGCTTCAGGTGGGACGCAAGTAGGTCTGCTGCTTGCTCGTAGTGAGATTTGGTACCCTTTAATGATTTATAGTATAATCAATAATGCTTGGTGTTATCTGTTTAAAGTGTGTTTCTTGAGCTAGTTTTTCATCTGTTGTTCTTGTTTAGATGCAGATTTGAGCGTCACTGGATATCCCTCTTATGGCATCTGATATGAGAGCACCTAGCAGTGGCAAAAAGAGTGAGACCTCCCATGGCGTGGAGAAGTGTGGGGTTTCTGATCAAGCTTGTCATGGCAAATGCCAAAGCTGTGACATTGATGTAAAACCTTGTGCTGGAGTGGATGGAGTGTCCTCGTTGACTGGCAGTCATATTGATGTGAAGGCCTCAAAAGAGAACTGCAGAGCATGCAGTTTTAACAATGACCGTGCTGATGCTTTAGAAGAAGAGGTCAAGGGTTCCACAGCGAGGATAGGTCATGTTGAGAGTGCTGATCCTGATGGCTGTGTGGATGTAAAAAAGGAAAGTTTCATGGCTGTTGATGATCTACCACAGGACTCTGAGGGGGAGCAAGCTGGGGCAACACTGGAGGATCTGTTTTTCTTTAATGGTAAAGAGGAAGATGACAGTGATTGGGAACCTGCTAGTCGCCTTGTTGAGAATAGATGGTTTTGCTTCAACTGCACAATGCCAATTGTGGACGAGATTACACATTGCATGGTAAGATTAATTTTTGATGGTCAGGCAAGCAGTGTAACTTATGAAAAGTTGCAAATTCTATTTAGTACATATTATTGTTTTGACTCCTCTTCTTTGGTGCTGTTCTCATATTCTAGAATTGCCGTGAGCTTAATGGATCTGTGGTAGATGGATATGATGTTTTCAAAAAGAAAATTGCAGACAGCTTTGTTATCTGCTGACACAGGTGTTGTTTGCCTTTGAATTAATGTTCTGCCGTTACTTTTCAATTTTCATTGTCAAATGTCAGATATTTGTTAAAATTTGAATACTTGTTTCTTATTTGCTTATCAAGGTTGGAACTATAACTAACTAAAAGAAAAAAGAAAGACGAAAGATGCACAAGAAGCTATGTATAGACTACTACTAGGTTAATTCACCTAGCCTAGTTTCAACCTAGGAAAATTCTCATTAATACCGAATTAAATAAGTAGTCAATTCTGGTTATTGACTTATGCTTGGATCGAGACTGGCCACCATAGGATCCTACTGAAATTGGCAACATATTAAGAAACATGTTTGCTAATAGCACTTGAACCATTTGATTTACATGCCTTCATGGACTCATATTTTTGCAATATTGTTCCACAGCTTTCTTACTGCTTTTATTATTATTGTTGTTGCGAATCTTGTATTTGTGGAGCTGCAGAGTTTGCCGCAGACATCACTATAATATCTGCAGGATTCGATGCAGCTAGAGGTGACCCTCTGGGTGGTTGTGATGTAAGATTCCTCTTAATTTTGATTGCTAAACTCTAAAATGTGGCTGCTGCCCTCCTGTCTTGTGTATGCATTACATTCTTACTTTGTTTACTTTGTTTCTATTGGGAAATGAATGATAAGACTCAATACTTAAGCAGATGACTTCCCTCTTGGAAGTTAGGCTGACCTTTCTTTTTTACATTATACAGAAACCGAGTTTATTTGACCTGCTTATTTGTAGAAGCTAGATTTTGTGCTGCTTTTAAGCATTTGATTCTATCAAGGGCATGGTTCTTAAGGTGGTAAGGTGAGACGTGGCGAGGCACCCCCTTCCAATCGCCTAGGCGATCATAAGGCAAGGCAAGGCAAGGCGTCGCCATATGATTATTAGAGCATCTCCAAGAGTTCCCTAAATATTTCTCCTAAAAAGTCTATGTTTACCAACTCCTAAAAAGGTTTTAGGAGGAAAAAAGAAATTCATCTCCAATAGTTTCTAATATTTGACTTCTAAAAAATCAAATGCTGGTCCCATTTGACGTTTTTTTTTTCTGTAGTCTTCTTTTTTTCCACGCAAACCTCTTCATCGCCAAGCTTATCCACGCCGCCGTCGTCTGCCGCCGCTCTTCCTCCCTTCGCTCCTACTCTTTCGTTGTGGCACGCCGCCGCCGCCGCCGCCACCGCCCAGTCCCAGCGTCGCGGTGTACCCTGTCGTGCTGGTGCCGGAAAACACCTGCAGCCAGCTCGAGACGCGCCTCACGGACGCGTACGAGCCGCCCCCGGAGTCGTCGCAATGCGGCGCCGGCAGCAACAAGCGCAGCCGGTGGTTAAGGCATTGCGAGTGGATATTCTTCGAATTTGCATGTTATTTGCAGAAACTCGCTCTCCTACTCGGTGTCAGCCATCAGACCCACATTCACTAGAGTCCAAATTCGTCTGAAATGAGATGGAATAGGCAATTTTTACAGACAAATTCAGAACATAGTGTTGTTTTGAGCTGTACCTATCGAGCACAGACATGACGTAGAGGAAGTGCAGGCCGGCGCCGAAAGCCAGGGCGACGCCCCAGAAGAAGTGCTTCCCCCAGAAGCTCAGGACGCTGACGACGGCGAGGTAGGCCGTGAGGCAGTGCACGGCGGTCCGCATGACCACCTTGCCGCCGTCCTTCCTCCAGGCCGCCGCCGCGAGCCACGCCCACGCGAGCGCGGCCCCGACGGCGCCCGCGGTGCCGTAGTACTTCTAGGACGTCTCGGTGAGCTCGGACGCCGGCACGGAGGGGTCCTCGGAGCGGTAGACGGAGGCTCGTCGAGGCGCTGCAGCAGGTGGGGTACCGCGACGAGACGTTCAGCGCGCCGTACGACTTCCGTCAGGCTCCGAGTGTCTCCGAGCGTGGCTTCGTCCGCGTAAAGTTACGCGGAAGGGGAGTAATTTCCCAAGTTCTAAAAGATTAGGAGTAAATATTAGGAGTTGTTGGAGAGGATTTTTTCTCGTCTTTCTAAAAACAAGGATTAGGAGGATGTTTAGGGAACTGTTGGAGATGCTCTTAGAAACTTCAAAGAAGCAGCATGGAGTAGGGAGAAAAAGGAAAAAAAGAAAAGAAAAGAAGAAGGCATATTCACAAACTTCCTGGGTTGATAGGTTGAATGGGATTGAGGAACATAGTGTGCTACTTGTGAGAGACGGTGACAAAAATGACCCTTTTTACGCGGGCTGGGGACGACGTCCCTGGGTCGAGGGTCAATATCTTTGACCCTGTTTTCTGTGACTATTAGAAGGACAAGGCACAAAAAAGGCCCAGCCCACCAGCCAGCCCATATACCCTTCCTGGCGTGTTGCGTGACCTACCTGTACCTGTGGTCCTCCCCGCACCATTGTCAAGCATCCCAGTGTCGCCACTGCCCCTCTCCCTGTGCCTCTTGCCTCCCTCCCTCCCCTGTTCTCCATATGCGCTGCTGCCACACGCAACCATTCCTCCCTACCTCTTCCCCTCCCCTTCCTCACTGTTGGTGCTGCCCCCTTCTAGATCCCCTCTACTAGAGCTGCTGGCCTGCTGCTGCCCCTCCCAGATCTCCAATGACGAAGAAGTTGGCTTGTGAAGAAAGCTGTGATGGCGACAGGAGCTGGAGCTGATGGGGATGGGAGCACGGGTGCGCTTGTCCTTGCCTGGTCCTCCAGTTCTTCCTCTTCTCCCTCCCCTCCTCTCATTTTGCTGATTTTTGGTCGTGGCGACAGTGATGCCTAGATTTTTTTAGTGCCTAGACGGGCTACAACTAGGCACCACCTTAAAAAACATGATCAGGGGTACAACCTCATGTAAGTACTAAAACTTTCTAGGGATGATCTAGAACTTATTATGACAGTATGAGTGCAAGATGCATGTTCCTTTTGTTGTACTTGGCAGTAGATCCAAAGTACTGGCAAAAATATAAGAAGCGATTAAGTTCACTGAAGTTCCCAGTTGGAAGATTGGAATCCAAACTCAGTGCAACCTTTGATTGATATTACTCTTGTTTTCTAGTCGGTTGTTCTGTAGACTCAGGTTCTTTTTAATGTTGGAGTTGTATTGACGTTTTTTGATGTGCAATTACATTACATGCTGAAGCCACATTATGCTAACTCATAGTTTTTGTGTAACTTTCCTTCTTCAATATTAGGTCACTCCAGCTGGATACTCTTGGATGACATCCCTGCTAGCTGATTGCTCAAATGGAAGATTGTTGGTGATACTTGAGGGAGGGTACGTACCTGGTTCTCTTCTCAATTTGAGAAAAATATAAGCAATTTGTAGAAAGTTGAAAGTTAAGGTAGGACATTATATGTGCTACTGCTATGCTCTATGTCAGACATTAAGCCCAAACAAAAAGAATCTAGGACTTGATTGTTATGCTATGTGCCTATGCAACTTCATTAGGTGTATATGTTTTAACTAAAAAATGGGTGACTGAGATGCCAATGCCAAGTTGCCACATCAAGGTTCAAAGGAACGATTGCTTGTATGCTGCGGTAGTAGTATTGGGCTGAAAATGTGGAACCTACTGTGCATATCAATCCTTAGGGTTATATATTTTTTAAGAAAATAGTGCCTTTTTATTCACAAAAGTATCTTACTCTAATAAGCGCTCTGGTGGTAGGCCCTTTTTGAGAAAGTTCCCCGGTTAATACACACAAAACGTCTGTGTTGTCCTACAGATACAATCTCCAGTCGATATCCTCATCAGCTACTGAAGTTGTTAAGGTCTGTATTCTTTCTAATAAGTAATAGCATTAGTCGTGTGAGAATGGGATGTGTAAATATTTCAATTTTTTTTCTCAAACACGCAGGAGAGCTCTATATTATTTCATTAAGAAAGAAATGTAGAAAAATAGGAGCTAGGGACCCTCATTTCCAAACACACCCCACAGACCCCTTGATATAATTTTAACAGTTTAGCCACACAAAATTCAGCGACCAACTAACACAACACAGACTAGATGTCTGGGTAAGCGACCTTAGGAGTAACTCACAGAGCGCTTCAGTACCGACCATGCACAAGAGAGCAATCTCATCAGCAACTTCCTGCAGCACTAGAGACCCTTGGTTGCAGTGGCGGAGCGTGAAGCCTAATATAGGGGGGGGGGGCATTTGTCAAATCCGAGACAATATATAGAGAAGTTCCATAGAAATAAGTTTTGGTTCTAAACCACATGGTCTATGAAACAGAGCCGAACGAGCGCGGGCGTGGGGGCGCCGCCGCCTGCCGGCCGGGGCCGATGATGAGTCGGCGAGTCAACTGGGAAGGCCGCCGTGAGGCATCGATAGCTTCGGCCTTTGGCTTCCGGCTCGTCGCCTTATCGTCGTCTGTGAGCCTCCACCGGCCGTCTTGGCCACTCGGTGGATGTGGATTATTTTCTTCCCCTTTGCTTTGCATGTTGAGCAATGCTAGGTCCCAGGTGCCACCGGTCATGTGGCTCCTGCGTGCATAATGGGCTGGCTTGCATGTGGCCGGTGGCCCATCGCCTATGCCTTGTGGGCTGAATTAGCTAGCCTAGCCATCCAGACTTGCACAACAACACAGATACGTTGCACAACAGCATATATCTTCATTTCTTTTTTGCGTGGCAGGGGGGGGGGGGGGCGGAGCCCTCTATGGCCATAACATGGCTCCGCCGGTGCTTGGTTTGTGCACCATTGAAGACAGTCGTTCTGGTGCTTCCAAATGTAAATATTACAAAAAATGTGTTTAATGTTGAAGCAACAGTTTTATATTCCTATGAACTGCTAGAGTTGTGAGAATCTATTACTTAGGCTAACCCTAGAAGGGTAGCAATATATATTAGTCATACATGGGCCTCATGGGCCTAATATACTCATACTCTCATACTCCAACACCCCCCCGCAGTCTGAACTACCGGCGCAGCGGAGTTACAGACTGGACATGAAAAGAAGCACACACACGAGCCCCCCCACAGACGCAACTAGCCACCAATGATGTTGAGGCTGGAGCGAAACTCGGTGAAGGTCGATGACGGGAGGCCCTTGGTGAAGATGTCGGCAAACTGGGAGGTGGTCGGGACGTGGAGGACCCGAACATCGCCGATGGCAACCCGATCACGGACAAAGTGTAGGTCGATCTCCACATGCTTGGTCCGTTGGTGCTGCACGGGGTTGGTGGAGAGGTACACCGCACTGACGTTGTCGCAGTAGACCAGCGTGCTCCGGGAGAGAGGGCTGTGGAGCTCGGCAAGGAGCTGTCGGAGCCAGGAGGCCTCAGCCACGCCGTTAGCGACAGCTCGGTACTCCGCCTCGGCACTGGATCGGGAGACCACCGGCTGGCGCTTGGACGACCAGGACACCAGGTTGCCGCCCAGAAAGACAGCGTAGCCGGAGGTAGAGCGTCGAGTGTCCGGACACCCGGCCCAGTCGGCGTTAGTGTAGACGACGAGCTCGGTGGAGGAAGACCGCTGAAGGAGTAAGCCGTAGTCGACAGTGCCGCGGAGGTAGCGGAGGAGGCGGTTGAGCGCAGTGAGGTGAGGCTCTCGGGGATCATGCATGTGAAGGCATATCTGCTGCACTGCATAGGTGATGTCTGGCCTGGTGAAGGTGAGGTACTGAAGGGCACCTGCAAGACTCCGGTAAGCAGTGGGGTCTGCCACGGTGGTTCCCACGGCCTCTGACAGCTTGCCCTGTGTGTCAACTGGAGTAGAGCAGGGCTTGCAGTTAGTCATCCCAGCACGCTCCAGGATATCAAGAGTGTACTGCCGCTGGTGAAGGAGAAGGCCGGTGGGGCGAGGCTCAACAGTGACCCCGAGGAAGTGGTGGAGCACACCAAGATCCTTCATAGCAAACTCCTGCTGAAGAGAGGCGATGACACGGCTGAGTAAGGACGGACTGGAGGCTGTGAGGACAATATCATCAACGTAGAGCAGCAGATAGGCAGTCTCAGCTCCATGATGATAGATAAACAGGGACGTATCTGACTTGGCCTCCACAAACCCCAGTGTCAGCAGGAAAGCAGCAAACCGAGAGTACCACGCCCGGGGGGCCTGCTTGAGGCCGTAGAGAGACTTGTTGAGCCGGCAGACCATGTCTGGACGAGAAGAGTCAACAAACCCCGCTGGCTGGCTGCAGTAGACTGTCTCGGTGAGAGTCCCGTGGAGAAAAGCATTCTTGACGTCCAGCTGATGCACGGGCCAAGAGCGACTGAGAGCCAGGGAGAGCACTGTGCGTACGGTGGCCGGCTTCACCACGGGACTGAAAGTCTCATCATAATCGACTCCAGGGCGCTGAGTGAAACCCCGAAGAACCCAGCGAGCCTTGTACCTCTCAAGGGTACCATCAGCCCGCCGCTTGTGTGTCCAGATCCACTTGCCAGTGACGACGTTGGATCCGGGTGGACGGGGCACCAGATCCCATGTCTGGTTGACGAGGAGAGCCGCGTACTCCTCTTCCATCGCGCGGCGCCAATGAGGGTCCGACAAGGCGTCGCGAACGGAAGAGGGTACAGGAGAGATCTGCGGGTCGTCGGGCATCGTCGCGAGAGCCCGGGGCCGCAGTGTACCAGCCGCGTGTCGCGTCACCATAGGGTGAACATGCCGCGGGTGTCGGTGAAGGAGTGGCGGGTGGTACACCGGCGACACGACACGGGCAGCTTGAGGCGGCGGCGGCGGTGTAGGGGTCGCCGGCGGAGAAGGGGCCACCGGTGGTGTAGGCGTCACCAGTGGAGAGGGGGCCCCCGGTGGTGCCGGAGGCAGCGGTGCCGCCTGCACACGGCGCTGGTAGACGTGCACCGGCTGGGCGAAACGCGCAGGAGGTGCGACAGGCGGCGTCCCCGGACCCGCGGCGAACGTAGGGGCAGGGGCAGCTCCAGAGGGCGACGCCTCCGGACCCGTGCAGGGCGCAGGGCCAGGGGCGTCATTGGTGGGCGGCGAGCGGGGGCACGGGCCCGGCGAGGGGCACGGGGAAGCAGTACCTGCAGGAGACAGCGGTAAAAGTGGCTGGACCACCGTGTCAGTGGGAAACAGAGAGAAGGTGTCAGGATCGGGGGTGGGAGGTGGTGTGGTGGTGGTGGAGAAGGGGAAGACAGACTCATCAAACACCACATGGCGAGAGATGAGGACCCGACGGGAGGTGAGGTCAAAGCACCGGTACCCCTTGTGATCCGGGGAGTACCCAAGGAAGACACACAGATCGGAACGGGGAGCCAGCTTGTGGGGAGCGGTGGCAGTGGTGTTAGGGTAACATGCACACCCGAAGACACGAAGGTGGTCATACCGAGGAGGGGTACCGAAGAGAGCGTGGTGTGGTGTGGGAGCCGGGCAGGCAGCGGAAGGTAGGCGGTTAAGGAGATAGGTGGAGGTGTGCAGACTCTCTGCCCAGAAGCGAGCAGGAAGCGACGCCTGGAGCAGAAGGGTGCGCATGGTGTCGTTCGTGGTGCGAATCATGCGCTCGGCCTTGCCGTTCTGGGAGGAGGTATACGGGCAAGACATGCGCAGCTGGACACCTTGAGAGAGGAAGAAGGCACGGGAGGTGCCGTTATCGAACTCACGGCCATTGTCACACTGGACGGCCTTGATGGTAAGGCCGAACTGAGTAGACACCCAGGCGAAAAAGTGGAGAAGAGTGGTGAAGGTATCCGACTTTGCACGCAAAGGGAAAGTCCACGAATAATGCGAGAAATCGTGAACCACCACAAGATAGTATTTATACCCAGAAATGCTGATGACAGGAGATGTCCATAGGTCGCAGTGTACAAGATCAAACACATGCGTAGTATGTGAAGAAGAAGAACAAAAAGGGAGACGAACATGACGGCCCAGCTGGCACGCATGACACAAGTGCTCATCGTGAGCCCGAGTACAACCAATGTCGGAACTGCGACTAAGCTGCGTCAGAGCATCACGTCCAGGATGGCCGAGGCGACGGTGCCAAGTGGTGGAGGAAGGAGTGGCGGCGAAGGCAGCTGACAAAGTAGACGGCGACGAAAAGAAAGCAGACGCCGGAAACCGAAGGGTGTAAAGGGGTCCCGTGCTGTCACATCGGAGAAGAGGACGCCGGGAAGCCAAATCCTTTACAGTAAGACCAGAAGAGTCAAATTCAACAGAACAGGAATTGTCAGCTGTAAAACGACGAATAGAAAGAAGGTTGTGAACCATAGAGGGTGCAACAAGAATGTCAGGAAGACGAAAGGAACCATGAGTGCCGGCGGCACCCACGGACGTAACTGGAAGACACGAACCATTCGCGACCATGATGGACGAAGGATGAGAGGAAGAAGGAGGGTAAATAGAGGAGAGTATACTAGGGTCTGGAGTAGTGTGGTAAGTGGCACCCGAGTCGGCGATCCAGTCGGGACCGGCAGGCGGTGTCAGGGCCATGGTGCTGAAGGATCTGGCCAAGGCCGCCGGGTTCCAACCGATAGGCCCGGGCGAGGTGTCGGGAGGTGTCACCCACAAAGATGCGCCGGGAGGTGGAGCCCACGCAGACGGGGAGTGAAACCCCGGAGGAGCTCCAGTGAGCAAGGCCGCTGGTGGGCGAGGCTCTCCGCCTGGAGCCGGGAAGGGCCACATGGAGATGCGCCCCGACCACGGGTTGTGGAAAGAGGGCTAGGGTGCAGCCCGTGGAGTCGCGGGCGACTGGTGGCTCCCGGGAGGGACCGGTGTTTGGTGGCCCCCGCGGCCCCCACGTCCCCCTCCGCGGCGATGGCGGCCGCCACGGCCCCCCCACCCCCGCTCGGCCCGGGGGGAGGAGAACCAAGAAGCGACGACGGCGGTGGAGCGAACAAACGCGCCGGAGGAGTAGCGGCCAGGGCAGTCGAGGAAGACGAGGACCCTGGCGCGGAGGTGGACCCTGGCTGGACGCCCTGAGTGAGCTCCTCCATGACAAGGTCGTCACGGACCTGCAGGAAGGAGGGAAAGGGCCTCTGCCGGGTGATCCACGTCCGGAGGTGGGCGTAGCGGTCACTGAGCCCGCGGAGGACGTTGAGGACCAGAATGCGGTCCTCCACGGGCCAGCCAAGGTCGCCGAGGGAGTTCGCCATGCTCTTCATGCGCCGGCAGAACTCGCCAACGGAGAGGTCACCCTGGACGAAGGTGCGGAAGCTCGCATCGAGACACAGGGCCCGGGCTTCTGCATTGCCCAGAAACTGGCCCTCGAGCGCAAGCCAGGCCCGGCGAGCGTCAGCAGAGTTGCGGACGAGGTCGTGGAGGTCCAAGGAGATCGTCCCGAGGATCCAGGAGAGGACGACGCTGTCAAGGCGCAGCCACGATGGGTTCTGGGCCGCGACCGAGGCGTCGACTAGGACGTGGTCGTCGAGGGCGTAGCGGCGGAGGGTGAGGAGGACCAGGTCCCTCCATCGGGCGTAAGAGGGCGACTCAGGCTCAAGGACGACCGGGACGAGGAGTCGGATGTTCTGGACACCCCCGGCCTGGTAGTGGAGCTGAGCCACGTGCGGGTCGGCCGGGTCGTGCCAGATGACCGCGGTGTGAGACGCGCGGTGACCCGTCGAGCCTGAGGAGGTGGCCGCGGTGTCGTAGGAGGTAGGGAGGACGAGGAGCTGCTCCGCCTCAGCGATCTGGCGGGCCAGGGCATCAACCGCGTCGCGCTCGCGCTCCAAAGAGAGGGCGGCCGCCCGCACCCGGGCCTGGCTGTCCGCAGCAGCAGCCACGAGGGCGGCGGCGAGAGCGGAGTTGGCCCCTGCCGTCTGGAGAGGGGCAGGGGGCGGCAGAGGAGGAGGAGCAGGGAAGAAGAAAGGCTCCAGGTTCTCCCCCGCGCCCGCAGCGGCAGCGGCAGCGGCGGGGCTGCCTGCGCTCGCGCCCGCCCCTGCAGCAGCGGCGGCGGCGGCAGCGGCCAGGCTGCCCGCGCCCGCGCCCGCGCCCGGGGCAGCGGCCGGGCCACCCGCGCCTGCGCCCGCAGCAGCAGCAGTGGCGGCCGGGCCATCCGCGCCTGCGGCAAGGAGGCCGCCGGCGGCGGCGGCGGCCGGGCCGGCCGCGCCCGCGCGCTGGGCCCAGGAGGAGGGGTAGGGAAGGGAGGGGAAGGCCTGGAAGTAGGTGGGGGAGGGAGGGGGAGGGCGGCCAGCCATGGCGGCGGCAAGAGGCCGGCCGGCGGCGCCTGGCGGCTGGTTGGGGAGAAGAAAACCTAGTCTGATACCATGCTAGAGTTGTGAGAATCTATTACTTAGGCTAACCCTAGAAGGGTAGCAATATATATTAGTCATACATGGGCCTCATGGGCCTAATATACTCATACTCTCATACTCCAACATGAACATCTTGTAGTTCAAGGACTAAAGTTTCAGGGATTGTTTCAAGGTTTGCTTTTTTAGTATTAGGCAAGATATCGATGCTAAGATGTCAAGCATCGTGCAGTTATTTGGTCATAGACATGCTAACACTCGACAACATGGTAGATTGTGAATGCAGATAATTAGCCTTTTGATGCTGTCATCCATTTAGCAGTGGGTTAATTATTTGGTTTTTGTGATGAATGCAGGTCCTACTTGGGGATGGTCCAAATCGTGCTTCATTCGTAGGTTCACCATCAAGAGAGGCCTTGAAGACTGTTTCTCAAGTCTTGAAGATTCAACAACAATTTTGGCCAGTTTTAGGTCCAACATATGCATCACTACAGGCACAGCAGGGGTCGGTTTCTTCCAATCATAGTGAGTAACATCACTGGTTATTGAATTGCATAACCATGATGAAACCTCATAGCGAGAAGGCTGGTTACCTTTGGATTTGATATTAGAGATTTGCTTCCTAACAATTTATATGAATTGCTTAATAAGAAGTGATGATCTGAACGTGTGACATGATTAGAAGAAATCCAAGCGAAGTTTGAGCATGCATTGGATTGCAAAACAAAACATGCAAGCATTAATTTCAAGCACCAAGGAACAACTTTGCACTGAATATATCTTTCATTCTTTCTTAAGCTGCTCCCGAGTGTTGATCAAAAGTCGGGATGGTAATGGGTTGGGTTGGGTGTGGGGGGAGTAAAAACCTGTCCTCAACACATTACCTAAGGGGTGAAATTCTGCACTTGCACCGATGGGTTGGACCCCGTGCTGTGAAGTTTCCTGCATGGTTGCCATATTTGCGTGGCTCCATGCATGCACGAAAGCTCGCACACCACACCTTTTGTTTTAACTACTATTTTTCTGGTTTCAGTTGTTGAGTTCGCCTTCTGCCCCCCCTTTTTTTTGAAAGGTGCCTTTTGTCCCTTAGTTGTGTAACTTTTTTCAATGAGCATCCCTCCGCCACCGCCCATAGGTGAAGTCATGGACTCTCACCTGCACCTGAATCCACAGGTTGAATTTTGCACCCACACCGACCTGTTGTGGCACCCCCGAGTACCCCGCACCAGTGGGTTGGACTGCCATCCCTAGATAAGAGGTGTTGGATCTTGATTTGGCTCTTAGTTCATATCTGAGTATGTCATGAAGGCTATAATTTATCTGAGGATATATTCTTTTTCTTGTATACTTGTTTTACTAATTACTACTCCCTCCGTTCCGAATTATAAGACGATTTGGCTTTTCTAGATAAATTCCTTTTGCTATGAACTTAGATATATGCTATGTCTAGATACACAGTAAAAGCAACATATAAAAAAAAAAGCCAAACATCTTATAATTTGGAACGGAGGGAGTATTACTCTTGATTAGAAGGATTCTGATATAATTCTTTGTTTTATATGTAGAGTCACCAAAGGTAATGAGCTGAAGAAAAGGAAGCATTCAGGAGGATTAGGGCCCTTCTGGTGGAAGTTGGGAAGCAAAAGGCTTCTGTACGAAGCGCTTTTTGAGCGCCGCCGTCAGAGGAAAATCAAGGGGTCTGGAGAAGGAAAAGCAACTGGTTTCAGTAGCACCTTAGATGGGTAGTTCGCTGATTGGGTTTCCTAAAGCAGAGTAGCTTGCGTTTACCTAGAGACTAATTTTGACTGGTTACTTGCATGATGGTCTGCCGTTTCAGATGAAGTTTGACAGCAACCCGTTGTGTTAACATGCATGGTGTATCAACCGAAGTTTCATGTTACCATCTTTTTCTTTGGTTGGTTCGTACCATAGATGTATGTACTGGTCATCGATAGAAAAACCTTGCAGATCTGGAATGGCATGCATCTCAGTTATTAGACCCTGTTATTGCATATGGATTTTTGCCGATTTTCTGTGTGACTGACTGCGACGTCTGATGTGCATTTGTTGCTCAACTGATTCACCGTCTTTCAAGTGTGTTAATTGACTTGGGATTTTAATGTACTATAACGTGAAGTGGATGGTGGTGTTTTTCATGGAAATGGATTCTGCTGCCTTTGAGGAGCTGTTGTTATCTTCTCGCTCTGAATATATCTTGTCCGGTGGTCATTTTTATCTGCATCTTTGATAGGTCCAGTTACCAGCCTACCATCCATCATTGATCACCATCACTGATTCCGCCCTTGTGATACTGAGGTGGCCAGAAGTTTGATCTTTACTGTTATTTTTGCCTTAAAAGGATGAAGCCATTTGCTCTGGTTTGATGAGTATACAGTATATCTCTATCTTGTCGCAGAGCATCTGGCTTGATTGCATTTGAGGAAAATTGTATATTTCTTTGTAAATTCAACTATTTGTATATAAAGAACCCTTGGGTGGGCTGGAGTTTTGAGCTTATGGCTTCATCCACCCAGATTAAACCTTAGCTGCATTCATGTATATGTGCGCTAAGTTCTAAAATTTCATTTTATTTTTCGTTTTAGTAGCATATTCTATAAAATACATGGTTTTAAATAACTGGCTATAGCATTTTTCATAGCTTCTACTGCTACGATATTCCCAATTGTTTAGTTATTTTAAACTTTGCTATTTAGCTTAGTCGTAACACTGCTAAGACCGATTGAGGCACACATTCATTCTTTAATTTAGATGACTAAGGTACGCCTCTCTCCTATGTTCTTACTTAATATAAATTGTAAATTGTAATGGGTCATTGAATAATTATTGACTGTTGAATAAATGTGAATGTTTATCTTACTCGTGTGATTGATTGAATAAATGTTAAGAAATGGATTTGGTGATATCTTTCTAAAAGCCTATACATATTTGAGAGCTTGCATTTGTGAAATTTCCGTACTTTCTTGTTTCCTGTGCATAATTAATTAGGAATCTTTATGTTTTATTTATATAAAATCACGAAATAAAATAGCTTCCGCTATATCCTTCAATAATTGCTGCTAAACGGCATAGTCTGCTATTTAAAACCTTAATAAAATAGCATATATTTATGCATGTGTGAGTGTTCCTCTGCTGTCAGAGATTTAGACTTAGGACGTGCATGTGCGTCGAGGATATTTGCCACTTCTGCAGAAGATATTGTCATCTTTCAAAAAATAAAAAAGGAAAACAAATCCATTTTACTACCCCTCCATTTCAGAATATTGCTATATTTAGCATGCACGCGTAATCTATGTATGGCAGCGATGCTTACTTTCTATCTCTTCACGCTAAAAAAATCAAGAGGAACTCAAAAGTAGCAATTTTACTGGAAAATTTTGAACTCTAAATGTAGCTTATATTTTGGATAATAGAGGCAGTACACTAAGGCCTCGTTCGCTTCGCTGAAAAAACAAGCCGAAACACTGTTATGGTTGATTTGTTGTGAGAGGAAAACACTGTTCTGGCTGAAAAGATAAGCTGAAAAGTACGAATTATAAGACAAGCGAACAGGACTAAGAGCATGTTTGGTTTGACGTCCCAACCCGTCTAGATCGGCTCCACTCCGGACGACCTAGTCTGTTGGTTTTTGGCTGAACTAAAGATGGCAACGGGGAATTCCCCGTCGGGGATGCCTCCCCATCCCCGTCCCCGCGGGAAGATAAATTCCCCGTCCCCGTCCCCGCCAAAGCTAACAAGGAAGCTTTCTTCCCCATCCCCGTCCCCGCATGGGGGAAAATCCCCGTCGGGGATCCCCGCCCCGCGTTAATTTATCATCATCACCATTCACATAAGGCATTGATATGAAATTAGAGTACAACAAATATTACAATCCAGAAATAGCAATCAAGAAAATAGAAATAGCCAAATAGCAAGATATTGAGTAGGGAGTAGGGACGTGGAGGACAAATCCATGGACCACGGCGGTGGTGATAAGTCTTGATCTAAAGCTCCAGTACCTACTGTCGGGGACCTAATACCGGGGTACCCCAGGAGGTGGAACTAATAACCATCGAACGTTAAAAACTCCCATATGGACAAGGGAGCCACTGCGTTTCTTGCCCGAATGATAGGAGTTTGGTTCCGCCTCGCCCGACGCCCGTGGGCCAGCTCCGCCTCGCCCGAGGGATAAGGGCTAGACTCCGCCTCGCCCGACGCCTGTGGGCCAGCTCCGCCTCGCCCGAGGGCTAAGGGCTAGACTTCGCCTCGCCCGACGCCCGTGGGCTAGCTCCGCCTCGCCCGAGGGCTAAAGGCTAGACTCCGCCTCACCCGACGCCCGTGGGCCAGCTCCGCCTCGCCCGAGGGCTAAGGGCTAGACTCCGCCTCACCCGATCCCCAAGGGCTGGGCTCGGTCTCGCCCGACGCCCGTGGGCCAGCTCCGCCTCGCCCGAGGGCTAAGGGCTAGACTCCGCCTCGCCCGACCCCCGAGGGCTGGGCTCGGTCTCGCCCGACGGATAAAAGCTAGGCTCCACCTCGCCCGACGTCCGAGGACGGACCTCGCCTCGCCCGATGTCCAAAGACTGGTTCCGTCTCGCCTGACGACCTCTCCTCGCCCCCTCATGATGATAGGTACAGGGTAAGATAAGACGTTCGGGTCAACCGCGGCATCGAGGACCATACCCTGCGCCCCGGCAGGAAAAGTACTGCTAGGGAATGACGGGATATGTGCTTTAGCCTACTCTGGCATTGCAGAGTCCGAACAGTATTGTAGACGCCGCCTTCAGCCCTCAGACACGGAACCCGACGTAGACATACGACAACCACTACGGTCCAGGAAAGGACTTGCGCCTTCCACAATGGCGGATGTGCTGTCACCACGCTGTGGTCCCAAGGGAGCGGTGCCCGCTCCATGGCCCCTCAGGTTCACCAGATTGGAGCACTCGCTTCGACCTTCGAACGCCCTCTCCGATCAGAAGGCCTTGCCCGCATCGCTACTTCAAACTCCGACCCCGCGTCCCTCCGACGGGGACTCATAGGAATCAGAAGGCGTGCGGAGCAAGGCTGGGCAAGGCTCATAAGTCAAAACCACTATACCAGAGTCCATACCCTGTGCGGAGCAGTACTCTGTAGTCATCCTGACATTCTACAGTGGCATCAATAGTATTGTAGGCGCTTACCATTATCTGGTATCCACCAGAATGGACAACAAGGCTTGGTAGACGTGAACAACAAGGCTCGGTAGCATACGCACCCTTTCCCTCTCACTTGTAAAGCCGTCCCCTTCATCTATAAAAGGGGATGTGCTTCCTCCAACAAGGGGACCGACTTTTGATGGACAACACAACACACATCACACACAG
Source organism: Miscanthus floridulus (assembly GCF_019320115.1). NCBI lineage: Eukaryota > Viridiplantae > Streptophyta > Magnoliopsida > Poales > Poaceae > Miscanthus > Miscanthus floridulus. Next base: position 24,606,933 of record NC_089582.1, on the reverse strand, counting down.
TCAAGCTGCTACCAGGCTCTTGGCATCCTTTCGACCCTTCCATCAGAGACTTGGGACAAGTCCCTCTCTCGACCGTTTGTACCCCCTACTACGAACCATTTTCGGTGCTAATAACACGAGCAGCAACAGACTGGACGTAGGGACATTCAGCCCGAACCAGTATAAATCTTGTGTCCTTTAGCGCACCATCCGGGCCTAATGCGCATAAATATAAATTTACTTGCCGGTGCTTGTTCGAAACACCGACAGTTGGCGCGCCAGGTAGGGGACTTTGTGCGTTCCAAATCAGGCCTCAGATGGCCAACCACGCAATCAACTGGGTCCCAGGCACACACGTGCGTTTCATTGACCTAGATTTTATCGTCACACTGGGAGGAGAGCTGGCGCTGGCCCACATGGCCGTTCAGTCTCTCCCTTCCGTCAACTTTAGCCACCGGAGGCTTGAGGGCCAGCCTGGCGTCTCCCTTGGACCCCAGTCATCCAGGGAGGCCCTGCGCTGCATCACCCTCTCTCCAGAACGCCACGTGCAGAACGCCCCGACAGCGTTTCCGTTCGGTCTCCGCAACGCCGCGGCGACCACTGGCCACCTTCTGGCACTATGCATGGTTCAGCCGCCCACGGACAATGAGTTCATGGGGGCAATTGAACACAATACGGAGACTCTCCACAAGCTCCTCACGGAGGAGCCAGGATCGTCCTCTAGCTCTGACTCCAGCAGGGGGAGCCATCACCCTTCCCGGAAATGCTTCATGGCGCAAACCCCCGAGGGGCGCATCGAAAGCATCTTCGAGGAGGAGGCTACCCCAACAAGCAACCCTGACGGCAGGTACAGGGGGGGAGGTAGCGGCCCCATCTCGCTTAACGATGGAGCAACTGAGAGCCCGGAAGCTGGAGATCGATGAGGCCGGACAAGGGCTCGTGCGGGAGTACGCGGACATCAATCGCGAGATCGAACGCCATGAAAACAGTGGGCGTGTGCGCGCCATGGCCCGCACTTTACACCAGAGGATCCTCATCGACGACGGGACCCTCCCTCACTTTGCTCGGGCGAGCCAAAACATCGCCGCTGCGACAGCCTTGCTGCATAGCCTTCTAGAGGCCGCGACGTCCGAGGATCGCTGGGCCCACAGAGAAATTCGCACGTTGCTCGAGCGTGCGGTGGCGCAGCAGGCGAAAAGCTCATTGTCTCAGCGACGTGAGCCCGACGCCAGCCAGCACACGCCCTCGGTGCGCCCCGCCAAGGATGTGTCCGTTCACTAGACACCGCCAGGCGGCAGGTAGCACACCGCTGTCCCGGTACATCGTCTCGACCACAACCGCGACATGCGCAGCACCATCGACGCCCGCAGGCGCACCCATGGCGATGCAAGGGAAGGAGATCGCCGTGGCTATCATCCTCGACGCGACAAACGCTACGATAGCGGCGAGGACCAAAGCCCGAGCCCTGGCCTGCCAGGCCCTCAGGCCTTCAGCCGACACATCCTCAACGCTGCTTTCCCGCCAAGGTACCGACCGCCTACCAATATCCCTAAATATTCTAGGGAAACAAACCCCGGGCTTTGGCTCAAAGACTATCGGCTTGCCTGTCAAGCCGGTGGTGCGAGTGATGATGATTTCATTATTCGCAATCTCCCACTATTCTTGGCCAATTCGGCACGAGCGTGGTTGGAGCACCTACCATCCAACGCCATTCAAAGTTGGGCGGATCTGATGGAGATCTTTGTGGGGAACTTCCAGGGCACATACAAACGCCCTGGAAACCCATGGGACTTCAAGAACTATCGCCAGAAGGCCGATAAAACCCTCTGCGGGTACATCCGGCGCTTCTCCCGGTAGTGCAACGAGCTCCCTAACGTCACCGACGCCGACATGATAGGAGCCTTCCTATCCGGGATGACCTGCGAGTCTTTGGTTCACAAGCTAGGGTGTAGGGGCCCGCGAACCACCAAGGAACTCCTAGACATCGCCACCAGCCATGCCTTAGGAGAGGAGGCGGTCAGAGCCATCTTCGACCATTTCGATGGCAAGGCGAGGCGGGACAAGGGCGCCGATGAAGGCGCCTCGAACCGTCCCGTCAAAAGAAAGAATAAGAAGCAATGGCGCGACAACTCGCTCGTGGCCGCTGCTGACCGCAAGGGTAGCTAAAAGCCCGCGGAGGGCACTCCGAACCACTTTGAGAAAATGCTCGAGGGGCCATGCCCAAACCATGCTTTCCTGGTCAAGCATCTGTACAAGGTTTGTGGCCTCATGCGCAAATTCTTGTCCGGAAGCTCCAACAAAGGGGAACAGGGGAAGGATCTGCCCCCTGCTATGGACGACACCGAGGAGAAGGACGACGCCTTCCCAACTCCGAATGGCACCCTCATGATCTTCGGAGGATCAATGGCTTACGACTCCAAACGACGCTAGAAGATCACATGCCGCGAGGTCTATACGACTGAACCGGCCACGTCTGCTTTCCTCCGGTGGTCAAAATCCGCCATAACCTTCGACAGGACCGACCATTCGGATGCCATCCCACACCCGGGAAGGTACCTGCTTGGCGTCGACCCGATCGTCGGCCCAAAGCGACTCATGAAAGTACTGATGGACGGAGGCAGCAGCCTCAACATCATGTATGCCAAGACACTCGACGAGATGGGCGTCGACCGAACGAACCTCCGCCTCATCCGAGCACCTTTCCATGGAGTCGTGCCTGGCAAACAGGTCGTACCACTAGGACAGATCGATCGGCCCATCACTTTTGGGGATCAGTCCAATTACAGGACCGAGACCCTCACCTTCAACATGTTAGGGTTCCCCGGAATCTTCCACGCCATCCTAGGACGTCTATGCTACGCAAAGTTCATGGCCGTCCCCAACTATACATACCTCAAGCTGAAGATGTCAGGTCCCCATGGGGTCATCACCGTCGGCACCTCCTTCCGCCACGCTTACGAGTGCGAAGTCAAATGCTGTGGCCATGCCACAGCAGTCGTCGTCTCCAAAGAGCTTGCCACCCTCAGGGGGGAGGTCACCAAAGAAGCGCCCGACGCGAAGAAATCAATCGGGTCATTCAAATCGGCAGAGGGCTCCAAGGAGGTCCTCATGGATCCCAGTAGCTCTGAGGCTAAAAAGGTACGCATTGGTACCGTGCTCTCCTCCGAATAGGAAAGCGCGCTTGTCGACTTCCTCCGCGATAACAAAGACATCTTTGCGTGGAAACCCTCGGATATGCCAGACATCCCGAGGGAGGTCGCTGAGCATACCTTGAAAATCCACCCAGGTTCTAAGCTGGTGAAGCAACGCCTATGCCACTTCGACGAGGAAAAGCGCAGGGCCATCGGTGAAGAGATAGCAAAACTGTTGGCCGCTGGGTTCATCAGGGAAGTACACCACCCAGAGTGGTTAGCAAATCCTGTTCTTGTGTGAAAGAAGAGCAAGAAATGGAGGATGTGTGTCGACTACACGGGCCTCAACAAGGCATGCCCGAAGGACCCGTTTCCTTTGCCACGCATAGACCAAATAGTTGATTCTACCTCAGGGTGTGAAACCCTCTGCTTCCTTGACGCATACTCCGGCTACCACCAGATCGCGATGAAAGAGTCCGACCAGCTCGCGACGTCTTTTATCACCCCGTTTGGACCGTTCTGCTACATGTCAATGCCGTTCGGTCTGAAAAATGTTGGAGCCACTTTCTAGCGCTGTATGCTCAATTGCTTCGGGGACATCATCGGGCAGATCGTTGAGGTCTACGTCGATGACATCGTAGTTAAGTCCAAACGGGCTGACCACCTTGTCGTCGATCTTGAGCAAACCTTTGCGAAACTCCAAGTAAATTGCATCAAACTCAATCCCAAGAAATGTGTTTTGGGGGTCCTGAGGGGCATGCTGCTCGGCTTCATCGTCTTCGAGCGTGGCATCAAAGCCAACCCGGAGAAAATCTCAGCCATCACAAGGATGGGTCCGATCCAGAACATAAAGGGGGTTCAACGGGTCGTAGGGTGCCTCGCCGCCCTCAGCCGATTCATCTCACGCCTCGGCGAACAAGGACTCCCCCTTTATCGGCTCCTGAAGAAAGCCAACCGCTTCGAGTGGACAGCCGAGGCCTAGGAGGCGCTTGACACGGTCAAGCTGCTTCTAACAAAACCCCTGGTCCTAGTCCCTCCAAGCAATGGAGAATCCCTCTTGCTATACATAGCGGCCACCACGCAAGTGGTTAGCGCTGCCCTGGTAGTAGAACGGGAAGAAGAGGGGCACGCCCTCAAGGTCCAGCTCCCGGTATACTTCATCAGCGAGGTATTATCCGACTCCAAAACCCGCTACTCCCAAATCCAGAAGCTCCTATACGCCGTCCTCATCACCAAGAGAAAGCTACGCCATTACTTCGAGTCACACCCTATGACAGTAGTAAAGTCGTTCCCACTCGGTGAGGTCGTTCATAGCCAGGATGCAACAGGAAGAACCGCAAAATGGGCGCTCGAGCTGATGGATTGGGGCAGCGGGTATACCCCCCGAATGGCGATCAAGTACCAGGTGCTGGCTGACTTCATCGCAGAGTGGACCAAGGTCCAGATGCCACCGACGATCGTCGACCAAGAGTACTGGATGATGTATTTCGATGGGTCGCTGATGAAGAAGGGCGCTAGCGTGGGGCTGGTCTTCGTATCACCTCTCGGGGTCCGCATGAGGTATATGGTTTGGCTCCATTTTCCCTCATCAAATAATGTGGCCAAATACGAGGCACTCGTTAACGTCCTATGCATCGCCATCGAGCTGGGCATCCGACGCCTTGACATTCGGGGCGACTCCCAGCTAGTTGTTAACCAAGTCATGAAGGAGTCCAGCTACCATGACGCCAAGATGGCTGCATACTGCCAAGAAGTCCGATAGCTGGAGGACAAGTTTGATGGCCTCGAACTTAACCATGTCCCAAGGCGCCTCAATGAGGCGGCCCACGCACTCGCAAAGGTGGCGTCTGGTCGAGAGCCGATGCCAATGGGCATCTTCCCCAGCGACCAACACAAACCCTTGGTGCGCTACGAAGAGTTGGATTGGGCCGAGGGCGGCCCGTCTGATCCAGCCCTAAGGGCTAACCCGTCGACTGTTCCGTCCGACCATGAGGTCATGGAACTTGAGGAGGATCCGGCCACAGAACTTGATCCCCTGGATGACTGGAGAACGCCCTACCTTGACTACCTCCTCCACGACACACTACCAACGGACAGGACGGAAGCTCGACGACTCGCATGTCGTGCCAAATCCTTCATCCTTATAGAGGGCGAACTCTACCGATGGAGCCACACCGGGATCCTACAGCTGTGCATCCCCAATGAACAGGGAAGACTTCTACTGAGCGACATCCATGGTGGGGTCTGCGGTCACCATGCCGTGCTAAGGACCTTGGTTGGAAATGCATTCCGATAGGGCTTCTACTGGCCCACCGCAGTAGCCGACACCGAGCAAATTATATGCACCTGCGAAGGGTGTCAGTACTATGCTTGGGAGATTCACCTCCTGGCCCAGGCGCTCCAGATGATCCCCATCATGTGGCCCTTCATGGTCTGGGGGTTCGACCTGGTTGGGCCACTCAAAAAGGCGCCTGAGGGCTTCACCCACCTACTTGTCACCATAGACAAGTTTACGAAATGGATCGAAGCTCGACCGATCTCCATGATCCAATTCGAGCAAGCTGTGCTATTGTTCCTCGACATCATCCACCGCTATGGAGTACCAAACTCCATCATCACAGACAACGGCACGTAGTTCACCGGTAGGAAATTCATTCGATTATGCGATGAACAACACATCCGAATCGATTGGGCGGCCGTCGCGCACCCCCGGACGAATGGGCAGGTTGAGCGTGCAAACTACATGCTTCTGCAGGGCCTCAAACCTAGGATCTTCAACCGGTTGAACAAGTTCGGCGCGCGCTGGGTCACCGAGCTCTCGGCGGTGCTCTAGAGCCTAAGGACAACTCCCAGCCGGGCCATCGGCTACACACCTTTCTTCATGGTCTATGGTTCCGAGGCTGTTCTCTGAATGAACCTTGACTATGGGGCACCAAGAATTAGAGCATACGACAAACATGGGCTGAGGCATCCCACCAAGACACCATAGACCAGCTAGACGAAGCCCGTGACATCGCCCTCCTCCGTTTGGCCAAGTACCAGCAGGCGTTGCGATGGTACCACAATCGACGGGTGCGGGACCGAGCCTTCAACATCGGGGACCTTGTCCTCTGCCTCATGCAGAGCAACAAGGACCGCCACAAGCTCTCGCCGCCCTGGGAAGGGCCATACGTCATCGCGGAAGTATTCCACCCAGGCGCCTACAAGTTGAAAACCATCAATGGCGAGGTCTTCACCAACGCCTGGAACATTGATCAGCTACAACATTTTTACCCTTAAATAAACACATGTTTTTTCTTATCAGTTTTTGTCTTTATAAATCCCCAATCTTTAGTGACATCCGACCCCTGCAAATCGTGAGGGGCTGGACCTCACTCGGGGGCTGATACAAATAATATAAGTATGTTTATCTTACAAACACTTCCTGTGTTATCTTTGCAAACTTTCTCTAAGTTTTTCGTTCTTCTCATAACAAGTCCTAAAGACTAAGATTTTGGGAACAAATTCTGAGTACAATGGGTAGGACTGCGGGAGACCCACGCCCCAGCGGCTACAACCTCTTTGCTCACCAGCATAGTTAGAACTAATTCATCAGCACTCCTAGTTTTTTGCAACTTGAGTCATGGGAAGGCGTCGAAACCTCTTCTACAAAAAGAGGAAGCCGGAAAGCTGTTTGCCATAACAAAAGATGGAAAATTTGTTCATTTTTGCACAAATTCACCACTTACAAAGTAATTTCATCACGCAAAGGGCTAATGTACTCCTAAAATTTAAAGGACTATTCACTCGGGGGCTCCCCCATGAACTTATTCAATTACAGTCTCTGCTTAGCTTTACTACAAGTGCTACTATGATCACCGCACCACGCTCTCCATCGGCAATGTCCAGGCATGTACACGGCCACCTGAGCCCAGCGAATGGCTCAGGGCATCTACCGGGAGGCGGGTTAAGAAGTAGTGGAATGCCACATGAGGGCTCTACCAACCCCGTCAGTGAATGATGGATCCGGATTCCACACGAACATACCCATTAGCGAGTTCATTGAGTGCGACACTCGAGCCATCGAGGCAAGTGTCGTCAACTCAGCCCCTCCGGTCGTGGAAACTGAGGACGGGGTAGCACGCGAAAACACGGCCGACCCCTAACAGACCCTAAAGGGCTCGGGGCCTCAAGCCGCTCGATCCAAGATTAAGAGACCGAAGTTCAAAGGCTGACCAGCGAAGGGTCCGGGGCCGCCTCACGTCAAACAAGAGCCAGGGGAGAAAACACAGATGAGCCTCAACGACCTTTGCCTGACCCGCATTAAGGCGAATAGGGTCATCTCAACCTTCTTATTCAATCCAGCCTCTAGCCAAGCCTATAGAAACCCCATTGAGGGGGAATCTGTTGGAAGGCGGGCCAATGAGTAACGGAACACCACTTGAGGGCTTCGCTGACCCAGCCGTGAAGCAAACAGGATCGGATTCCGTCCGAACATCCCCGTTAGCGAGCTCATAAAGCACGTCACTTGAGCCATCAAGGCAAGAGACGTCACCTTAACCCCTCCGGTTGCGAAAAACCATTGATGGGACGACGATCATGAACGAACCAGCCCTTAACTGAATCCCCACCGTGCACGGGGGCTCAGGGAAGGCCGGACCAGCGATAAGACCGAACGCACGGTCACGTAGCGATCATCAAAGTCCTAGGTAAGGGGTACAAGTAAATACAAACGTAAGTTCGCCTCCCTCACTCTGGTCTCCAGTAACATCCGGCCCCAACAACCGCAAGGGGTCAGATCTCACTCGGGGGCTGATAAAGGTATGGGTACCTCCTTTCTTTTTTTGAAAAAAACATTACATTAGACCTCCTCCTCGCGTCAAGACCGGCGGCAAGGTTTGGGGGAATAGACTGGTAAGACCGCAAAAAGCCCACGCCCAAATAGCTACGGTAATTTTGCTCATGAGTATAATCAAAATTTCCCCTAAAAAACCTCGGGCCCTACGGTCTTAACAAACGGAAGGGTCGATTGTCTAAATCTTTTTCATCGCAAAAAGAGAAGAAGGTAAGATCAAACAAATGAAACGAAAATTACGAAACCGTTTCCAGGGCACAAAAGTACTGACACTTGTTCACATATTACAAATAAGTCTTTATTAAACTAACTACTTCCGTGAAGGGAGAACCTCTTCTTTCAGCCTGTTCGCCAGGTTCCGCGTGAGGGGAGCCACTGCCTTTTCCATCTCATCCAGCTCATCGTCATCATAGACAAGCACGAAGCCATGGCTCATTACCTCCAGGTTAATCTCCCGATCATAATGAGAACAGCCGAGAGCAAAGGCTTGGGTGATCCCAGCGTGAAAGGCGTCCTCCTCAAGTTGGCCCACCCACGCCGTGATACTCGCGGCACGAGCCACGAGCGAGCTGGTTTCCACCGGTTGCGCCACCCTCAGGGCATCGATGATCACCCCGACAACGACATGCAGAAGGTCATGCTCGTCGCTCTTGGTCCGAAGGATCCCTCACACTTCGGTAAGCTCTTTCTCTAGCCTAGCAGCAACGCTCTCAACATCCAACCTTCGGTTCACCGCGACTCCAAGATCCACCCGGAGGGAGTTGGCCACCCCACGTGCCTCGTCGCGCTCCCGGATGGCCCGATCGCGATCCTCATGGGCTGCACTACGCTCTGAGCGAAGTCTTTCCTTGGTTTGGCGTAGCTTGTCTCGCTCCTCGTGCAACCAGGTGATCGTCTCGGCGTCCTGGTCCACCCTCTGCTGCAATGCCATGGACCTCTCCTCAGCCTTTAGCTTGAGGTCTCGCTCTGTCTCTAGCTCCGCCAAGAGCTCACCGGCCCTCTCACTATCCGTGGCGTCCTTCTATAGCAGCTCATCCCGCTCCTTTCGAAGCCTAGCGGCATCCTCCTCGTCCAGCTTCACCCTCGCCGATAGGTCCTCAAACATCCCATGAGCCTCCTCCGTGTCCCGACACGCCTTGGCCTCCTGCTGCTGGGCGACAGCGAATTGCGCACCCACATCTCCTCATAGCCTAGCCTCCTCGGAAAGGCGGCCCCATTCCGCCTTTGCTCATGAAGGAACCAGGACTTGTCCCGGCTACGAGCAACAATATTCTAAAAAAGGTCCAGAATTAGAAGACACGAAAACACAGAAATGTGTGAAGAAAGAAGAAAATAAGCGAGAAGATCAAGCAGATACCCGGCTAGAAGGAACGAGGATTTCACGCAAGGCACCACTGGCCTCCCTCAGGGCACCCATCACCACCGAGAGCCCGACATCAAGATTCTCCCGCTCCAAGCTCTCGGCAGCATTGTCAAGCGAAAAAAGAACCGACGCTGGGTCCTAAACGGCCATCCACTGGACCGGCAGCTTGCCCCATGTGGGGGAGCGGCTGCCTCCCGACAACAGGGCCAAAGGTGGCTCCCTTCCGGTCCTCCCCACCACCATCACGACGCCCAAAGACCCTCCGGCCATGTCCTCCTTCATCAGGCCCACCTCGGGCACCGCGGCCTGGGCCGTCGGTGGCGCGGAATGCGCTGCTCCCTCGGGTGCCGCCAGGGCAACATCCGGCCCTGCCGGGCTTACTGTAGATGTGGGCACCACTGCCTGGGTCTTCGGTGGCACGGACTGTGCTGCTCCCATGGATGCCATCATGACTGCATCCGGATGCGCCTGGCTCGTCGGGGTTGGGGACCGCCTGTCTGTGTCCCCCTCCGTCCTGCCCACATCGAACACCGTCGTTCGTGCCACCAGAGGCACGGACTGCACCGGCCCCTCGGATGCCACCATGTCTACGTCCGGGGGTTCCTGGCTAGGTGTGGTCACGACCACATCCACCAGCAATACCGGACTCTCGGTTGGCGGGATCGCGTCCACCATGGAAGATGCCGCTTGTCCGGCAACCACCAAGGGCATGGACGCCGTCGGACTGGCCAATGAGGCCGCAGCGATAGCATCACTCCTGCTCGAAACAGGGGCGACGCTAGGCAGTGTGATTTGCCCTGCCTGGAGGGCGAGGCTCTTCCTAGGCGCCAGCCCCAAAGGGTGGCCCCATCGCAAGAATCTGCAAAAGGGAAAAAGGGCATAAGGTCGGAACAGAAAAATAAAGGAAAAAAATGAGGGGAATCGGTGACATACTCTGACGCTTTCGGGCGGTGGGTATGTTTCGGGGACGAACCCCTGGACCCCTACTCCAACTCATGCGGGCAGGACCATTTCGAGCCTGCCCCCTGCTCTGAGGCAAGGGGGCTCATCTCCCTTGTCTCTGGGGGTGCGGCGCCAGAGCCGCTCCCCTCCATCGGCTCATGGGGCACGACACCAGAGCCGCCCCCCTCCATCAGCTCATGGGGCGCAGCGTCGGAGCCGCCCCCCTCCACCAGTACCTCGGGGACGGCCTTGGATCTATCCCCTCCCATCCACCGATCCTTCACCGACACCCTGAGGGTGACGGTGGATCCTCTAGCTCCTGCTAGACCCAGAGGCAGGCCCGGCTCCACCGTCCCCATGGACTCACTTCCCCCACGTGGAACAAGAAGGGTCCCTGTGTGGGCAACGAGTCCTCATCCTCTAGGTCACCCCAACTCAAGCCGGCTGCTTCCATATTGCCTTCTTCTTCATCAGACTCATCGTCATCATCATCGTCTTCACTGCTAGTCTCCTCTCCTCGATCGTGAGCTTACTGCTTCCGTATCACCTTCTTCTTCGCGAGCTCCCTCGTCTTCTTGTCCCAACCGGCCTTAGCGCGGTTTGCTACCACCCGGGTTGGGTCCTTCAGCAGCGGAGCCGGGCTGTCCTTAAAGAACAGTCCCCCCAGCTGATCCCGCTATCCCAAGGTTAGCATCAGGGGGTCAAAAATTCAAGCAAAAAGAGGAGCAAGGGGAAAGAAAACTTACAAATTCAACAAAACCCAGTTCTGGCCGCATTGGGGGATGTCCCGGTACCGAGTACACAAAGTCGAGGATGGCACCAACAGAGTCCTTCGTAGGCTCCATCGCCTCCTTAATGCGTTGCGCCACTTCGGAGGGAGGGAGCGCCTCATCGACAAGCGCCGTCCCTTCAAACGACGCTTCGGGTACCATCTGATACAGGGGAAGCGTGCGCGCCATCAGCGGCGCAACCCTCCTCGTGTGGTAGGCGCCGATGATCCCCAACCCCTTCACACCCCTCTCCTTCAGAGTTTGGATGGCCATGAGAAGGTCGTTGAGTTACTTCTTTTCCTTGCCCCAGACACCCCACCCCCATGACCCTGGGGCCTCCAAGATGTAGCGCCTAGTGAAGGCTGGCAAGGGGGCGGCGGTGTCATTCTTGACATAGAACCATTGCGAATGCCACCCCTTGTTGGAGGTGGACAGACGCATTAGCGGGTACACCCCCGCTCGGTTGTTGCGGAGGTGGATACTGGCGCACCCCATCGGCGTGTGCAGATCTTGCTTCCCAACTCGCCTCTTCACGAGATTGACGGCGAAGAGATACCACCATAGGTCAAAGTGGGGACTGATCCCCAAGAACCCCTCGCACAAGACGACGAACGCCGCAATGTGCTGGATCCCGTTGGGGGTAAGGTGCTGCAGCTCTACCTGATAGTAGTCCAGCAGTCCCTGGAAAAACTGATGGGCAGGCATGGTGAATCCCCGCTCATGGAAGTGGGTGAAAGACACGACGTACCCTTCGGGCGGCTGCGGCTCGTCCTCTTCACCGGGCAGCCGCCACTCCTCGGTGGCGGTCAACGGGCGAATGAGGCCTCGATGGACAAGGCCCTCTAAGCACTAAGGGGAGTTGTTGGATTTGTACCTTGGGTTCATTGCGACGGCAGGAGCATGTCGATGTTTTACCACCGATAGCCTGCCACGGGGGTACCCGAGGCAGTATGTTCGGGCTTCAGCGTATGCAGAACTCGACTGTTAACGCAAAAGACAGTCGATTTATCCTAGTTCAGGCCCTCGATCGTGGATCGAGTAATAACCCTACGTCCAGTCGGCGTTAGCCTTTGCGTTGGATTGATTATGAAGCGTTGTGTTGTACAATTGTTGTTCTGTTCTCTGTCCTTCTCTTCCCCAGGAGCCCTACCCTCCTTTATATAGTCAGGAGGCCAGAGTCCTAGTCGGTTTACAATGAGAGTTCCTAGTAGGATTACTGAATAGTACTACTACTAAGATTACATGGGAAGAATCCTAGTTGGACTAGATCTTCTCTCTCCCTTGCGGGGTATCCTGTGGGTCCCGCATCGACAAGCCCCCGAGCACTTCATGGTTGAGCTCTGAAAGTCTCGTTTTGCTCCTTCAAGTCTTATTGAGTAGGAACAAATGTCATCCGAGTGCTTTCTGGAGTGAAACCTTGTAGCGCTTCTTGGGACCTTCGAGTGGTGAGTGCTTTTTGAAGAAAAAGTACATCCATCTGGTTGTAGCCCCCGAGCCTCTTGCTATTTGGAACAAGGAGCTAGAGGATCTTGTCTTGAAGTTGCTCTGTTTGTTCGTTGAAGTTTTATCAAAAAGAACTCGAATATGGCTCGTTCTGGGTTCTTTTTGTCGTAATGTCTTGAAGTGGTCTACGTTGAGGAAGTCTTTTGGTGACGTGCGCTTTTTCGAAGAAAAAGGGCACTCACTGAGTGTAGCCCCCGAGCCTCTTGCTATTTGGAACAAAAAGTTGGAGGGTCTTGAATCTTTATGTTGTTTGAAAATTTGTGTTCTGAAGTAGTCCCCGAGACTTGGATTATGTCATCATCTGAGTAGTTTTGTGGCATCTTTCCGAAGCAGCCCTTTAGTCTTGGATTAAACCACCATCCGAGTAGTTTCGCAGCATGCAGCCTCCAAGCGTATATCCGTGTTGTTTTGTTCAGGAAGAACTTGGATGCGAGGTCTTGGCGTATTCTTTGATAGTCTGCTGTTGTTAGATGTAGTTGTATGGTGGTGGTTGAGTGTAAATGCCTTTTGTTCACAGGTTGTACTGTGTTGGTATATTCTTCCGAATATGCTCGTCTTCGAGTACTGTTCCCTCTCGCCTGAGTCTTCCATTATTGAGTCCTGTCTTTTCACTGTGTCCTTTGTTAGGCTTATTTCGTTGGTACTCCTAGTCCATGTGCGCCGCTCCTTTGATCTATAAATACTATCTCGGAGTGCTTGTTTTCATCCATTGGACATTCTGTTGAAACCTTCGTGGTCATGAACATGGTAGTTTGTGAAGCAGAGCAGCCCCCAGGCATATTTTGTAGTTCCTGTGTGTCTTGTTGTAGCTAGAGGAAGTCTTGTGATAGGGATTAGAGGTAGGCTAATCCCGCGACAGCATTGTACCAAGATGTACATGGCGGTAGTTGGAGGAAGTCTTGTGATGTGGGCTTCGTTCCTTCATCTGGCAGTTCTGGGTTGATCTTCGTCGCCTGTCCTAAGACTATCCGGTGTAGATCAACACCATATCCAACATCACATCGGTCTTGGGTAGACAGATGCCCGCCGGCCTTCTCTGCTCCATGTTGTCCTGCCATGCTGCTGATTTCTGCCTTGGATGCACTGCGTTCGTCCTTTGAAGAAAACAGTGTAGCTGATGGCGGTTTGTCCTTCCGAGTAGCAATTTGGGACACGTAGTCGTTCCAGAGCCTAGCCATGTCCGTGTTCCTCTTTGCTACTTTGCTTTTCATGGTACCGAGTTTGTTGGGTCTTGTAAGATTTGTAATCTTCTATTTTTGAAGTCGCTTGTAATGGAACGAATCTTGTCTTCTGAGTTGTCCTTTACTTCTCTGCTGTGATCCCTGTCGTTCATGAGATTACCGAGTTCTTTCTTAAATAACTGGGTTCTTTTGTTCCTTGTGAGGTAGCCCTTTGTTTCTTCTTGGTTGACGGGTTGTTCTTGTAGTGATATGATAACCCTGCCGTGGTGCTGGACGGATAAGTCTAAAATCTGCCCATTGGATTGTACCGTTGTGTGGATTTGTGCCCTCCGTCGTTTTAGCTGCGTCGGTAAATGGACCGTTGCATTCTCACATGGTGTTTTAACGGGCCTGGTGGGCCGTTTCTAACGCTGTAAAATTTATTTATAGACCCCTCGTCCTCTTTTTCTTTACTGCCTTTCTTTTGCCTTCAAACCCTAGCTCTTAATCATCCACCGTCGCCATTGCCGCCGCCGTCCTTAGTGCCACCATCTAGCTTCATCTTCCCTAGTACCTTTTTGCTTCCACTAGTTCATGGGTAAGAAGAAAACCGCGAGCAAGTCCCAGGCGACTTTCGTGGACGAGGAGTCATCCCTTTCTTTGATCGAGAACCAAGAGTTCATGGCCATGAGGGCTGCTCAGAAGGTTTGGCTGGCTCCAACAATAAGCGAAGATCAGCTGCGCGAGCTCGTTAGCGACGGCTTGATCCAAAGCAAAGTCATCACTGAATGGAGAGTTCTGGGCGAGCATCGGGTTCCTGCTCCGGGTCCTGGTGAGATTGTCCTCTTCGTTTCCTTTGTCTGCGCCGGACTTTGCCTTCCTGCTTCCGCCTTCCTTCATCAGTTTCTTGGTTATTTTGGGGTTAGTCTGAACCATCTAACCCCTAATGCCATTCTCCATCTTTCTGTTTTCGTTCATCTCTGTGAAGCTTTCCTTGGAATCTCTCCTTCTCTATCTCTTTTTCGCTACTTCTTTCATCTGAAACCTCAACCCCGCCGCGAAGAAACCAGCGTTCTTAGTGGTTGTGGGATTCAGTTTCGCTAGGGTCTTAAGAGCAAGTTCTTTGACTATGACCTGGTTGATTTTGTAAAAGATTGGTGTGCCGACTGGTTTTATGCTGCCAATTTGATCCCTTCCCTTGTCGTCCACTCTGGATCTGGTCCTATGGTGAATGACCGATGGGACAAGAAACTTGAGTCACCTACTGAGATTCAAGTGATCCAGCCACTCCTTGATAGGATTAGCATGCTGAAACAGCAGGGTTTAACCAGTTTCGGTATTGTTTCGAGTTTTCTTCATCGCCGAGTTTAGCCTTTGAAAGAGCGGGAGCACCTTGGCTTCGAGTATTCTAGGGCCGAGGATCCTTCACGCATGGTCCCAGCTCTTGAGCTGACCGATGAGGAGGTACTCGAGCGTCTCCAGAAGATGCTGAAAGGAGTGAGCATTATTCCTCCTGCTGTCTCCGAGTTCTCTGCCAACAACCCGCCCCCAGCTGTGAGTTGTTTATCTCTTTGTTTGGATACTTTATGTACTCTTGCTACATCCATTTTTGCTTAGCTTTTCCTTGTCTTGCTATTTTATCCTTTTTCGTAGGAGCTTGGGCGGAACTTTGTTGACCCGATCCCTCTTGATGTACTCCCTGCCGTGGTGGAGACTGGGGATAAACTTGCTGGAACTTCTACAACTAGTAAGTCCCCATCCTCCACAGTGCTTCCTGGAGTTTTTTCTAGATTTGTTGATGTATATGAAGAATATGTTCCTCGTCTAGTCCCTCGCGGTCCTCATAGTGTCCCGAAGAGGGGGCGAACAGATGGGTCTTCATCTAGCCTGCCTGTCTCTAAGAAGCCTCTCAAACCAAGTACTCTCTCAGGTACTCCAGTTGTTGCTAGCATGCTCTTAGGTGAGCATATTTAATACTCTTTGTTCCTTTGTTTTCCTGTTTCTCTCTTGAACCGAGTACTTTTTATTCTTTTTTCAGCAGGTGCTCTGGTTTCCTTAGCTGAGGGAGAGGAGGATGACGAAGTACCCCTCATCATGCAGCGGTGAGTTGTTTTCATATTCCTGTTGCATTGAATTTCTCTTCTTTGTCTTGACTTTTAGTCTTGAACTTTTTGAAGTAACCGGACGTCGGGTATGAGTTCTTCTGAGGCTCCCGCGCTGACTTCTTCTGAAGCTTCGGTGTCGAGTTCTTTGGTAGCCTTGGTACCGAGCTCTACCGCTCCTCCAGTGCAGAGTTCTTCCACAGCTCCAGCCCTGGCTTCTTCTGTGGCTCCATTATCTGCTATCCCGCTCCCGTCGTTGGGTGGCGGGGACATTTTCGCCGTCGTGGTCCCCCCTGCGAGGCCTTCTTTTGGCTTCATGAAGAAGAAAGTGGTTGGGTGAGTAGATTCTGGCTTCATCCTTTTGCTTCTGTCTTCTTTCTTCTGGTTCTCATCCGTGATTTCTTTTATCAATCTTCAGTCTTTCGTCTTCTCTCGTTTCTTTGTTGACTTCTTCTCAGCCTTCTGCCGTGTCGTTGAGTTCCGAGCCTCAGGACTCACAACATACTGTTGGTGAAGTTACTGCGGGGGCTTCGGAGCTACCTGGCGAAGTTGCGGACTTGGCTGCCCCAGAGGTGACTGTGGCCGTCGCGTCGGGTCCTTCTGAGGGATTGGCTTCGGCTTCCCGAGAGGTTGCCTTGGTCATTCCTTCTTCGCCCCAGCCGGCCTCTCCTTCCCCTTCTCTTGCTTCCGGCGGTCCCTCTTTTACCGGTGACGTGGTACAACAGTTCGATGCCACCCATCAGCTATCGGAGCTGACCGCAGCCTGGGGGAGCTTGGCATCCTCTGTGACTTCTTTCGGGGAGAAGCTTCACGTAAGTTTTTCTGAGATTCTTTCTTAGGCCATTTGTTTTGCCTTCGTCCTTACGCCTTATTTTTTTTCTTTCTTTAATTGTTTAGACTTTCTCTCGTGACCATACCGGCTTCTTCTTTTCGTCTGAAACCGAGAAGAAGTTGTCCTCTGAGGTAAGTTCTTTGAAGACTGACCTTGACCTCCTCTAGGCCAAGTTGGAGACTGAGCGTAAGTCGCATCAAAAAGAGGAAAAGGCTCTCCGTGCCTGGGTGGTAGAGGTAGAGAAACAGAGAGACACTGTTGCCCAGGAGTTGGAAAAACAGAAAGATGCTGCTATCCGAGAGGCTTCAAAGAACTCGGAGGCCATAAAGAGCTTGGAAGCCGTGAAGAAAGAATGTAAAGGTATTCCGGGTTCTCTTTGTTTCTTTCAGTATTCAAACCTTTCCCTTTTGCTGACTTGTTGTTTGGTGTCTTGTCCAGCTCTCCGAGTTGAAGGAAAAAAGCTCTTGGAGGGCATTGATGAAATGAAGATTCTTGTTCGTACAAGTCGTAACAAGGCTGAGGAGGTAATTACTCATGCTGAGGAAGAACTTGCACTTGCTAAGTTGATCAGGCGTGGAGCTGATAAATATCTTGTGCAGGCCCAAAAAACTATTGAAGACTTGTCTGGGAAGCTGGCGACGGCTACTGAAAATTGGAACGTTTTGTGGAAATCCTTTCGTTCAGTAGCTGATGTTCTCCGAACTCCAGCGGATGACGGGCAACCTTGGGCTCAGTTCATTCCTCGGATTCCGACTCGTTTCCAAGAGTTCGCGAAGAAGTGCGCTCAAGTATGTACTAAGAATGTGCTGGCCTAGGTCCGGGTCCTTGCTCCAGAGGCTCCTCTGTCCAAGATAGCAGAAGAAGCTGATAGCCAAGAATACCTTGATGCCATTGAGAGGATGGAGCCTGAGGTCGAAGGTTTAGCCAGTAGGGTTGTAGACAGTCTAAATATTGATATTTCCCTTCCTGATGACAATGCCTGATCCAATTGACCAGCCTCTTATAATATTACACTCCTCTTCAAATGAAGATTCTTTATTTTCGTTGATGTATTCTTTGCCCGGGTGTGGTCGGAGTTACTTGACTTACTGAGTACTTTGTCCCATTTTTGTCTCTGCTCTGTAAACAACTCTGTGCGTTATCCTGACGAAATCCCTCGATTTGTCGAGTACTTTTCTTTTCTTCCTCTTTTGTGATCCGTCGAGTGCTTTGTCCGTGCTATGACTTGTTAGATGTAGATCTTTGTGTTGACAACCTTTCGTCTGCGCTATGTAAAAACGACTCGGCATAGAATGTTGCCTTGACAAACTTCGGCATCCGAGTGCTTTCTTGAGTGGCGCTTGTGCTGTGCTTTTCTAAGGAAAAGTATTCCTATCTGGATGTAGCCCCCGAGCCTCTTGCTTTTCAGAACGAAGAGCTGGAGGGTCTTTTTAAGCTTAATTTCGGTCGACTAGTTTTAGGTGTTAGCTTTTAGCTACCCTCATCGGCAGGCTCAAGCGTCTTTTCAGCTATTTTGCTCTCGGCCGGGATGTTCAGGCATGTTTTCAGCCATTTTGCTTTTTGTTTCGGGTGTTAGCTTTTAGCTACCCTCATCGGTGGGCTCAAGCGTCTTTTTAGCTATTTTGCTCTCAGCCGAGATGCTCAGACATGTTTTCAGCCATTTTGCTTTTTGTTTCGGGTGTTAGCTTTTAGCTACCCTCATCGGCGGGCTCAAGCGTCTTTTCAGCTATTTTGCTCTCGGCCGGGACGCTCAAGCATGTTTTCAGCCATTTTGCTTTTTTGTTTCGGGTGTTAGCTTTTAGCTACCCTCATCGGCGGGCTCAAGCGTCTTTTCAGCTATTTTGCTCTCGGCCGGGATGCTCAGGCATGTTTTCAACCATTTTGCTTTTTGTTTCGGGTGTTAGCTTTTAGCTACCCTCATCGGCGGGTTCAAGCGTCTTTTCAACTATTTTGCTCTCGGTCGGGATGCTCAGGCATGTTTTCAGCCATTTTGCTTTTTGTTTCGGGTGTTAGCTTTTAGCTACCCTCATCGGCGGGCTCAAGCGTCTTTTCAGCTATTTTGCTCTCGGCCGAGATGCTCAGGCATGTTTTCAGCCATTTTGCTTTTTGTTTCGGGTGTTAGCTTTTAGCTACCCTCATTGGCGGGCTCAAGCATATTTTTAGCTATTTTGCTCTCAGTCGGGATGCTCAGGCATGTTTTCAGCCATTTTGCTTTTTGTTTCGGGTGTTAGCTTTTAGCTACCCTCATCGGCGGGCTCAAGCGTCTTTTCAGCTATTTTGCTCTCGGCCGGGATGCTCAGGCATATTTTTAGCCATTTTGCTTTTTGTTTTGTGAAAACAACTCGTTGAAAGTCATGACAAGACATGTTGTGGATGAATATCATCTTTATTGATCATGAATATAAACTAATACATATGTTGTCGAGGAATATTGTCCTTTGTCGATTGTGAACGTTGGTCCCTTGTGGCTTGCATATCTGTTTTTTCTTGAGTTGTTTTTACGTGTAGAATCTTCTTAGCTAGCTGATATGCCATGTATTGTTGACTTCTCTTCCATCTTCGGTTATTAACTTGTATGTGCCTGGTCCGGTGACTTTTGTGATAATGAACGGACCTTCCCATGGACTGAGTAGCTTATGTCATCCGTCAGTTTTTTATATCCTTCTTAGCACTAAGTCTCCGACTTGTAATGATCGAGGATGGGTACTCTTGTTGTAGTGTCGTCTTAAACCTTGTTGGTATCTGGCTGATTAGAGGGTAACGTTTACTCTGACTTCTTCTGAGCTGTCGAGTTCTAATCTTCTTGTGTGTTCTGCTTCTCCTTCATCGTATTGTTCTATCTTTGGTGATGTCCAGATTAAATCGGCAGGCAGTACGGCTTCTGACCCATAAACTAGGAAGAAGGGTGAGTAGCCTGTTGCTCTGCTTATTTGAGTTCATAGCCCCCATACTACTTTAGGTAATTCTTCAATCCATTTGGACCCATAGTCCACTAGTTCTTCGTATAACCTTGGTTTTAATCCGGCTAGCATGAGTCCATTAGCCCTTTCTACTTGTCCGTTGACTTCTGGATGTGCAATAGACGCGTAGTCTATACTAAAACCACAGTCTTGTGCCCAGCTTTTGAATTCTGTAGCTGTGAAGGGGAGCCTAGATCTGTGATGATTCGATTGGGCATGCCGAAGCAGTGTATAATGTCTTGGATGAACTCGACTGCTTTGGCTGCGCTGTATTTCGCGAGTGGTTTGTATTCAATCCACTTGGTGAACTTATCGATTGCTACAAAGATGTACTCGAAGCCACCTTTTGCTTTCTTCAGAGGTCCTACTTGATCCAGCCCCCAGCAGGAAAAAGGCCAAGCGGGTGGGATGCAGATAAGATTGTGAGCTGGCACATGGGCTTGTCTTGCAAACATTTGGTAACCTTTGCATTCTCTGACAAGTTCTTCTACGTCTTTCAAAGCGGTTGGCCAGTAGAATCCGGTGCGAAATGCTTTGTCAACCAGTGTTCTTGAAGCGGCATGATTTCCACAGCAACCTGAGTGTATTTCGTTTAGGATCTCTTTGCCTTCTTCAAATGAGACACATTTTAGGAGTATTCCTGATGATGCTGCTCTTCTGTAAAGTCTATCTCCTACTAGAACGTAGTTTTTGCTTCTGCGAACAACTTGGGTGGCTTCTGCTTTATCTGCTAGCAATTTATTTTCTTTGATATAGTCGATGAAAACTTGGCTCCATGAAGTGTTGATTACCAAGATCTGAACGCCTCTAGCCTGAATTTCATGGGTTGTTTCACCAGGTTGTTTGATAGAGGGAACTGATAGCTCTTCTATGAATACGCCGGGTGGAACCTTCGCTCTATCTGATCCGAGCTTGGCGAGGACATCTGCTGCAATGTTGGAATCGCGCAGGACGTGTAGAATTTCTAATCCTTGGAAATGTTTTTCAAGTTTTCGTATTTCAGCACAGTAAGCACTCATGTTTTCTTTTGTGCAATCCCAATCTTTATTGACTTGGTTGATGACTACTACTGAATCACCATATACGAGTAATCTCTTTATTCCGAGGGTAATTGCCACTCGTAGCCTGTGGATGAGGGCTTCATATTCTGCTTTGTTATTTGTAGCTTGCCATAATATCTGAAGGACGTACTTGAGTTGTTTTCCTTCTGGAGAAATGAGGAGAACGCCTGCACCGGCTCCGCCTAGTTTGAGTGACCCATCAAAGTACATCTTCCAGTGGTCAAGGATTGTATCTGATAAAGGCTGTTGAATCTCTGTCCACTCGGCCACAAAATCGGCAAGGGCTTGAGATTTGATTGCTTTCCACGGGGTGAAATCGATGTAAAGAGCTCTGAGTTCAACTGCCCACTTTGATATGCGTCCCGTCGCATCTCTGTTGTGTAAGATGTCTCCGAGCAGGAAGTCTGTCACCACCGTGATCTGGTGGCTTTCAAAATAGTGGCGAAGCTTGCGTGAAGTGATCAATAGGGCGTAGAGTAGTTTTTGCACATGCGGGTACTGTATTTTTGATTCAGATAATACTTCGCTGATGTAGTATACGGGTCGTTGTACTTTATACATGCGTCCTTCTTCTTCTCTTTCTACGACTATTGCCGTGCTGACCACAACAGTAGTCGCCGCAATGTATAGCATCATATCTTCGTCTTTCCTTGGGGGTGTGAGAATTGGTGAGGATGTGAGGTATGCCTTAAGTTTCTTGAAAGCTTCATTGGCTTCTTCTGTCCATTCAAACTTATCTGTCTTCTTTAGTAGTTTAAAGAAAGGTAGTCCTTTTTCACCGAGCCTTGAGATGAAACGATTGAGTGCCGCCATGCAGCCCGTTAGCTTTTGCACATCTTTGATGTTTCTGGGTGGGCCCATCTCCATTATGGCTCTAATTTGCTTGGTGCTGGCTTCAATCCCATGCTGACTGACCAAAAATCCGAGTTGTTGTCCTGATGGAACTCCGAATACACATTTATTTGGGTTCAACTTCCATCTCCATCTCTTCAAGTTTTCGAAGGTTTGCTTTAAATCTTCAATCAGAGTGTCTGGGTTCTTTGTTTTCACCACTACATCATCCACGTATGCCTCCACATTATCACCGATTTGATCCCCAAGGCAAGTTTGGATAGCTCTTTGATATGTGGCGCCAGCGTTCTTTAGTCCAAACGACATGGTCTTGTAACAGTAAGCACCGAACGGAGTAATGAAAGATGTCTTGCTCTGGTCTTGTTCTTTTAATGCGATCTGGTGATACCCTGAATAGCAATCGAGAAAGGATAATAGTGCAGACCCCGCTGTTGAGTCAACTATCTGGTCAATGCGTGGTAGCCCAAACGGATCTTTTGGGCAATGTTTGTTAAGATCTGTGTAGTTAACGTACATGCGCCACTCGTCCGTGTTCTTCTTCTGCACAAGGACCGGGTTTGCTAGCTAGTCTGGATGAAGGATTTCTCTGATGAATCTGACTGCCATCAGTTTTGTGATTTCCTTTTTAATCGCTGCCTTTTTGTCGGGTGAGAATCGTCGTAGCTGTTGCTTTACAGGCTTGGAGCTTTCATTAACATCAATTCTGTGCTCAGCCAACTCTCTTAGGACACCTGGCATGTCGGCCGGCTTCCAAGCGAAGATATCTTTGTTGTCACAAAGAAAGTTGGTGAGCGCGAGTTCCAATTTTGCCGAGAGGTGAGCACTGATGGTTGCTGTCTTGGAGGTATCGCTAGTGCCCAAGTCGATTTGCTTGATGTCGGCTTCTTTTGGTGGTGCGATGATGCTGGGCTTTTTAGCCGGTATTTGTAATTCTTCTTGGCTCATCTCTGCAGCAATTGTGGCTATTTCTTTTCTTCCATTATCGGCTTGTGCTTTGGCTGCAATTTGGATTGCCTGAACGTCGCAGTCAAAAGCACGCTTTAAATCACTTCGAAGAGAAAGGATACCGTTGGGTCCTGGCATCTTAAGCAGTAAGTACGGATAAAGTGGTATTGCCATGAATTTTGCCAGTGCTGGGCGTCCGAGGATTGCATGATATGACGAATCGAAGTCTGCAACCTCAAATTTGATAAACTCTGTTCGGTAGTTCGAAGGAGTTCCAAAAGTAACGGGTAAAGTAATTTGTCCGAGTGGCATGGCTGTCTTGCCTGGTACTATACCGTAAAAAGGTGTACTTGTTGGTGTAATCATCCTGGTGAGTTGTAGTCCCATCTTTCTTAGTGTTTCTGAAAAGATGATATTGAGTCCGGCTCCCCCGTCGATTAGTACTTTGGTGACAGTCATACTAGCAATAGTTGGATCTAGAACCAGTGGATAATGGCCTACGTTTCCCACGCTAGTCCATTGGTCTTCTCTGGTAAATTGGATAGGATACTGTGACCAATTGAGATATCTTGGTGTAGCCGGTTCTGCTGTCATGATAGTCCGTAGTGCTAGTTTTTCTTTATGTTTGCTTCTGCAATCTGGAGCCCCTGAGAAGATCACTGCTACCATTCCCCTGGGTTTTTGGAATCCTTTGTCCTCGTGGTTGTCTTCATCTTTTTTCTGATTGTCCTCTTTGGTGTTCTCCTTACTATCTTTTCTTGTGTATCGATCATTGAAAGTGTAGCAATTTCCGATGGTGTGCCTCCCATTAGGGTGCAATGGGCAACGTATGTTTTCAATGTCATCATATCTTCTGGGTTTGGAAAACTTCTTTGATTTGTCGGCCATTGCCACGGTATTGTCTGGTCTACGTTTTCTTTCTTGATGTCTGCTATTTCGATGATTTTGCTTGTCCGGGTTGTCCTGGTTGCTTCTATCCGGGAACCTCTCTCGTGTTTTTTCTTCTATAGTAATCATCTTTTCTACTGTTCGTCTGAACTCTTCATTGTTTCTCAGATTTTCTTTGCAGAAGTCTTGAAATTGCCACCTAGCCATGATTCCGTGAGAGAAAGCTTCAATTACTTCTCGTTCGGTGATGTCATGCACTTGAGCCCGTAGTTCGCTGAATCGTCGATAGTAATTTCTGAGACTTTCGCCTCCCTTTTGCTTGAGTCCTTTCAGTTCTACATGAGTGATTGGGTGTGTAATGATTCCTACGAAATTTTCATAAAAAGCTCTTTGCAAGTCCTCCCAATTTCTGATAGATCCTGGATTTAATTTGTCGAACCATTGGAGGGGCATGGCTTCTAGTGCCATGGGAAAGAACAGGGTCTTGATGTCGTCGCCTCCTCCGGCTAGTTCAATTGATTGTGAATATATTCTGAGCCATTGCCTTGGTTTGGTTTTGCCATCATACTTAGAGTGGTTAGACGGTTTGAACTTGTGGGGTAATCGTACCGATGCAAGCCTGTTCGCGAAACAGGGGAATCTGTCGTGTGTTCCGGCTTCTTTGAATTCAGATTCGGCACCTCCTTCTAGCCAACTGTTGTTTTGATGGGAATAATTCTACGAGGCTATCTGGGTAGGCACCCTACTCCTGGTCTTTCTTGGTTGTTCAAATTGGTGGCCTTGATTATGTTCCTTCCTACTTTCTTCGTTATGGCTTCCACCTGGCCCAAGTCTTTCGAAAGCGGACTTCCTTTGATTTTGATCTTCTTGCCTATGGGTTGTTGATCTGGCGGGTAGTCTTGATTGGGTTCTCTCTTCATGCGTTCTCGGGATCGTCGACCGGAGCAAGTCTTGGAGCTGTTCATACTTCTTTCCGGGATATGAAGTTGCCCTGAGTTCTTCTAATGCTCCTCGAATCTTATCGTAAGGCGTATTTGCCGTGCGCCTTCCTTTGACTTCTTGTTGTGATTTTCTTCTGTCGTATTCAGCCAACTCTGACTCGTATCTGATCCAGGCTTCCCTGTGCTGCCTAGCACGGTGTTGGCGCCCTTGCTTCAACTTGTTTTTTCTTTCTCTAGCTTGTTTCTAACTCTCGGTTTCTCCATCGTAGCCCTAGGCAAAGGGTGATATGTTGGATTCTGATTCATCTGATGACCTGACGTCAGGTGCTTCTAGTGGGTCCAAAGGTGATCGCGGACGACAAACCATGAACACCTCCCGCGTGTGAATTGCTTCGTCATAGGTGTTGTTTCCCATGCTGTCACAGTTGTTGATAATTTCAGTAGATGCTTCATGATTACAGATCGAATCCCCTTCTTAATAGGGTAGGATTGCTATTGTTGTTGTGCCGACTAGTTGAGTTCCGCTATCTTCAGGAACGGAACCTGGCCAGTGGATGATACAGTCTTGCGATGTTATCGTTAGCACGAGACCCTCCTGGGCTCCCGTCAGTGGTATCCCAAGCATTGGATTGAAGGATCTTTTGAACTGTCCCTGATAGGATTTTGCCATGTTGTCGAGCCCAAATGGAAAAGAATTCGATTTCTTGAAAGAACTCTGAGTGTAATCCGAGTTGTTTTGGGTTGTGCTCTGGAACCCTGCCGAAAAAGAACT
Source organism: Miscanthus floridulus (assembly GCF_019320115.1). Taxonomy (NCBI): domain Eukaryota; kingdom Viridiplantae; phylum Streptophyta; class Magnoliopsida; order Poales; family Poaceae; genus Miscanthus; species Miscanthus floridulus. The sequence continues at coordinate 24,581,898 of NC_089582.1, read as the reverse complement.
CGGTTTCTTGAAAGAACTCGAATAAAACTCCACCTTGGACACGGAACTTGAATTCGAGTCGGATGCGCGTAGCCGTGAAATCTGATTTGAATCGGATATCATGAGCTGTGCGAATCTTCCGGTAAGATGATTCGTCGTAGTTGTCGAAATAGGAAATTCTTCATGATGATCCGGATCTTTGAGGAGATGGCCTTGAAGCTTGCCGTAGTTGTCCGCCTCGTAGATCCATGAGCCGAAGATGAAAGTTGATCCTGTCGTGAAGATCATGTTATCGAGGTCCATCGAGCTCTCGGATGCAAAATCGCCGAAAGCCCCTACCTGGCACGCCAGCTGTCGATGTTTTACCACCGATAGCCTGCCACGGGGGTACCCGAGGCAATATGTTCAGGCTTCAGCGTATGCAGAACTCGACGGTTAACGCAAAAGACAGTCGATTTATCCTGGTTCAGGCCCTCGATTGTGGATCGAGTAATAACCCTACGTCCAGTCGGCCTTAGCCTTTGCGTTGGATTGATTATGAAGCGTTGTGTTGTACAATTGTTGTTCTGTTCTCTGTCCTTCTCTTCCCCAGGAGCCCTGCCCTCCTTTATATAGTCAGGAGGCGAGAGTCCTAGTCGGTTTACAATGAGAGTTCCTAGTAGGATTACTGAATAGTACTACTACTAAGATTACATGGGAAGAATCCTAGTTGGACTAGATCTTCTCTCTCCCTTGCGGGGTATCCTATGGGTCCTGCATCGACAGAGCAGCACGGGAAAGAAGGCAGCAGCGAGTTTGACGGCGGAAGCAGTACGGGTGCAAGAGTCTCAGGCAATTGGCGGCAGAGGCTGAGGATGCGAGGGCAAGGACGCAAGGTACGGAACCCTAAGGGCGAACCCTGTGGTTTTATAGGGGCGACGGATGCGAGAAGGGCAACGGTCCACCTCGATCTCCGAGCCCACCACGACACACCTCCGCGTCACGTCATGGGACACACGCACACAATCCCTATCCCTTCCCGAAAAAATCGCGCCGGACGGTTCGCCTTCCCTAGGCGGACCAGGACTCTCTCCCCATCGAGGGGACACGGGTCACAGAGCTTTTCCCTTTGGCCCACCTAGGGCCCCAGAGCCAAAGGGCCGTCCCAACGAGGGATAGGCCCACAAATTACTGGGACTCAAGGATGCAAGCATCACCAGGACCTCGATCCGTAGTCGGGTCCCAGCCAGGCCGGCCCTGAATAAAATCCCCGCGAACGGAATACCACGATTCTCTTAAAAATATCCAGTTGATGAAAAACCAAGTCTTTTAGCCTTACCCACGAAGGGTCCGATACTACCCCCGGGGCGACTCTACTCGAATCACCCGGGGGCTCGGGGTCTACACCCATCGGGTGCACTCACGCGCACCCTCTGGCGAATTAACTCCGACGAAATCGAAAACACCCCTCGAGCGATTCTGTCCGAATCACCCGGGGGCTCAGGGGCTACTGTCGGGGACCTAATACTGGGGTACCCTAGGAGGTGGAACTAATAACCATCAAACATTAAAAACTCCTAGACGGACAAGGGCACCACTGCGTTTCTTGCCCGAATGACGGGAGTTTGGTTCCACCTCGCCCGAGGGCTAAGGGCTAGACTCCGCCTCGCCCGACGCCCGTGGGCCAACTCCGCCTCGCCCGAAGGCCGTGGGCCACCTCGCCCAAGGGCTAAGGGCTAGACTCCGCCTCGCCCGACCCCCGAGGGCTGGGCTCGGTCTCGCCCGATGGATAAAAGCTAGGCTCCACCTCGCCCGACGTCCGAGGACGGATCTCGCCTCGCCCGATGTCCAAAGACTGGTTCCGTCTCACCTAACAACCTCTCCCCGCTCCCTCATGATGGTAGATACAGGGTAAGACAAGACGTTCGGGTCAACCGCGGCATCGAGGACCATACCCTACGCCCCGATAGGAAAAGTACTACCAGGGAACAACGGGATATGTGCTTTAGCCCACTCTGGCATTGCAGAGTCCGAACAATATTGTAGGCGCCACCTTCAGCCCTCAGACACGGAACCCGACGTAGACATACGACAACCACTACGGTCCAGGAAATGACTCATGCCCTCCACAATGGTGGATGTGCTGTCACCACGCTATGGTCCCAAGGGAGCGGTGCCCGCTCCACGGCCCCTCGGGTCCACCAGATTGGAGCACTCGCTTCAACCTCCGGACGCCCTCTCCGATCGGAAGGCCTTGCCCACAGCGCTACTTCAGACTCCTACCCCGCGTCCCTCCGACGGGGACTCATAGGAATCAGAAGGCGTGCGGAGCAAGGCTAGGCAAGGCTCATAAGTCAAAACCACTATACTAGAGTCCATACCCTGCGCGGAGCAGTACTCTGTAGCCATCCTGACATTCTACAGTGGCATCGACAGTATTGTAGGCGCTTACCATTATCTGGTATCCGCCGGAATGGACAACAAGGCTTGGTAGACGTGAACAACAAGGCTCGGTAGCATACACATTCTTTCCCTCTCACTTGTAAAGCCGTCCCCTTCATCTATAAAAGGGGATGTGCTTCCTCCAACAAGGGGACCGACTTTTGATGGACAACACAACACACATCACACACAGTCAAGCTGCTACCAGGCTCTTGGCATCCTTTCGACCCTTCCATCAGAGACTTGGGACCAGTCCCTCTCTCGACCGTTTGTACCCCATACTACGAACTATTTTTAGTGCTAATAACACGAGCAGCAACATACTGGACGTAGGGACATTCAGCCCGAACCAGTATAAATCTTGTGTCCTTTAGCGCATCATCCGGGCCTAACGCGCATAAATATAAATTTACTTGTTGGTGCTTGTTCGAAACACTGACACCTACCTAGGGGGTGTTTAGTTCCCTCAAAATCCAAATTTTGGCACTATGCAAAAAGAAGATTCTCCGTCACATCAAACTTACGGTACATGCATGGAGTACTAAATATTGACGAAATCAAAAACTAACTGCACAGTTTGGTTATACTTTGCGAGATGAACGTTTTGAGTCTAATTAGTCAACGATTGGACAATTATTACCAAATACAAACGAAACGCTACAGTACCGCTGCAGTAAATTTGGCGGCGGCGGTTTAGGCAACTAAACGAGGCGCTACTTCAAGAAGCCACTACTATCCTTGGGGAATGGGGAAGCACGCACTGTTGCCCGTGGGGAGCACATGGACACGAGTTGCTGCTCTTGTGGAGCACGCGCGGCTGTAGGGCGCAGCTACCCATAGTGTCTGCGCGTGGATGCGTCGCCGCTACTAGAGGATCGCGCGGATGCGCCGTCGCCGGAGGTGCACAGATGGACAACTTGCGGGCTTGTTGGAGCCGTTGTGCAGCAGTGGTGAGTGGTGACGGGCACCTGGAAGCCTGGCGGCGGCGGAAGGGGTGGCTGGGAGCCTGGGACAGGGAACTCGAGGGTGGAGAAGTTAGGGTTATCAGTGTTATATACTTGGATGATATTGGGCCTTCATGGGCTAGTTGGGCCATCAACAAAGAAAGCAAAGCATGTGTACTAAACGGGGCGGAGAAGCGGATATCGGGTACGGGGATTGATCCCCCATCCCCGTCCCCGCCAGACCCGACGGGAGGCAATTTTTCCCCGTTTAGATCCCCGTGGGGATCAATTTGGCCTCATCCCCGTCCCCTAATAGGGGAATTCCCCGCAGGGAATCGGGGATCGGGGCCCCGTTGCCATGTTTAGGCCGGACGAGTTGGTTCCCTGAGAATGAACTGCCACAAGGGCATGATGATACGGTACGAGTCAGCGTCGCTCCTCAATCCAAACAGATCGGTAGGTTCTGTTTTTGGATCGGATGACTCCGGAGCCAACAGATGCCGCAATCCAAATACGCCATAAAAGATCCATCTTGGGGGTGTTCGGCTGGTATGGTTGTGGAGGAATTTGGATGGTTTGGAGGAATTCTGGAGGAATTTGTGAGAGGAAAATACTGTTCCGGATGAAAAAAGAAGCGGATCAAGCCGGGTTTAAGGGCACGCAAACGGGGCCAAGTCTGGTTGATCCGTTGCAAAATTTGGGTTTAATTTTACTTCCATAAACTATTTTAATTGTCAAATATACCCCTAATGAGATTTGTACATTTTGGTTGCTCCACATATAAATTGAGTTTTAGGTTCAGTTTTTATATGCTAATATAAAACATTTTCATAGGTTGAGTATTAGGTTGGGAAAATATATTAAGAAATTTTCATAGGTTAATAACATCTGCTACTAAATTAAACATAGACATGTAAGTTGCATGAAAAGTAATCATGAAATTTTATAAATATATTTTTTAACATAGGACATCATCACCCGATAAAAAACTAAACTCTACATTGATAAAAAGAAAAGATATATCTTATTAGGGGGTAGATAAGACAAACTGAAACAGTCCACGAGAGTAAACCGAGGTTAAATTTTGTCGAGGAAGTTTAAACAGACAAAGTGGATTGTTCGGGTAGTAAAATCTACTTGTTCACAACGAAACAAAGATGCTTTCTCTTCCAGTCTCTCTCTCTCTCTATATCTATCTATCTATCTATCTATCTATCTATCTATATAATGTCACAGCATGCAAAATGTGCCGCAGTTTATGAACTCAAGCATCGCCATTTGCCAACTATGCTGCCCAAGAATCAACACCATGACATCTCAAAGAAAACCACAACTTATTAGTGAATACTACTATGTCCCAAATAAAATTCAGAGTGGTGCATGCATTCACCGTCAAATCAAATAGTAAAAATTTGAGACCGTGTTCAAAGGTACAACGAGTATTACTACTAGCAGCAGGCAACGCTAATTTGCTATAAACCCAGCTTTTGTCAGAAAAACGACTGCTCTAAACACACTTTGGTTGGGGCCGTGGGGGACAATAATAGTTGTACAACAGCACAATAGAAAACCATTTTGGCTCTGTTCGAATGGCCGAAAAAACGACTAATGCTGATTTGCTATAGGAAAAAAAAACTGTTATTTCACTTATAGCAAGCGCCAATATTTGCCTTCCTTTCTCGGTTTCTCCCTTCCCTTCCTGGAGCACTTCCCAACTTCCAAGGCCCGAGAACCCAAGCCGCAGCAAACTCTCCTCCCCTCCCCTTGTCTGGCTGGGGGTTTAACGCTTTAACCCCTCCTCTCCCCCTTCCTCTAATCCGCGATCACCCAACCCCACGCCGCCGATCCCCAAACCCTCGCCGCCCGACCCGATTCCGCTCCCGCCGGCCGGCGCCCCCCAGTCCACTCCCTCCGCGCGGCGGGCGCGATGGCGGCGGCGGCGCCGACGCCCAAGGCGGTGGTGCACCAGCGGTTCGGCGCCAAGGCGCGGTACACGGTCGAGGAGGTGCGGGAGGCCGTGGGCGGCTGCCCGGGCCTCGCGCCGCAGACCAGGAGCGTCTACCGCTGCGCGCTCGACCTCCCGGGCCTCTCCGTCGCCACGCCTGGCACCTTCCTCAGGAAGAAGGACGCCGAGCAGGCCGCCGCGCAGATCGCGCTCGACAAGGTGAGGCTGAGGTCCCCCCACTGCCGGCGCGGCGCTGTGGTTGTTAGTGGCATTGCGGCGTTGGTTGCTGCTCGAATCCAGTGTTTTGGTTGGCAAGCCATTGGGAGTCGCGGTTTGCCGCTAGAACGGGAGAATTTCGGTGGTAGAAATCCTTGGTGTTGGAATCGAGCTGTTGTGTGAATCATATCATTGCGCTGCTTGTGTTTTGCTTGGAAGGAAGAGTATCTGGTGATTAGGAACTGAAATTCAGATTCTGTGCTTAGTTTAGGTAATCTATCCTTGTTCCTTGACTGCGAACACAGTTCTGTTGCACATTTTCTGTTATGCTGTTAACTGATAATCGCGTAATCGCCTTCGATTTATGCTCTAATAGACTGATGTTCAGACTTAGGAGCTTACTCCCCATTGTATAGTTAAGCTAGCTAGTATTTGCATGTAATCATATTCCCATGCTATCAACTTGTTCTGATAACTGTTTGTTTTTCCATCACAGCTTGGTATTCAGCCAACGGCAAATATACCCAGTACACCCCAAGAAGCTTGGGATGAACTGATTGCTCGCATATCTGGTTTTTTCATAGATGAGGTCAGTATTTTTTTCCCCATGTTGATATTATGTCTTGTCTGTCCTAGTTCGTGAGTAAAGGTCTGTACACTGCTGCTCTTCTGCCTTCTGAGAAGTGCAGTAGAGTCCTTGTTGGATTGCTAGGTTGCCTCTGTTTGGCAATGCATAATATTTAACTGCTGTGAGTCTTTCCTCAAAATTTAAGAACGAGGAACCTATAGCACTGTAACCGCCAACTTGTAGTAAGCTGCAAAGACTGATCGAACATAAGGTTCCATTTTTACTTTGACATTTTCTTATGCTAATATTTTGTAGTTGTAATATAATCTGACTTGGTTCCCTACAATGTCAATACCTGTGTAAGATTATTGGTAGTACAATTCACAAAGTAGGAACCATTCTGCTGACCACTCAAAGCATGCTACTGTTTATTCATGTCATATTTGAGCTTTGGTGCACTTTTTAAATTATAAAAAAAATCCAATCACTTCTTCTAACATCACCATACTACTGTACTTCATTTCAGAACTTCCTATCATCTACCCATCCTCTTGTTGGCCACTTGTGTGTGACTCTCAGGAGAACTGGAGATCTCATTGGGAGGATACCTCTGCCGGCTATTGCTGCATGTGATGTGAAGGTCAATACATTGTGTAAAGTGATTGACCATAGGGCAGAATTTGATCCTCTCTTGGTTTTGTCATTGATGTACAATGCTGCGAAACAATCTCCTGGAGTCTCTGTTAGTGACAGCAACTTCTGGATTCAGAGTGAAAAGCCCTATTCTCCAGAGGCTGTTGAGTTGGCACTTGAGCGTTGGTCTGGTACAACAAAACCTGTAGAAGTAGAAGTGATTCTTGTTCCCCACGTGTTGGAGGATGAACTGAAGACAGTAAGAATTAATCTACGAGATAATGAACATTATATGAGTTATGTTGCAGCAGAGCTCTCAGCAATTGATTCCTCTCATGTTCTTGTATCAAGGTAGGCAAAGAAAAACTAAGCAGTAAATCCTGACTCCTGAGCCTTTTCCACTATTCTTGCTGTGCATGACAATTTTGAAACATCTGTCTCACTGCAGAACAATTGGAAAAGCATCTTCTGAGATAAGGCTGTATTTTGCAGCCCCAAATATACATGTTGTTTCTGATATATCAAAAAATTCGCTTGCTTGTCATGGAGATGGTGACATCAACTGGCAAGTAAATAAGCGAGCTTCCTATATTTGTGGCCAAACAATTTATGGAGATGCGCTCTTGGCAAATATCGGATACACAAGGAGAGATTCAGAACTTCACACCAAAGATGTCAATCTATGTACCTATTACAGGTACAGCTTTGTTGAATATTTCACTACAACAGCATTTTATATTGTTTGTAGATATGGTCATTTTTTCTCAGGAATCATCACATAGCTGTAGAGGTTGGCCTCATGTGCTGTTTTTCTTTCATGTCTGGGCTGCTTTTATCTATTATTTAAGCACCGAATTTCGTATAGTTCTTCCGAGTGACACACTGACATATGCTTTTGGCTCAGGATACTTCTGGGCAAGTTACCTGATGGAAATTGTAAGATGTCTAGGGACTCGATTCTTGCAGCGCAGCTTCCATCTGCATACTCTCGTTTTAGTTGGAAAGGCCTCTCTCCACGAGATCTCCTTTGCTCATTTTGTCGCCTCCAGATGTTGCCAGAGCCCCAGTTTGCTGTCAGTAGGGTCTCCTGTGATATGTTAATGTCAGCTGTGAGCTCTGAAGAAAGAGGAGCACCAGCAGACAGTGTAGAAAATCAGTACACCAATGATGTCAGGATCAACAAGGAAACCCCAGACCTTTTTAAATGTGAAGTGAACATACGTTCACGGAAGCAAGAGATTTTACTAGAGTATTCTGCAGCTGACACTTGGAGCAAGGAATCTGATGCTATTCAGAATTCTGCATTGAAGGTCTTGATTTGGTTCAATAATTATTTTAAAAAACTAACCTCAAAAACAGACAAGCTATATCTTTCTGAGTGTACTGATGGTGTCAAGATACATCCAAATATTTTTCTGCGAGAGTTTGCAATGTGCCTATCTGTTTATGGCAAGACCGGAGGCAATGATTCAGCAATGTGCAATGCAGTTGGACCATTTTCTATGGATACACAAAGGAAGCACCTTGAAAGTACTGCAAAGTTAACACACATTGACGGTCCGGACTCTGGTGTTTTCCCGTCCCACGGATCGTTGACTTGTATAAGCTATACTGCTTCCCTTGTGACGAAGGATAAAGCAAAAACATATTTGTTGGAGAGCCGCAATGAGTTTGAGTTTGAGATTGGGACGGATGCTGTTAGTAATCAGCTTGAATCATGTGTAACTCAGCTGTCAGTGAATCAAACTGCATGTTTTCTAGCTGAACTGCCTCCTAGGGATTTAATAATGGCTGCAGCTTTTGAGGTCTCACATGACCTCTCCAATGTATCTATCGGTGAGCCACCTAATCTTATAATTTTCAGCAATCTTTTTGAATCTGGCTTCAGCAGGTGTACACATTTAAACATTGTGCAGAGAGCTGCTTCCTGGAGTTCTTTGTAAAGGTTCTGCAGGTAACTGAACCATTAGAAGATAGAATGGAGAAAGCCTTGTTCAGTCCTCCATTATCTAAACAAAGAGTTGAATTTGCTGTACGGCACATCAACGAGCTGCATGCTACCACACTTGTAAATTTCCCCCCTAATTCTCTTGTTCTTTATTTATGAAAAAAATTGTTTTTCATTGCAAAGATGCATTTTCAGGTTGATTTTGGCTGTGGATCTGGTAGCCTTCTTGATTCATTGTTAGAGCATCCAACCACGCTAGAAAAGCTTGTCGGTGTTGATATTTCTCGAAAAGGCCTCACACGTGCAGCAAAGGTACAAAGCATATCCTTGACTTAGTAGCTGCTGATGTTCCATCCATCTTGTCCTTTCCATGTGCATTAAACTTTAACTTGTTTTGCCTCTCCTGGAATTGCAGAGCCTTCATCAGAAGCTGAGCAAGAAATCAATGATGCAGACAAATGTTCCAACTGCTGTGCTCTATGACGGATCAATAACGGACTATGATTCTCGCTTATATGGGTTTGATATTGGCACTTGTCTTGAGGTAACGGACCTTACCTCTTGGACTTTTCTATTGTATTCTTATTTGGTTTCAGTGCATAAGGTGTCCCTTCTAAACATGACACCTTGCAATTAACTTCTTGGATCATACTGTTAGGGGTTGTTGCTGATGCATCTATAAAAACATGTCTATAGGATGCTCATCTACATAAACTAAATTAATGTTGTAGTTAACATCTGAGATAAATGGCATTGCTGTAAGTTGTAACATCATTATGCTCAGATATAAAAGCTCTGTGCTTTCTAGCGCTTCTCTAGATTCTAAAATGGAAGTCTCATGTCGGCACATGATTCTACTATGTGAAATGCAGGTGATCGAGCACGTTGAGGAGGACCAAGCGACTTTATTTGGCAATGTCGTCTTGAGCTCATTCCGCCCAACGGTGCTCATTGTTTCCACACCCAACTACGAATACAACCCTATCCTCCAGGGGTCAGCTATGCCCAACAAGGATGACGAGGCAGACGAAAGCGTTGGTCCCTGCAAGTTCCGCAACCACGACCACAAGTTCGAGTGGACCAGGGCACAGTTCCAGTGCTGGGCTACTGGCCTCGCGGTGAAGCATAACTACAGCGTGGAATTCTCTGGCGTCGGCGGCTCAGGTGAGGAACCAGGCTACGCTTCCCAGATCGCTGTTTTCAGAAGAATGATGCAGGGTCAGGAAGCAATGTGCCTGGACAAAGATGGCGATCAACCTTACGAGGTTCTCTGGGAGTGGCCTAACGCGTGTGAGGAGAAGATCGGCACTGACCTGTGAACTAGCAGTCTAGAATGCACTTCTAATCACCCTGGGGTTCGAAACTTTGAATCATGCCCCCGGATTAGAACTAAATAATCTGTCAGGAGAGTTTAGAACTAAATATTTTGTTCGGAGAGTGGGCGTCCGACTTGTACTAAGAACACCAAAAATTAACATTGCGGCATGCAAGTGCAGGAATTCAGAGTCTGCTTCTAGGGTATGGATAGCCAGCAGTTACTACACCGTATATGCAAAGCATTTGGACCCGGAGGTTAAGCCTAACAAACGCATAGGTGAACTGATTATAAACTTCAGAAGATAAAAGAAAACAGTAAAATATGTGTATGGCTTCGCAGCAAAGATACTTATTTGTACCCTTAGTCGAAAATATTGACACCGGAAATAGTATTCAGTGAAAAAGGGAGGTCATTTTTTTTTTCAAAACCTAGTACTGATATAGACGCTCACGTACATATACACACACTCGCATCCTACTTTATGAGCATCTTCCATGGAGTAAATTAGATCGGCAAATCTACATATACACACACTCACATCCTACTTTATGAGCATCTTCGACGGAGTAAATTAGATCGGCAAATCTTAAGAAATCATCACATGCACCTCGTTGTCAATGAACATATTTGTCTATAATATTGAAAGAATAGTGTTTGTTAAATCATAGGATATGTGACTACCGTTGGAAAAAAATAGCACATGTGCTAAGTCAAGGAGTTGAACCTAGGTGGACACGCTTCAACCTAACCAATTAAGCTATGCTCAACTTGAGGGAGGTCAAGTTTCTTGACAAGTGACGAGAAAAAAAAATCTTGCCAAATGTATTGCACATTGCCTGAACATATGAATCCACCGCCAAAGAGATACCTTATGCACTACTGTTGATGCAATGGTAACATTATCCATGGCCTCTTATATAGTCTGATTGTTGATGTAACAACCACGTTGCCACAACTTTTCTTTGTATAAATATACCAGGCAAACTGGTATGCCATTTATAAAATTAATCCCCCAATTCAAGTATTCATGAAAATAAAGCAATATGTCACCTCACTTCATAGAAGATGATTTATGTCAGCCCACAACAAGCAACAAAACTACAAGAAAAGCCAAACGACACGTTCTCTACAACTTTTACTGACCGAGATATTCCTTGCAACCCCATTTATACAAAAATAGAGAATCGAACTTGTTTCTTTTAACCGTATATATTTCCCTCTATTTATGTTGCTTCCTAAGAGAAGTGTTTCTTTTGTACCAAATGGCGACAATAGTCCCCAAATTAATTGTGCTCCTGCGTCTCCTCTCCCATATCGGCCCCGTTCGCTGGTCTGAAACTTGGCTGAAAAACACTGTTCCGGCTGGTTCGTTGTGAGAGAAAAACACTGTTTGGCTGGTTTGATAAACAGTACATTGAGAAGGGGAAATCAGCCAGCCGGCTGGTCTTATAAGACCAGCGAACGGCCCCGTCGCCAGCGCAGTTCACCCTCCTCTGGTCGTTTGGCTTTCCACCCCCACATGTTGTTGTCACCTGCAACTCCATGGCACCGCGAGAAGGGCGAGAGTTGAAAGGGTTTGCCGGTTTGGTGGGTTTCTTGGACGATTTAAAAGGCAAGGGGCCCAAATGTTATCGGTATTGTAGTTACGTCATTACAGGCCTACTTTACGATATCGATTGTATTATTGACAGCTCGGTTCAGGCCAATCATAATGGTGAGTTTCATTACACTATTTCTAAAGTGCCACATCATGTTTATAGGATTTAGTTGGTGAATGAAAAAGCCTCTACCAGTGTATAGTTTGATCATAGCATTAAATATTTGCATGTTTTTTTTTGTGATAAAATGTGTACAAATAACGGCTACTTGCAATACTATCTAAATTAAGTACTAGCATACAAAAATATCAAACAAACAATAGTTTAATTCACTCTAATACCCGTATGAAATATATATGTAACAGAGTCACATATGTAAAATAAATTACATATAGTACATGATAAACATGGAAGGCATAATGCACAGTGTGAATTTGAACCACACAAGATTGGTCAAAACACATAGAGATGAAATCGTGAGCTCTTAATACAGGTTTTATGGGTGTTTTATTCACTAGGAAACAATGTCAACTGGTTTTCATGAAACTCATCTCCTCTATCGCCTCTTAATTTCCATACCATTTTGACTTTTGGGCATTGGCCAAACAGCTAGAATCTAGGTTGTTATACAACCATCAACTTGTGAATGCTAGTTTTTAACAATCCGGCTTTCCACAATTCAGGATATGTATAAATTGTCTTTTAGAATCTCTAGATGAGACAAACAGGTAAAAGGAACAAAGTAACTAACTGGATCCACGACCACCTTAAGCTACCTCTTGCAATGAACCATGGTTTTCTTTAGCAATTCTTGCACTATTATCCAAAGCCTTTCTCTACATGTCTCCGATCTCGGTCATCTAATCATTGCCTTCAACATTCTCTCGCTTGCGTTGCCTTAGCCAGCGACCTTCACCCTCCACTTCCTAAAAACCCTATGGACAAGAGACCTAGCAAATAACAAACCTATACAAATTCACTCTAATGTCTCTCGATCGAAGGCCATCATCAGCGAGAATGGTGTTGGCCAGGACTAATTGTTCCTTACATACTTCGGCCAATCGTTGGTTGCTTTTCACCAAAATAGCTAATGTAGTGAAAGAGACGTGGCCTTTGTATTACTTAATTGGAAAGACAGGATATCACTATCTTTTTGGTAAAATCATGAAAATCCTTTAAAATATATCTAAAATTTAATTTCTTTTGAAACCTGATACCTCCATCGCGACATTGTGCATCTCTACTTTTGCGACACGTGACATCTAAGGATGCTTCCAGCAGAGGTGGTTCCGTAGGCAGCGGTGTCCTAGGAATGGCGGCGGCCTGGGAGTCCGGCGAAGCGAAAGCGGATCCTGTTGGCTCGCATCTGATCGGCTAGTTTCGATTGGACGGCGACAGGTGAAGGTTCGCTAACTGGCGACACATGGTGTCAGCTCACTTGAAGCGGATGAAGATTATACCAGCGGAGGTTCAAAGCGATGGCGCACTAGGGGCGGCGGTGATGACGACTTTCACTCACCGAATTTGGCTGTTTCATGAGAGGATGTCGGGAAGTAGGGATGTGCTGAGGTCGTTTTTTTGTGTGTTCTCCTCTTTGTTTAAATGTGAGTCTAAGTGCTCTTGTATCCTTTTAGCTGTGTATACCCTTCGTGGATATGGAGGCTGGATTAATGAAAATCCATTATCTAATGAGCTCTTTTAAAGAAAAGTCTAAGTAAGTATTGTTAAATCTTTTCATGATTTCACCCAGAAGATAGTTTACACCGAGTATTTTCTCTACTTTATTACCAGCCTTATTTGGATGACAAAAAAATCCACAAAGCTAATGTAAAAGTAACACATGTTTCTATGAAAATTCTAGGAGTTCTTGTAATAATAATTTCAAACGTGTCACTAGATCTATTTGAGATGTTCTAAATCTGGAAGTTCAGCTGTAAAATTGAATTTCATAATTAATCAATAACATCACAAGCTAATTGGTGGCTGGCGCCGTCGCCGTCGGCTGTCGTCGGGAGATTTACATTTTTATCATTATTAAGATTGTCACTCGTCCGAATATTACTCTTAAGATGGCACTTACAACTTTATTAAATGAGAGAAGTTTTAGTTTTAGATTTACCACATTTGCGCATGAGGCATGCCACGCCAGCTCGACACGCTGGCGCCTAGTCAGTGGGTACATGAAATGTCCTTGCTACCCCTGCCTTGCTCCTCTCTCTCCCTCTCTGACAGCTGAGTCCCGTAACTCCTGTTGCTGCCAGGTGGGCCTCACTTGTCAGCTTCGTCTCCCACCTCTACCTGTGCGCCGTGTCGGTTCCAAGCTCCGAGCGCCGCGCCATGGCCGCGAGCGGTGCGCGCCGCGTCGGCTGCGAGCTCCGAGCGCCACGCGCATGGCCGCGAGTTGTGCGCGCCGCGTCGGCTACGAGCTCTCCGAGCACCGCGCCATGGCCGCGAGCAGTGCGCGCCGCGTCGGCTGCGAGCTCCGAGCGCCACGCCATGGCCGCGAGCTGTGCGCGCCACGTCGGCCGCGACCTCCGTGCGCCGCGCCATGGCACTAGCTTCGGTTCCGGTCAATTTTTCCGGCGAGTTCTTCCATGGACGCTAACCTTCTTCTTCGTTCCCGGTGGTCACGTGCTCTCCCGGCCGGTCTCCCGTCGCGCGACCGGATCTCTCCACGTGCGCGTAGCGCTCCCGCAGCGTTGACCGGCCATCTCCACGACTCGCTGGACGCTGCCCCTTCACGGCTGTGCATGACCGGCAGGAACAGCTGCTGCTGCGACTTGGCCGGACCGAGCCGCGTGCCGGCCGGCTGTGCCCCACGCACGGCCGCGCGCAGCACCGCTGGCGCCACTGGTCCCCATGCCAGGTCGGCTGCTTCCCCAGGCCGAGCTCCCTCTCTGTTTTTGCCCTGTAGAAGCCCGGCCATGGCGCATCCGAAGGAAGGAAGAAGAAGCAGCGACCGTCGATCTTCTTGGATGGCTCCTTGAGTGCGAGGACGGTGGAATCGGCGTGGAGGAAGGCGACGAACCCGTAGCCCTTGGAGGGCCGGGTCGCGGTTGGCGGCTACGCGCACGGCGTCGAGCGCGCGCCGAGACGAGCGCGGCGGCGGCCGCGATGTCCGCAAGCTGGTCCCGGGAGAACGGCTCGAGGAGGCAGAGGACGAAGCCGACGAGTGGGGTCCACCTGCCTGGCAGCGACAGGAGTTGCGGGACCCAGCTGTCGAAGAGAGAGGAGCAAGGCATGGATAGCAATGATATTTCACGTGCCCATGCTGACCAGACGCCAGCATATCAAGCTGCCTTGGCATGCCATGTGCGCAAATATAAAACGGTAGTGATGTTTGGACGAGTGCCGATCTTAATCTCCTATAACTAAAAAAAGACTAAAGAGAAGACAGTGTCTTGATGCGACAAAAACTTTGCCTCTCCTTCCTGCCGCTCGTGCGAAAAAAATTCACGTCGTCCATACTCCCCCGGCCCATGCAATCCCACATTCCCACCCCTTTCTCTGATTTCCCTTTCCAAAAAAAAAAACAGATCTTCAATCACCATATTTTCAGGACATGCAAAACAAAACAGCACCGCATGCAATCTCGTCGGGTCATGCAATAAAACAAAGGGTTAAGTTCAATTTACATTCTCCAACTTGTAGCAAAGTTCGGATTTCAACCTCGAACTTCAAAACCGGACAACTTTGGCCCTCCAACTCACGAAAAAGTTCAACTTTCAACCTTCTAGTCGGTTTTACAGGTGAACAGTAAATTTTGATATTTTTTGGAGCGCCGAAATTTTATATTATTTTTTCGAGTATCTTAACGTCCTCAAATGAAAAAACTCAAAACTACAAAGTTGTAGATCTCATCGAGGTCTACAATTTATATATAAAAATTATCTTCATCCGACATCGTATTGAAGGGTTTTCTATTTTTTGAAATTTGAGTCTCATCACGCGATAAAATATGCTACTGAAATCTTATATTATTTTTTCGAGCATCTTACTGTCCTCAAATGAAAAAACTCAAAACTACAAAGTTGTAGATCTCATCGAGGTCTACAATTTACATATAAATATTATCTTCATCCAACATCGTATTGAAGGGTTTTCTATTTTTTGAAATTTGAGTCTCATCACGCGAAAAAATTGTTTCACGCGTGATGAGACTCAAATTTCAAAAAATAGAAAACCCTTCAATACGATATCGGATGAAGATAATTTTTATATGTAAATTGTAGAAGTCGATGAGATCTACAACTTTGTAGTTTTGAGTTTTTTCATTTGAGGACAGTAAGATACTCAAAAAAATAATATAAAATTTCAGCACCATATTTTATCGCGTGATGAGACTCAAATTTCAAAAAATAGAAAACCCTTCAATACGATGTCGGATGAAGATAATTTTTATATGTAAATTGTAGACCTCGATGAGATCTACAACTTTATAGTTTTGAGTTTTTTCATTTGAGGACGTTAAGATGCTCGAAAAAATAATATAAAATTTCGACGCTCCCGAAAATATCAAAAGTTACTGTTCACCCGCAAAACCGCAAAGAAGGTTGAAAGTTGAACTTTTTCGAGAGTTGGAGGGCCAAAGTTGCCCGGTTTTGAAGTTCGAGGTTGAAATCCAAACTTTGCTGCAAGTTGGAGGGTGTAAATTGGACTTAACCCTAAAACAAATGCCCGATCACCTGAAAATCATGCAGGTCGGCCCACATGCAAAAGCAAATCAGCGCCGTGATCCCTCCGCACAGCATCCTCATCAGATCACGATCACCCGAAATTCCTGTAGCCTGCCTCTCCTCTTCGTCTGCAAGGAAATACTAAACCAGTTTCGCATCAGTTCCACGAGCCAAGTCCCATTGTGCGTGACTCTTCTTTCTCCGCGATCAGCCAGCGCTGCACTCCGCCACGCCGCGCGCCGTGAGACCCCGCCGCCGTCCGCAGCCAAATCCGCCTTTGCCGACCTGCCGCGCGTCCAAGTACTCGGAGTTCTTCAAGCGCGAGTGCCCGTAGGCCTTCACCTACGCGCACGACAGCCCCTCGCTCACCCACGAGTGCGTCGCGCCGCGCGAGCTCAAGGTCATCTTCTGCCGATCAAGCATCGGAGGGCCGTGCGCCGTCGAGAAGTGTTGCCGACGTCCAAGTACTCGGAGATCGGAGGGCCGTGCACCGTCGCCATCGAGAAGTGTCGCCGACGTGGACCTACGAACACCCGCCGATTGAGCATCGCAGGCCATCGTGAACGCCGCCCATTCCAGGTGCTGCTGATTGGCCTACTATTCATTAACTGACAATTCAAGTTTGTTTTCCAGATCATGAACCATTACATGTGCACGTGTGTTTGTGGTAACACGTACAACAACTGATTATATGACAATCCATCAACCAGGTTATGCATATCATTCAGGACTGCATGCATCTTATTTTCCTTCATTGCTACCTTCTCAGGCTTAGGAACTCCAATGCAAATAAGTATTTTATATTTATTATGTACTAAAAAATGGATTTGACAAGACATAATAGAAGCCATGCGTTGGTCCTGAATTGGCATGAAGCTCATATGTGTGTGGTCTGATGGTCTCTATGTCAGCTGGTCTAATAATAGGGATGCCTAATAAATCTGCATGTAGCTATGAAGTAACCAAGCTATCATCAGTTAAGAATAAAGACAAGCCCGGTAACCAAGCTATCATCAGTTAAGAATAAAGACTTTCCGTGCCATGTAATATCACACAAGAAATCCAAGAACACATATCCCAGCAATCGTCTCAACTTAATTATATATGTTAGATTTTTTCTGAAGCTTTTGACATGATCTTTGCCATGTGATATGATTTTTCAGTTTCAAGGTTCAACTATTTCAGTTCATCTTGCAGCTGATTTATCAAGCTGGTTTAATTCCATGATTAATTCAAAAAAACAGGGTTAGGTGCATACTGCTTGTTTATCTGAATAAAATCCGGCAGCAGGTTGAGAACCTGAACCTATCATGCTGATAGTTGAGTTTAGTCTTGTGTTTCAGAGTAACTTTAGTTTTAGGCTTTTGTCTACACTGTTCACTGTCCGACAAAATCAATTTTGTATTTTTTATTTGAAGATATTCCTCTCAATCTTGCATGTTTCTGTCTACCACAAAAAAAAATTATCAAAAGTGGAAATTTACTGTAGACAGGTAAATCCTATCACCAATGACATGGTTGGTATTTTGGGTAAAAGGTGGCCTGTCTCTGCTGGTCATCTTCACCATTTTAGTGCTGTGCTGTCACTTGAAATTCTTCCATGTAGTTTGTTGGAACAATGGTATTTTTCTCCGATCTATAGCAAGTCATTCCATTTGCAGCTCATCTCGCCAAGTAGAAGTGGCAGGAGAAAGTAGCAGCATCTCAACCATCCCATCAGTGACCAATCTCCAAGTAATCATTACTTGCCTGCATAGTTTTCTAGCTTATTAGGGCAGTTCCAATGGTGCATTGATGATGGTTTCTATCCTTATTAAATGACTTGCCACGTAAGCAAAACATTGACATGGCAACGTAATTAATGAAGAAAGAGAGTAAAAATCATAGAAATGGTTTCTTCATGAAGAAATCAGGTCTACTCTTGACCCAATGCACCAAGAAACCATGAAATCGCCATTGAGGAGAAACCACCAGTTTTTAGGGAGCTCGTGTCGCACTTTCATTGGAGAAAGAAGATAGAGTTGGGAGAGAGAAAGAGAAAATAATTATTACTCATAGAAACCATGAGTTGGAAAATAATACTTTTTTAGTGCGGTATCCTATGTTATAGAAACTACTAGTTTCTTTCATTGGGACTGCCCTTAGTGATCCCATGCTAGATCTGAAACTTGCATTGATTGACTTTCTCTTTCTCTGATAGAGTTTGACTGTAGCACTTGTTCTCTATTTTAGAGGACACAGATGGGTAACTAACGCAGAGTCATTAAGGCTTGCAATAATAATACATACGATTTAACTATTTTTATATATCGCTGATCGTGAATCTTACCACAGACACTTAAGTAGATATCTTATTTTACAGTACATGTCTACGTGGAATAGATCAAAAGCCACACATATTTATACGGTGAGTATAACACTTTGTTTTAAGTTTTTGTGAAAGATTTTTCAAGAGACGTGATATTACCCATGCGACTGGCACTAATATTGACATATATACTCGAGCCTGTGTACAGGATGGTATAGAGATGCGGCGGAACTTATTCGTGGATTTATGGGTGCACGAAAGAAATGGATATCAGAGATTTCTTTCTATCGATATAAAATATTATCTCAGGCGCATCACGGAAAAGTCTATAAAATAGAGTTTAGAAGGCTACGACGCCGCGCTCTTCGTGACTGTTAATTTTACAAACTTTACTTTTTAAATTAACTGTAATTTTAACGTTGATATTTAATTTTTACGTTACGATCTGTGTATTTTTTTATATATAAATTGTTACCGTAGCGCACGGGCACGCTAATGGTAAAAATGTAAATCTGCCGCCGTCGCCGCCTCCATGCAGTTCGGAACGCCGCCGCCTTCTCCGGCCGCTCGGCGCGCTCCCACCTTCCACTCCGACCCCGCCGCCGACGCGACGCAGCTCCTCAGCGTGCTCCTGCCGCCGCGCCCCGCGCTCCACCACGTCCTGCAGGTCCACGCTCGCCTCGCCGTTCTCGGCCTCGCTACCGCGCGCGCCCTCCCGCAGCTCCTCGCCGCACTTCCGCGGCTCCCGCTCGCCGCCGCCGCCGCCTCCCACTCCTACCCGCTCTCCCTGTTCCGTTGCGCCAGCTGCGCCTCCTCCTTCGCGTCGAACCACCTCCTCCGCGTGCTGCCGCACCCGCTCCCGCTCCGCCTCTTCCCGCGCCTCCCACGCCGGAACCCCCACTCCTTCACTTTCCTCCTCGCTTCCCTCTCCAACCACCTAGACGCCGACCCTGCCGCTGCAGGCTCTGTTGCCTCCCGCTTCATGGGCACGCCAGTGCACGCGCTGGCCGTGAAGGCTGGCGCCGCGGGCGACCTCTACGTGCGTAACGCGCTGATCCACTTTTACGGCGTCTGCGGAGACGTGGCGGCGATGCGGAAGGTGTTCGACGAGCTGCCGCTCGTGCGGGACGTGGTGACGTGGAATGCTGTCCTCGCTGGCTACGTGCGAGCGGGCATGGTGGGGGTTGCGCGGGAGGTGTTCGACGGAATGCCGGTGAGGGATGAGGTTTCTTGGAGTACGGTGGTAGGAGGCTATGTGAAGGAAGGGGAGCTGGAGGTCGCGCTGGGAGTGTTTAAGAGTATGGTGGTGCAGGGGGTGAAGGCAAATGAAGCGGCAATAGTGACGGCACTGTCCGCAGCTGCACAGCTGGGGCTGCTTGAGCAGGGGAAGTTTGTGCATGAAGTGGTCAAGAGAGTAGGAATGGCAATGGGTGTAAACTTAGGTGCTGCACTGGTTGATATGTATTCCAAGTGTGGAAGTGTGGCAGCAGCGAAGGAAGTTTTTGATGCCATGCCCAGAAGGGATATGTTTGCTTGGAACTCCATGATCTGCGGGCTTGCTACCCATGGATTGGGGCATGATGCAGTCCAGCTCTTTGAGAAGTTTGTCAGTGAGGGGTTTTGGCCTACAAGCATCACATTTGTGGGGGTGCTAAATGCCTGCAGCCGTACCGGCCTTGTTGATGAAGGGCGGTGGTATTTCAAGCTGATGGCAGAGAAATATGGCATTGAGTCAGAGATGGAGCATTACGGATGCATGGTTGATCTTTTGAGTCGTGCTGGTCTTGTTCAGGAGGCCATTGAATTGATCGAAGGGATGCACATCCCACCTGACCCGGTTCTCTGGGGCACAGTCCTGTCAGCTTGCAAGAGACATGGCCTCGTGGACTTGGGCATAAGTGTTGGTAATAAGCTAATTGAACTGGA